>NC_086455.1:147046429-147383929 GCF_028390025.1 Pseudophryne corroboree | reverse complement strand
CGTGTGGCAAGTTCAAAAGGTTGCAGAACCTTGCACAACGTTGAAATCATTCTCCACTGCGCTTGAGACAGGTGCATTCCACCTCCTATATCGTGGTCAGTTGTATAGGCTTGAATGGCCTTTTGCTGCTCCTCCAACCTCTGAAGCATATAGAGGGTTGAATTCCACCTCGTTACCACCTCCTGCTTCAGATGATGGCAGGGCAGGTTCAGGCGTTTTTGGTGGTGCTCCAGTCTTCTGTACGTGCTGCCTGTACGCCGAAAGTGTCCCGCAATTTTTCTGGCCACCGACAGCATCTCTTGCACGCCCCTGTCGTTTTTTAAAAAATTCTGCACCACCAAATTCAAGGTATGTGCAAAACATGGGACGTGCTGGAATTTGCCCAGATGTAATGCACGCACAATATTGCTGGCGTTGTCCGATGCCACAAATCCACAGGAGAGTCCAATTGGGGTAAGCCATTCCGCGATGATCTTCCTCAGTTGCCGTAAGAGGTTTTCAGCTGTGTGCGTATTCTGGAAACCGGTGATACAAAGCGTAGCCTGCCTAGGAACGAGTTGGCGTTTGCGAGATGCTGCTACTGGTGCCGCCGCTGCTGTTCTTGCGGCGGGAGTCCATACATCTACCCAGTGGGCTGTCACAGTCATATAGTCCTGACCCTGCCCTGCTCCACTTGTCCACATGTCCGTGGTTAAGTGGACATTGGGTACAGCTGCATTTTTTAGGACACTGGTGACTCTTTTTCTGAGGTCTGTGTACATTTTCGGTATCGCAACCCTAGAGAAATGGAACCTAGATGGTATTTGGTACCGGGGACACAGTACCTCCAACAAGTCTTTAGTTGGCTCTGCAGTAATGATGGATACCGGAACCACGTTTCTCACCACCCAGGATGTCAAGGCCTCAGTTATCCGCTTTGCAGTAGGATGACTGCTGTGATATTTAATCTTCCTCGCAAATGACTGTTGGACAGTCAATTGCTTGGTGGAAGTAGTAAAAGTGGTCTTACGACTTCCTCTCTGGGATGACCATCGACTCCCAGCAGCAACAACAGCAGCGCCAGCAGCAGTAGGCGTTACACGCAAGGATGCATCGGAGGAATCCCATGCAGGAGAGGAATCGTCAGAATTGCCAGTGACATGGCCTGCAGGACTATTGGCATTCCTGGGGAAGGAGGAAATTGACACTGAGGGAGTTGGTGGGGTGGTTTGCGTGAGCTTGGTTACAAGAGGAAGGGATTTACTGGTCAGTGGAGTGCTTCCGCTGTCACCCAAAGTTTTTGAACTTGTCACTGACTTATTATGAATGCGCTGCAGGTGACGTATAAGGGAGGATGTTCCGAGGTGGTTAACGTCCTTACCCCTACTTATTACAGCTTGACAAAGGGAACACACGGCTTGACACCTGTTGTCCGCATTTCTGGTGAAATACCTCCACACCGAAGAGCTGATTTTTTTGGTATTTTCACCTGGCATGTCAACGGCCATATTCGTCCCACGGACAACAGGTGTCTCCCCGGGTGCCTGACTTAAACAAACCACCTCACCATCAGAATCCTCCTTGTCAATTTCCTCCCCAGCGCCAGCAACACCCATATCCTCCTCATCCTGGTGGACTTCAACACTGACATCTTCAATCTCACTATCAGGAACTGGACTGCGGGTGCTCCTTCCAGCACTTGCAGGGGGCGTGCAAATGGTGGAAGGCGCATGCTCTTCACATCCAGTGTTGGGAAGGTCAGGCATCGCAACCGACACAATTGGACTCTCCTTGTGGATTTGGGATTTCGAAGAACGCACAGTTCTTTGCTGTGCTTTTGCCAGCTTGAGTCGTTTCATTTTTCTAGCGAGAGGCTGAGTGCTTCCATCCTCATGTGAAGCTGAACCACTAGCCATGAACATAGGCCAGGGCCTCAGCCGTTCCTTGCCACTCCGTGTGGTAAATGGCATATTGGCAAGTTTACGCTTCTCCTCCGACAATTTTAGTTTAGGTTTTGGAGTCCTTTTTTTTCTGATATTTGGTGTTTTGGATTTGACATGCTCTGTACTATGACATTGGGCATCGGCCTTGGCAGACGACGTTGCTGGCATTTCATCGTCTCGGCCATGACTAGTGGCAGCAGCTTCAGCACGAGGTGGAAGTGGATCTTGATCTTTCCCTAATTTTGGAACCTCAACTTTTTTGTTCTCCATATTTTATAGGCAGAACTAAAAGGCACCTCAGGTAAACAATGGAGATGGATGGATTGGATACTAGTATACAATTATGGACGGACTGCCACGGTTAGGTGGTATAAAAAAACCACGGTTAGGTGGTATATATTATAATAATAATACAATTATGGATGGACGGACTGCCTGCCGACTGCCGACACAGAGGTAGCCACAGCCGTGAACTACCGCACTGTACACTGGTTGATAAAGAGATAGTAGTATACTCGTAACAACTAGTATGACACTATGACGACGGTATAAAGAAAGAAAAAAAAATACCACGGTTAGGTGGTATATATTATAATAATAATACAATTATGGATGGACGGACTGCCTGCCGACTGCCGACACAGAGGTAGCCACAGCTGTGAACTACCGCACTGTACACTGGTTGATAAAGAGATAGTAGTATACTCGTAACAACTAGTATGACACTATGACGACGGTATAAAGAATGAAAAAAAAACCACGGTTAGGTGGTATATATTATAATAATAATACAATTATGGATGGACGGACTGCCTGCCGACTGCCGACACAGAGGTAGCCACAGCCGTGAACTACCGCACTGTACACTGGTTGATAAAGAGATAGTAGTATACTCGTAACAACTAGTATGACACTATGACGACGGTATAAAGAATGAAAAAAAAACCACGGTTGGGTGGTATATATTATAATAATAATACAATTATGGATGGACGGACTGCCTGCCGACTGCCGACACAGAGGTAGCCACAGCCGTGAACTACCGCACTGTACACTGGTTGATAAAGAGATAGTAGTATACTCGTAACAACTAGTATGACACTATGACGACGGTATAAAGAATGAAAAAAAAACCACGGTTAGGTGGTATATATTATAATAATAATACAATTATGGATGGACGGACTGCCTGCCGACTGCCGACACAGAGGTAGCCACAGCCGTGAACTACCGCACTGTACACTGGTTGATAAAGAGATAGTAGTATACTCGTAACAACTAGTATGACACTATGACGACGGTATAAAGAATGAAAAAAAAAACACGGTTAGGTGGTATATATTATAATAATAATACAATTATGGATGGACGGACTGCCTGCCGACTGCCGACACAGAGGTAGCCACAGCCGTGAACTACCGCACTGTACACTGGTTGATAAAGAGATAGTAGTATACTCGTAACAACTAGTATGACACTATGACGACGGTATAAAGAAAGAAAAAAAAATACCACAGTTAGGTGGTATATATTATAATAATAATACAATTATGGATGGACGGACTGCCTGCCGACTGCCGACACAGAGGTAGCCACAGCCGTGAACTACCGCACTGTACACTGGTTGATAAAGAGATAGTAGTATACTCGTAACAACTAGTATGACACTATGACGACGGTATAAAGAATGAAAAAAAAACCACGGTTAGGTGGTATATATTATAATAATAATACAATTATGGATGGACGGACTGCCTGCCGACTGCCGACACAGAGGTAGCCACAGCCGTGAACTACCGCACTGTACACTGGTTGATAAAGAGATAGTAGTATACTCGTAACAACTAGTATGACACTATGACGACGGTATAAAGAATGAAAAAAAAACCACGGTTAGGTGGTATATATTATAATAATAATACAATTATGGATGGACGGACTGCCTGCCGACTGCCGACACAGAGGTAGCCACAGCCGTGAACTACCGCACTGTACACTGGTTGATAAAGAGATAGTAGTATACTCGTAACAACTAGTATGACACTATGACGGTATAAAGAATGAAAAAAAAACCACGGTTAGGTGGTATATATTATAATAATAATACAATTATGGATGGACGGACTGCCTGCCGACTGCCGACACAGAGGTAGCCACAGCCGTGAACTACCGCACTGTACACTGGTTGATAAAGAGATAGTAGTATACTCGTAACAACTAGTATGACACTATGACGACGGTATAAAGAAAGAAAAAAAAAAACCACAGTTAGGTGGTATATATTATAATAATAATACAATTATGGATGGACGGACTGCCTGCCGACCAGGGGCGGATCCAGAACAAAATGACAGGGGGGGCACCACAATAGGGGAAGGAAGGGGGGGGGTTCGGCACATGTGCTCCTGTGAAAGGGGTGTGGCTTTGTAACAAGGGGTTTGGCCTCACAGAGAATGCCATACCCACGCTCTCGTTTTCATCACGCTGGGGGCATGGAGTACAAGGGCAGTGGGTGACAGGATGAGAGTGCGGGGACAGGGCAGGTGTGCGGGGACAGACCTGGTAGGGGACAAGGCGAGTGTGCGGGGACAGGGCAGGTGTGCGGGGACAGGCCTGGTAGGGGACAGGGCACCCTGTTACTGTATGGTATGGCCACAAAACAAATACCTATGGCGCGATTGAATAATAATATATAGAATGTACTAATAATATTGGCTCAATTGCAGCAGTCCCAAAAGACCTATCTGCACTAGTCTCAATAAATATCTTAGGAGTATATTGAGAAAGGCTGCGCTATAGGGCCAATAGTATATATAGAAAAATATATATAATTGCCGGTGGATCAAATTAAACACATTTATTTTTCACATGTATATCAATGCATACTGATACATAAATATAAAAAGGAAACAAACACACCAGTGCTGGATACAATTATCAATGGATAAAAAGTTGCAATAAAAACTGGGTATAAAGTGTCAGCTACAATTGGGTGGAAGCATGTAGTATTCCTTTCAAATACCAATAGCTGGAAAACAATGAACGTAACATTTGATGTTGTAGAAAAGCCGCTCAAATCCGTATCACCGCTATAAAGTCAATGGTGAACTGTGTAATTCACTGAAGATTAAACTGAAGATTTTTAACACAGAGCCACACTATAATGGAGGTTGCTGCTAAGAGCTGTAAAATCAGTTGTGGACTGTGTAATTTACTGATGGTTTTAACACAACGCCACACTATACGATGAGGTTGCTGCTGGGAGCCGTTACTCACTGTATCCCTGCTGTCCGGGACCCTTTTGATGGATGTGAGAAATCAGTGACCCGAGCGTCCTCGGGAGAAGTACCTGTGAACGGCAGCCGTGAATAATAGCAGCAGATGGCTCCGGACAATTTACGGCCGCACGGGGAGCACTGATTAATTTACAGCTGATCGTAAATGTCCAGTTATCCAGCTGATAGAGTCCTATACTGTATGGTAAGGCTCTGGGCAATCATAGCTGCACGTGGGAAGTGCAGCTATGATTGTAGCTAAAATGAAAGTAAAAAAAAAATCTTCCTTCTAAATGACAGGGGGGGCACGTGCCTGGGTGCCCCCCCCCCTGGATCCGCCACTGCTGCCGACTGCCGACACAGAGGTAGCCACAGCCGTGAACTACCGCACTGTACACTGGTTGATAAAGAGATAGTAGTATACTCGTAACAACTAGTATGACACTATGACGACGGTATAAAGAATGAAAAAAAAACCACGGTTAGGTGGTATATATTATAATAATAATACAATTATGGATGGACGGACTGCCTGCCGACTGCCGACACAGAGGTAGCCACAGCCGTGAACTACCGCACT
Organism: Pseudophryne corroboree; assembly: GCF_028390025.1. Classification (NCBI taxonomy): domain Eukaryota; kingdom Metazoa; phylum Chordata; class Amphibia; order Anura; family Myobatrachidae; genus Pseudophryne; species Pseudophryne corroboree. Next base: position 147,378,152 of record NC_086455.1, on the reverse strand, counting down.
GTACACTGGTTGATAAAGAGATAGTAGTATACTCGTAACAACTAGTATGACACTATGACGACGGTATAAAGAATGAAAAAAAAACCACGGTTAGGTGGTATATATTATAATAATAATACAATTATGGATGGACGGACTGCCTGCCGACTGCCGACACAGAGGTAGCCACAGCCGTGAACTACCGCACTGTACACTGGTTGATAAAGAGATAGTAGTATACTCGTAACAACTAGTATGACACTATGACGGTATAAAGAATGAAAAAAAAACCACGGTTAGGTGGTATATATTATAATAATAATACAATTATGGATGGACGGACTGCCTGCCGACTGCCGACACAGAGGTAGCCACAGCCGTGAACTACCGCACTGTACACTGGTTGATAAAGAGATAGTAGTATACTCGTAACAACTAGTATGACACTATGACGACGGTATAAAGAAAGAAAAAAAAATACCACGGTTAGGTGGTATATATTGTAATACAATTATGGATGGACGGACTGCCTGCCGAGTTCCCACTGCCGACACAGAGGTAGCCACAGCCGTGAACTACCGCACTGTACTGTGTCTGCTGCTAATATAGACTGGTTGATAAAGAGATAGTATACAATACATACAACAATATACTACTATACTGGTGGTCAGGCACTGGTCACCACTAGTCACACTGGCAGTGGCACTCCTGCAGCAAAAGTGTGCACTGTTTAATTTTAAATTAATATAATATTATGTACTCCTGGGGGCTCCTGCTATAACAACCTGCAGTGCTCCCCAGTCTCCCCCACAATTATTATAAGCTTTGCCTTTTATACATTGATGTGCAGCACACTGGGCTGAGCTGAGTGCACACAGACTGAGTCACACTGTGTGACTGGCTGCTGCTGTGTATCGTTTTTTTTCAGGCAGAGAACGGATATAGCAGAGAACGGATATATTATATTAAAATAAATAAAAGTTAACTAACAACAACTGCACTGGTCACTGTGGTAAACTCTGTCTGACTCTGCACAATCTCTCTCTCTCTTCTAATCTAATTTCTAATGGAGAGGACGCCAGCCACGTCCTCTCCCTATCAATCTCAATGCACGTGTGAAAATGGCGGCGACGCGCGGCTCCTTATATAGAATCCGAGTCTCGCGAGAATCCGACAGCGTCATGATGACGTTCGGGCGCGCTCGGGTTAACCGAGCAAGGCGGGAGGATCCGAGTCTGCTCGGACCCGTGAAAAAAACATGAAGTTCGTGCGGGTTCGGTTTCAGAGAAACCGAACCCGCTCATCTCTAGTATTATGTGGGGTCTGAAAAAACTACCTGTAGTTTTTCCTGAATCAGACGAATTGAATGAAGTGTGTGATGAAGCGTGGGTTAACCCCGATAGAAAACTGCTAATTTCAAAGAAGTTATTGGCATTATATCCTTTCCCGCCAGAGGTTAGGGCGCGCTGGGAAACACCCCCTAGGGTGGATAAGGCGCTCACACGCTTATCAAAACAAGTGGCGTTACCGTCTCCTGAAACGGCCGCCCTCAAGGATCCAGCAGATAGGAGGCTGGAAACTACCCTGAAAAGTATATACACTCATACTGGTGTTATACTGCGACCAGCCATCGCCTCTGCATGGATGTGCAGTGCTGGGGTGGTTTGGTCGGATTCCCTGACTGAAAATATTGATACCCTGGATAGGGACAGTATTTTACTGACTATAGAGCATTTAAAGGATGCATTTCTATATATGCGAGATGCACAGAGGGATATTTGCACTCTGGCATCGCGAGTAAGTGCGATGTCCATATCTGCCAGAAGAAGTTTATGGACGCGACAATGGTCAGGTGATGCGGATTCCAAACGGCATATGGAAGTATTGCCGTATAAGGGGGAGGAATTATTTGGGGTCGGTCTATCGGATTTGGTGGCCACGGCAACAGCCGGGAAATCCACCTTTTTACCTCAGGTCCCCTCCCAACAGAAAAAGACACCGTCTTTTCAGCCGCAGTCCTTTCGTTCCTATAGGAACAAGCGGGCGAAAGGACAGTCATATTTGCCCCGAGGCAAAGGAAAGGGTAAGAGAGTGCACCAAGCAGCTTCTTCCCAGGAGCAGAAGCCCCCCCCGGCTTCTGCAAAGCCCTCAGCATGACGTTGGGGCTTTACAAGCGGACTCAGGGGCGGTGGGGGGTCGACTCAAGAATTTCAGCGCACAGTGGGCTCACTCACAGGTGGACCCCTGGATCCTGCAGATAATATCTCAGGGTTACAGGTTGGAATTCGAGAAGTCTCCCCCTCGCCGGTTCCTAAAGTCTGCTCTGCCAACGTCTCCCTCAGACAGGGCGACGGTATTGGAAGCCATTCACAAGCCAAGCTGTATTCTCAGCAGGTGATAGTCAAGGTACCCCTCCTACAACAGGGAAAGGGGTATTATTCCACACTATTTGTGGTACCGAAGCCGGACGGCTCGGTAAGACCTATTCTAAATCTGAAATCTTTGAACCTGTACATACAAAAATTCAAGTTCAAGATGGAGTCACTCAGAGCAGTGATAGCGAATCTGGAAGAAGGGGACTTTATGGTGTCCCTGGACATCAAGGATGCTTACATGCATGTCCCAATTTGCCCTTCACATCAAGGGTACCTCAGGTTCGTGGTGCAAAACTGTCATTATCAGTTTCAGACGCTGCCGTTTGGATTGTCCACGGCACCTAGGGTCTTTACCAAGGTAATGGCCGAAATGATGTTTCTTCTACGAAGAAAAGGCGTATTAATTATCCCTTACTTGGACGATCTCCTGATAAGGGCAAGGTCCAGGGAACAGCTGGGGGACGTAGTAGCACTAACCCAAATAGTGCTGCAACAGCACGGGTGGATTCTGAATTTTCCAAAATCTCAATTGACCCCGACGACACGTCTGCTGTTCCTGGGAATGATTCTGGACACGGTTCAGAAAAAGGTGTTTCTTCCGGAGGAGAAAGCCAAGGAGTTATCCGAACTTGTCAGGAACCTCCTAAAACCAGGGAAAGTGTCTGTGCATCAATGCACAAGAGTCCTGGGAAAGATGGTGGCTTCTTACGAAGCGATTCCATTCGGCAGATTCCACGCACGAACTTTTCAGTGGGATCTGCTGGACAAATGGTCCGGATCGCATCTGCAGATGCATCAGCGGATAACCTTGTCGCCACGGACAAGGGTGTCTCTTCTGTGGTGGTTGCAGAGTGCTCATCTGTTAGAGGGCCGCAGATTCGGCATACAGGACTGGGTCCTGGTGACCACGGATGCCAGTCTGAGAGGCTGGGGAGCGGTCACACAGGGAAGAAACTTCCAGGGAGTATGGTCAAACCTGGAGATGTCTCTTCACATAAATATACTGGAGCTAAGAGCGATTTACAATGCTCTAAGCCTGGCAAAACCCCTGCTTCAGGGTCAGCCGGTGTTGATCCAGTCGGACAACATCACGGCAGTCGCCCACGTAAACAGACAGGGCGGCACAAGAAGCAGGAGAGCAATGGCAGAAGCTGCAAGGATTCTTCGCTGGGCGGAAGATCATGTGATAGCACTGTCAGCAGTGTTCATTTCGGGAGTGGACAACTGGGAAGCAGACTTCCTCAGCAGACACGATCTACACCCGGGAGAGTGGGGACTTCATCCAGAAGTCTTCCACATGATTGTGAACCGTTGGGAAAAACCAAAGGTGGACATGATGGCGTCTCGCCTCAACAAAAAACTGGACAGATATTGCGCCAGGTCAAGAGACCCTCAGGCAATAGCTGTGGACGCTCTGGTAACGCCATGGGTGTTCCAGTCAGTGTATGTGTTTCCTCCTCTGCCTCTCATACCAAAAGTACTGAGAATTATACGGCAAAGGGGAGTAAGAACGATACTAGTGGCTCCGGATTGGCCAAGAAGAACTTGGTACCCGGAACTTCAGGAGATGCTCACGGAAGATCCGTGGCCTCTACCTCTAAGACGGGACCTGCTTCAGCAGGGACCGTGTCTATTCCAAGACTTACCGCGGCTGCGTTTGACGGCATGGCGGTTGAACGCCGAATTCTAAGGGAAAAAGGCATTCCGGAAGAGGTCATTCCTACACTGGTAAAAGCCAGGAAGGAGGTGACTGCACAACATTATCACCGCATTTGGAGGAAATATGTTGCGTGGTGTGAGGCCAGGAAGGCCCCCACGGAGGAATTTCAATTGGGTCGATTCCTACATTTCCTGCAAACAGGATTGTCTATGGGCCTCAAGTTGGGGTCCATTAAGGTTCAAATTTCGGCCCTGTCGATTTTCTTCCAGAAAGAATTGGCTTCAGTTCCTGAAGTCCAGACTTTTGTAAAAGGAGTACTACATATACAGCCCCCGGTTGTGCCCCCAGTGGCTCCATGGGACCTTAATGTAGTTTTGGATTTTCTCAAATCCCATTGGTTTGAGCCACTCAAATCGGCGGATTTGAAATATCTTACATGGAAAGTAACCATGCTACTGGCCCTGGCTTCAGCCAGGAGAGTGTCAGAATTGGCGGCTTTATCGTATTAAAAGCCCATATCTGATTTTCCATTCGGACAGGGCAGAACTGCGGACGCGTCCTCATTTTCTGCCTAAGGTGGTGTCAGCGTTTCACCTGAACCAGCCTATTGTGGTGCCTGCGGCTACTAGCGATTTGGAGGATTCCAAGTTGCTGGACGTTGTCAGGGCATTGAAAATATATATTTCAAGGACGGCTGGAGTCAGAAAATCTGACTCGCTGTTTATACTGTATGCACCCAACAAGCTGGGTGCTCCTGCTTCTAAGCAGACGATTGCTCGTTGGATTTGTAGCACAATTCAACTTGCACATTCTGTGGCAGGCCTGCCACAGCCTAAATCTGTCAAGGCCCATTCCACAAGGAAGGTGGGCTCATCCTGGGCGGCTGCCCGAGGGATCTCGGCATTACAACTCTGCCGAGCAGCTACGTGGTCGGGGGAGAACACGTTTGTAAAATTCTACAAATTTGATACCCTGGCTAAAGAGGACCTGGAGTTCTCTCATTCGGTGCTGCAGAGTCATCCGCACTCTCCCGCCCGTTTGGGAGCTTTGGTATAATCCCCATGGTCCTGACGGAGTCCCCAGCATCCACTAGGACGTTAGAGAAAATAAGATTTTACTTACCGATAAATCTATTTCTCGTAGTCCGTAGTGGATGCTGGGCGCCCATCCCAAGTGCGGATTGTCTGCAATACTTGTACATAGTTATTGTTACAAAAAAATCGGGTTGTTATTGTTTTGAGCCGTCTGTTCAGAGGCTCCTACGTTGTCATACTGTTAACTGGGTTCAGATCACAAGTTGTACGGTGTGATTGGTGTGGCTGGTATGAGTCTTACCCGGGATTCAAAATCCTTCCTTATTGTGTACGCTCGCCCGGGCACAGTATCCTAACTGAGGCTTGGAGGAGGGTCATAGGGGGAGGAGCCAGTGCACACCACCTGATCCTAAAGCTTTATTTTTGTGCCCTGTCTCCTGCGGAGCCGCTAATCCCCATGGTCCTGACGGAGTCCCCAGCATCCACTACGGACTACGAGAAATAGATTTATCGGTAAGTAAAATCTTATTTTAAATATGTTTGATACAGGCTATACTATAGACCATCTTTGTTGTGTTAAATATTAATACTGTATTCAATACAGCAGTGGTTCTCAAACTCGGTCCCCCACACAGTGCATGTTTTGCAGGTAACCCAGCAAGTGCACAGGTGTATTAATTACTTACTGACACATTTTAAAAGGTCCATAGGTGGCGCTAATTATTTCACTTGTGATTCTGTGAGGAGACTTGCAAAACATGTACTGTGTGGGGTCCTGAGGACCGAGTTTGAGAACCTGTGCAATACAGTATCCAGTGTTTAAAAAGACCAATGCTTACATTAATATCCAGGTTCGTTACTAGGGTCTTCTACCGCTCTCCCAGACTCCCGCACTTGCTCCAATGTTCTGCAGAGTGGGAGATTGTGGACTGCATTCGGAAACCCCCCTCTAGGAATCCTGCGTTTGCCACTGGGGGGGTGATTGCATTGACAGCTCCCTGGATCCACCATTGGCCATCAAGGTACTGGGGAGCAGCAGCCATTTCTTTCAGCACACCTCTTTCTTATTTTTCTCCCCAGTATTTCCCCCAAGGCGGGCAAAGAGTGATGATGTCATCACTGTGTTCAACACACCCATCCTGGCTTAGGGAGATTGCTAAAAGGTCAAGAAAATACCACGTTCTCAGTGAGAGTATTCAAGTACGGAATGCTCATAGTACATGCATGAACATCTGTCTATAAGATGGCAAAATTTTACATATGATTTTCTTATGAATGTTTTTTGTGATAAAATAGTTGATTGCAATTAGATGTTTGCCCTGGCTGTACTATCAGTTGTAGGTTTTTTTTCTTTTATTTTTTCTTTTCTTAGTAGATTTACAGAAATACCTTGATCTTGTGTCGAGGACCAATGGATTATTGATATTTTCCCGTTGACTGGGGTTTTGATAATGCAGGACCTCTGAGGCTTTCTAAAGGTCACTCTTATGCGCCTGCAGGATGCTGACGGGATTTTCTTTAAGCATTCCCACACAGTCAGCTTTACAAATGCAATCTTCACTATCATTAAAAAATGTTGTACATAATTGTGAGAACTAATTGCATTAGGTTCAGCAACAATGTGTTGGTGCTCAATTTTCTATTTAATGGAAAGTTTGCAATATTTAATATAACAAGAGTACTTGTTTCATCTAGAATGAACTATATAATGTAATTTGAAGACTAATTACCATCCAAGGAGGCAGTGGTACTACTAGAGCTGCAACAGCTTGGGGTAGGGATGGCATTTGACAGTGAAACTATTGATGGTCTATGGGTCAACACCATTGGGCAGACCCAATCAATGTTTCTGCTCATACTCAGATGGCAGGAGCCACGGCCGCTCATGCAGAAAATGAGGTAACTTCCTAACGTGGTCTCCGCCACGATTGCTAAAACTAGAGATGTGTGGGTTCGGATTTACTCAGTTTTTAATGCCAGAATTGACACGAGTTCGGATTTATCTGGATTTTTCTTATTGCTTATCCAAAACATGTGACATCTGGGAGCCAATAAGATGCCATTTTGAGTCCCATGTAAATCTGAGTAAATGAAGGTGAATCCGAACCTGCACATCTCTAGCTGAAACCATCATCATTGGATGCAAACCAATGAAAGTTTGCATCCATCAATGGTTGATGCCCATCCTACTGTTGTATGGGGGCATGGCGCAGAATTAGAACCGGAATGCCAGTCTAACCACTGGATGCTCTTCTGATAGTCTATGAGAACCAACGAATATGCCACCACACAAAATGTACCATTGGCTCAAGCGATTGAGTGTTACGTGGCCCATGGTAGTACAGTAGGTCATTACTTCACTTTCCCTTTTTCAAAGTCTGGTCAAACAGTGAATAATAATCAAAACTATATTAAGATTTAAACAGGGTTACTGAGAAAAGGTAGATAATGGGTTTATTGAGTCACAGCTTAGCAATTATGTCTCGTCTATTGTATAAAACATTCTACTGAGAACAGCGCATGGCATTATTTCTCTACAGTACATAAGAGCCACTCTGCCCACCTGTGCAAAGAAATGCTTTCTGCATCTTATTTGTAATTTGCAGATACTGTAATGTATGGCCATATTATGCAAATGCAGATTTACACAATACAGTGGTGGGGCACCCATGGAGACAGCTGCCAAACCTGCCGCTATTCATTTATATTAACATTTCCCAAGCTGCTTATTATAAGGAAGGGTGTTTAGTCTCATTATCTGGACTAAGACAATTAAGCTGTCCAACCATAAGTAATCTCTCACAGGTCAGTCTTCTTTTACATTCTTAAACATGCGTCCAATCAGAAGTGGATATTTTACCTCTTTAATTCCTCTTGAGTATCCTCCTTCTATCACAAAGCAATGTTTTCTATAACCCAGACAAATGAATGACTAATTAAGGAAATGCAGAACAAAATAATGCAGGCACCGCTAATATTATGCGCTATGCAGAATGCTGATTACCTCTCTGCCTTTCATTGGTTTAATGGAAAATGTTTGACATGTCAAAGCAGTTTGATGGGGTTTTGGCTCAGTAGAGTGTCTTTAACGTGCAGGTATACTGAAGGGTATCAAGAACAAGCACAGGATTTGACAGCTGGCAATCGAACTTTGCCTTTCACCAAAATATCCATATGTCATTGATGTACAGATATCGCCCATTTCAGCATTACCAATATTAATGCGACCCCTGAAGCGTGGTGGATGTGCTCGATCTTACTATAATACGCACTTACCTACTTTGCTGCCCCCTCCTCCGGGAGGAGGCAGCGTTGTAGATGCATGGGGGCGTGGCCGGCAGCAAGATGGTCGGTTCGGGGACATGACCGACAGGGAAGTGGGCAGTACGGGGGCGGGGCATAAGGATTGCGTCATCATGGCTCAGAGAAAATAGGCACTGTATAGCGGGGGCGGAGCTACGCGAATCGTGTCATCGGACCCCCTTGGACCGCCCACTTGTTCTCTGCAGCGGGCAGCCGCAGAGGGGAGTGGAGGGGCTGCAGGGAAAGCGGGAGGCTTGCCCACCTTTCCAGGGAGCCGGGAGGGCCACCCGATTTTCGGGAGCCTCCCGGCCATTCCGGGAGGGTAGGCAAGTATGCTATAATATACTCACTACACTTAATTTATATGGGGGTAGATGTATGGGGGGAAGAGGTATCAGTGCACTGATTTTGCTCCACCCCATGTATGACCGCAGCGGTGTGTGCTCAGTTACAGAGGTGTTATGTACCCTTGTCATTATCAGTGCTGCTGTCTAAAAGATAGCACACCGATATGCAAGGCAATGTATGAACGGTAAGTGGCACTGTGTGTTCTAACACCTGCAGCTATCAATTTTCAACAGCTGCAGGTGTGAGCTCTGTCTGTTACGGCTGCCGGCTCTGGGCTGCACAAGAGATCTCACACATGCACCCTGGAATTGGCTGGGCAGGGAGACACAGTGCATCAGCACTAAGCTGATGTGCTGTGTGATCTGGTGCGGATTGCCGGAGGGAAAATTATATGTTGTTATTTTTAACAGATTAATTGCAAGGATCTGTGCGGCTATGCATGTGACCGCTATAAAGGAATGTGATGTCCTGATTCAGACTTCTTCTGTTTGTATATCACATGAATTTTGAATACATGAGGAGAACACTACGGGGACACTACTGAAGTGTAACGCCACCAAAAAGAAACCTTTATGTGAATACAGAATTATCCGAACCTGTAAGTTCGGGTACGTGTCTACCCAACTGTTTATTATACTGTCTTGTAGTGACTCGGGAGAGTACGGTGAAAGAGTGTATTACTCAGGGCAAAGAAACCTTTACAAGTGGAACTACACCCGCCCCCCCATCGTGTGAGTGTGGTACACCGTTCATTTTAACTTCAAAAGAAGTGTCAAGAATGATTGTCCATTAGTGAGAACTGTGCTATCACCCAGGGAAATACAACCCCTATATCGAGACATATTACACTGTTTAATTTTTTCTTTTTCCTTTTCCATTTTATGTACACCTTGTTGGGAGAAAAAAAGACACAGATCTACACATTGAGAAGGACTTATTACCTTTTTACTCATCTTCCGACCAGTATCTTGGATTTGTGAGCGCAGGTCAACACATGCTTTTTCCTTATTTGTTTGTAACATCTTGTCCATGTTTCTTCCTGCTTCGCCTCATAGCAAGTGTTATAGCGGCATGATCCCTGCTGTTATAATACATCTCCCCCACTGTTCACTATACTATGTTGACAGTGACAATGTCAACATGGTCCTAATGTCAACAGCGAACATGTGGACATATTCATCATGTAGTTATTTACAGCATCCCTACAGGCAGAATCCCAACGGATCCCGATGGTAAGTACTCAGGTTAGGTTTAGGCTGTTGGAGGTATGGGTTTGGGTTAGGCTGTTGGAGGTATGGGTTAGGGTTAGGTTGCGGGAGGGGTGGGTTAGGTTTTGGCTGTTGGAGGCATGGGTTAGGGTTAGGCTGTTGGAGGTATGGGTTAGGGTTAGGCTGCGGGAGGGGTGGGTTAGGTTTTGGCTTTTGGAGGCATGGGTTAGGGTTAGGCTGTTGGAGGTATGGGTTAGGGTTAGGCTGCGGGAGGGGTGGGTTAGGTTTAGGCTGTTGGAGGCATGGGTTAGGGTTAGGCTGTGGGAGGGGTGGGTTAGGGTTAGGTTGCGAGAGAGGTGGGTTAGGGTTAGGCTGCTGGAGGGGGAGGTTAGGGTTAGGCTGCTGAAGGGGGAGGTTAGGGTTAGGTTCCTGGGGGGGTGGGTTAGGATTAGGCTGTGTGAGGGGACGGTTTGGGTTAGGCTGCAGGAAGGGTGGGTTAGGGTTAGGCTGCTGGGAGAACGGGTTAGGGTTAGGATGTGGGAGGGGTGGGTTAGGGCTAGACTGTGCGAGGGGACGATTAGGGTTAGGCTGCAGGAGGGTTAGGGTTAAGTTGTGGGAGGGGATGGTTACGGTTAGGCTGCAGGAGGGGAAGGGTTAGGGTTATACCAACTATTTAGAGCTTGTTGACACTGAAGAAATGTCAATATGGTCATAATGTCAACACTGTCTTCTTAAGGTAACTCTAACGCTAACCACTTTCCCAAATGGTAACTCTTACCACTAAACCGAACCTTAAGCCCATGTTAAGAAATTGTTCTCTATGTCGAATTTATATGTCAACATTATGTCAACGGGGTCTATTCCGACGGAAACGATCCGATAATGCACTATTCAATTTGCGGCCAAATCCGACAGGTTTTGGCCATTCTCGGCAATGTCGATCCGACTTTTTTTTAAAGTCGGATTGACATTGTCGAATAAAGGACAAAATGCTGTCAGAGTTGGCCGGAAGTGCTGACCTGTCTGGAAAACGGCAGCCACATTAAATAGGTCGAATTACGATTCGACCTAAAAAAGTCGGAAACTGCCGTCTTCCCGATAAAATTAAGACTATAATTGAATACACCCCATTATTGACATTTCCCAGGTGTTTACATTTATGATGTCAACATTTTAATATCAATATTTTAACCATGTGGACATCATAAATGGCAACATTATGACTGCATACCCATTATATCTGCCAGGACAGGATTGTCATTTATCATTTATAACTAAACACACTGTATAATGAAAATAATATAAACATCCAGAGTTTTCATTGAACTAGAAATTAAAGAAAAAGAAAAAAAGAACAATTGCGCATGTACCACACGTGCAGCCCAGATCAACTCAAAACAGGTTCACCACACCATAACAATAGATACAATGGAAAGGAGAGAGACCCAGTGGCGCAGACGGGATAATACAATGAAAATTAATACAATACAATTCCCTTTTAAAAAAGGGGAAAAAGAGTTTGTTCCAGGTTTTTTTCGTTCTCCTTTCAAGAGTTCCACCTCAGGGAAATACCTCAAACAGGGAAGAGAAAATATCCTTAGTGCAACACTGTTTAAATGGGTCTTTCTCCTTTCCATTGTATCTATTGAACTACAAATTGCAATGAAAATTATTTGTATAGTACAGGTTGAGTATTCCATATCCAAATATTCCGAAATACAGAATTTTTGGAGTGAGAGTGAGATAGTGAAACCTTTGTATTCTGATGGCTCAATGTACACAAACTTTGTTTAATGCACAACGTTATTAAAAATATTGTATTAAATGACCTTCAGACTGGGTGTATAAGGTGTATATGAAACATAAATGCATTCTGTGCTTAGACTTGGGTCCCATCGCCATGATATCTCAATATGTTATGCAATTATTCCAAAATACAGAAAAATCCGATATCCAAAATACCTCTGGTGCCAAGCATTTTGGATGAGGGATACTCAATCTGTATATTAGGGGATTCTGGGCAACTTAAATCCCCACAGGAGTTGCCCATGTAATTTATTAATTTCATTGATTTAAATCAGGTGGTCATTCCGAGTTGATCGCTCGCTAGCAATTTTTATCAGCCGTGCAACCGTTATGCCGCCGCCCACTGGGAGTGTATTTTAGTTCAGCAGAAGTGCGAACGAATGGATCGCAGAGCGGCTACAAAGTTTTTTTGTGCAGTTTCAGAGTAGCTCAAAACCTACTCAGCGCTTGCGATCTTTTCAGACTGTTCAGTTCCTGTTTTGACGTCACAAACCCGCCCAGCGTTCGCCCAGCCACGCCTGCGTTTTTCCTGGCAAGCCTGCGTTTTTCCGAACACTCCCTGAAAATGGTCAGTTGACACCCAGAAACACCCACTTCATGTCAATCACACTGGCCACCAGTGCGACTGAAATGCTTCGCTAGACCCTGTGCAAAACTACATCGTTTGTTGTGCTCGTACGATGCGCGTGCACATTGCGCTGTATACGTATGCGCAGAACAGCCATTTTTTAGCCTGACCGCTGCGCACAACTGCAGGTAGCGATCAACTTGGAATGACCACCTCTGTTCCCAGTATAAGCTACAGACGAGGGCACAGTGACATCACAAAACAGATAACTTGTGATGTCTCGATTCCCCCAGCAGCCACATAAACAGCGTCCACTTTGGCAACCTGTAACTGCACATTCCATAAGGTTCTGCTAGCCAGCCCTTTCTCCTGACAGTCTCTGAAGTGATATAACCAGCTCATATTTTGCATAATCACCTGATATAACGGCTTTAAGTTTAACCTATGTATAACTGTTCCAACAGCACACAATCCTATGCTTGAAAACAGAAAATTCCCTTAATACCTTCGTAGTTATCATTCTAGAGGCATAAGCTGTGTAGGTACAAACAGCTCCCAAAAGGCCAAACATCCTTCATGTGATGGAAGGAACTTAGCAGCGTATGACATAAGGAAATGATGCCCAAGCACTTTCTTATCTAGAAAAAGAATCTAAATGGACAGCCTTTATACACAGTGCAGCCTTGGGAAACTAATGAACTGGTCTCCCTAATTACCTTTCTGGAGAGCCAACAGCATTGATCCGTCTCCTTTCACTAGCATTTTGGCTCCATCTATCCATAACAATCAGCCTGTCAGGTGTAATTTCTAGTCTCAAGCAGTTTGTGGGAATTGCTGCATGAGGACGTGGTGGTGAAATGTTTGAAGCTGCAACAGTCTGAAAGGTCTATTTCCTTTCACAGTCACACTCCGAATCTCCAATCGTGCTCTTTTCTGTTCTAAAGGTCTAGTCATTCTGAACACTTCTCAAGAGTACTTGTATATTAATGATATATAAATAATCATAAATAACACCTCTTCGCAAGATCAATGCAGAACAGTATATTAGCTCAATACAGCCAGGCAATTAGTAACATGCAAACAAACATACACATAACAAGTAGCCAGTTTATTAGGTACTGTACACGTGTCCTACTCTTGTGTCCCATTGTTCAGCCTGCAACAGAATTATGTACATTATACATTTGCTGGGTGCAGACGTGTTTGTGTTTACCTAATTGAGGGTCGGTTTTAGATCTACCAACATACAGACGGAGCCTTGCTTAACTCGCCTTCTCTGCTGCACCTAGGTGCAAGTGCACCAAGGTTTATTAGCATAAGCCTTTCATCTATTGTTCCCAGATGCAATACAATACAGAGAGAACAATACAGCAGGGGATTAAATCATTTCAGCAGGGGATTAAGTCCGTCAGCCAGGGCTGCCGTCAGAAATTCTGGGGCCCGGGAATCACAGAATAAGCAGCCCCCCCAAAAAAAAATAAAATAAAATAAATAAATAATAAATAATATATATATATATATATATTTAAAAAACCATACAAAATAAATATATACACACACACACACACACACACACACACACACACACACACACACACACACACACACACACACACTTTCTCTCTCCCACTCACTCTCCCTCAAGTTACCTATCACAGGCTGGCTGGAGCTGTAGCAGCCTGGATCCGTGTAGCTCCACCCCCTCTGTTTCGTGTATCACCGCCCCCTTTTCATCACTGAGATTTGGCATTGTCACAGGAGTGGGAGAGTACGCTGCAAGCTACTGTTGAAAAGTCTCTGCCAAAATGGCTGCCGCCTCAGAGGAGACAGTTATTAAAGATACTAGAGGAGCCTCCTCTAGTATCTTTAACAACTGTCTCGTCTGAGGCGGCGGCCATTTTTGGAGGGACGTTTACAATAGAAGCTTGCAGCGTTCTCTCGCCCTCCTTTGACAGTGCCAGAACTCGGTAATGAAAAGTTGGCGGCGCATCGCAGCGGGCGGATGGCGGCATGAGCGACCCGGGCCCTCTCCTCTCTGTTAGAGAGGCCGGGCCCAGGACATCTGTACCTGCAGCTCCCCCCTGATGGCGTGTCTGCCGACAGCACTGGCTCAATTAATCCTATTACATGGATAGATGAGCAGGGCTCCATCTGTATATCAGTATTTTGGGAATGAGCTTTTGGTCCACATTGACCCTTATGACCGTATAGGCTGAACTGGGCGGGGAAGAGGCGCATTACATAGGCAAAGATCAGTGAAGTGTGTTTACACATAAGTGAATATACACCTTATACACCTATTATTTTTGAGTAATATGGCGCAAGACACATGTGGCGAGATATAATGCAGTCCGAGATCGCCGGAAGGGCGGGTTGCCAGCCGATCTAGTACATGCCTTATAAGTGATTGTCCCTTTTAAAAACTTCAGAGATCGTCCAGCTACCCGCAACTCCTGCAATCTTGGACTGCATTACATCCCGCCAATGGCGCGACTTCGACACTCTGTCACGGGTAGCGATTCCCAGACTTTTATACTTATTTTTTAATGCATTTTATTTGCATTGTAGCTACATCCAAAGTTGCTTATAAAATCCTGGGCACTTAGCGTTTTTATTTTAGTTTAAATGGACTTAGTGTAAAGTTGCAGATTATACATAACACTGTCCGGCACAATTCATGGGGCGGCTCACTAGTATTAGTTATCAGTCTTTTGCCTTTCTATCCCAAGTGCCGGCAATGTAACTACATCCCGTAGCAGCACCCAGTGTCGTACTGGGACATGAAGGGCCCACCGGCGGAATGCTGTGATAGGGGCCTGTACTTAAGGGTGTGGCCAGCCTACAAAGGGGGTGTGGCCAGCCTCCACAGAGGCTTGAAATGCACAATAGTCTAGTGCAGTGTAATGCAACATATCTACTATGTATAATACAAGTGCACAGTCTGGAACCTGATCCCTAGAGGAAGGAGTGGGGCCTACCGGTGGTTTCTCTGGTAGCCCTGTGGGCCAGTCCGACCCTGGCAGCATCAGTGTAAACAGTATTTGTGCATTGTACTTTTGTTACGAATAAGACTCATATAACATTTGGTACAAAACTATGTGGCAGGACGCATGGCACACCAAACAGATCTATTTGGGGCGATTTGAGACAGGTGCATGTGGACGGGTGTTATTCAGTATGCCGGTTGTTGGGATCCCGGCGACCAGATCGTATCAGGCCTTTATATGCACGCCTAGATCACCACACGACTCCTGAAGGCTAATAATTTCACCTATAACAGCTGCCTTTTCCAGGTGTTACGGATGCCGCCAGAACTTAACTCAGGTACAAAGAGTCAATGTGGAAAGTTGCAATCACAAGAACTGGGCTAAGGTGGGAACAGAATTTAGGTAGGTTGAAAATCCTAGGTCCAGGAAAAGGTAGAATACCTTTGAATACCTTTGATAAAGCTAAATATTTATCTTATATAAAACCCTTTATGAGGTCTAAGAACACTGTACGCTATTTACGTATGGAGTACCGTAAGGGTACGCTCGTTGCGTAACGATCGCTTAGCCGTGGTCGAGACGCTCAAGCGTCACGTTCGCTCACGGCCGAGAGATCACAGGCAGGCACGCTATTGGCTGCCGACTAACGTAATGATTCGCTATAGCGTAGCGGACGCTCGGGACCACGAGGAGATCACCAGCGGCGCTGACGCTCACAATGTTAAACCTTTAAATCTAAACCATAAACAATGTAATATGCTGTAAAACCTTAGTGTAGAGATAGGGTGTAGATGCAACACAGTGTAACCTTATTAACTTAAAAGCTGTTTGAGCGTCACCGACGCTCTGTGAATACTTAATACTATAAGAAATACACAGATACCGTGCTTAGGGTCCAACGCCTAATATATATATATTATGAATGTTATACTTGCAAAAGAATTAATACAATACAAGTCATACACTACAATATAACATAGACTACCTAACCAGATAACTACACAGGAAATACAATACAATACTATTACGTTTAGGAGAGTACGAGAGAAAGAAGAGAAGAGAGAGAGAGAGAGAAATGGCCCATAACAACAAGAAAGACAATATGATTGCGGAGAAAACTTACGCACAAAGGAAACGATCGCATGCGCCTCTGGACATCCAGCTCCCGATTTTCAGCAATGATAACCGTTGAAGAGTGAGAGCTGGATGTGATCGGCTTGTCTATTTATGCCCCACACACAATACAATTCAATGGTCCCTACAATCTCATTGTTCATTGGACACAGGAATTCCTCCTCGCATTATAACAAAAGGTCATAGGTTGATTCATACAGGTGGGCTGTGACTATTTCCAACAGCTCAGGTGGGAGGGAAACTGGGTTTCCCGCCGCATGGATAAGTAAGTGCAAATACAGTAAATGTTCATAAACTTCTTATGTCCATAACTATTCGCACGAGCGATTAATCCGCTTTAAACCAACACCGGAATATTGCTAATTAAATACTCTTCCGATGGGTACTAAACACCACTGTATTACTCCTGTCTGACCCTTCGTATCAAACAAAGAGGGATTTCTCTGTTCATGAACATTCTACATTAACCAAACTTTCAGAATCTATCAAAGGGACTATGATCTACAAAATACATTATATAGTGGAAATATGTAACGATTGAGTCGCACGCTACGAACACATGAACTCTACCGTAAATGCACATACCGCGCGCCCGCGGGTGCCCGCAACAGCGAGTATGCGCACGCACGGGAGAGCGCACGCATGCGCAGTGCAGACCTGTGTGAGGTGCAAATATGGCAGTGTGCATAGAGATATTTTTCTGACTTTGACAGTCCACCCTTTGGCAGTCAACAATAACTGCCACTTCCTAAAACATTTCAAAACGAGAAAAATATATGTCAGGGGTTAATACATTTACATGGTTGGGTAGGGGAGGAGAGGAGAAGGTGGGAAAAGGGTATGACCTAGTGTGATAGCAGAAGCATGTGTGTATGAATCCGTGCTTGGGGGTCATGTATCATCGTGCCGTACGTGTTTTAAATCAAGCTTCGAGGCATTGCGAAGTATACATTTGAATTCCTTCTTATCCCGTGGTACGGGTCTGTGGATGGGCTGTCAAACTTTACCGAGCTCTTTTCGGATTTTGAACAAAATGGGGAGCACATTTTAGTTGATGATACATGAATGGGGGAATATGTGATTGCTGGTATCTGTGCCTGTATTCCCTATACTATGTGTGTAATTACCTGAAGGTTGTAGAGATGAAGAAAAGACATAATTACGGTAAATGCAGTGGTATTCTATGTCAGGTGAATGAACATTTGTCGGTTGAAGTCTTGTTCGGTGTCTGTTGAATGCAGTCTTCTTTGTGCTTTTGCCCATAAGGTGCGAGCAAAAGCTTTGTCAATGTCCATAGATTTACAAAAGTGTTGGGCTAGCGTAATTTTAAAATTTCTAGGGAAACTGGGGATCTATGGCAAAGTTCATCAAAAATCTGCGTATCAGGTTGTCAAAACTTCTTCTTTAATCCATCTGTTGTCTGTATATCGGCTCATCAAATTCCTCGTCCAAGTGGGTCTTTTTACCTTGGAGGAAAACGGAAAAACAGGTGAAAGAAACGGACCGTAGAAATCGCATTTTCATCACATCATTGTTTCTACATTTGGGTCATAAATCAAATCCATTGGAATTACAATTTCCTCACTCCTTAAACTCATCACCCTGGTACTTCGTTTGCACTTCATTAAAGCCTGACCGCATCTAAATATCAAGCCAATCGTTATGATAACACCTAAGATACATAGGAGAAACTTCCCTACATCCATTATGACTCCTTGAGCCCATTCTCCTAAACCAGAGAACCAATTTCGCGGGTTCAACCATGACACCCAACCAGTCAGCTCATTACCTACAGCAGCAAGAGTGAGATTGTGTCTCCTGCGAAATTCCCACTTCAGTTGGAGAATATCGTCCATCTTTTGGTCTATGACCTCGACCGGGTCCTCGGTACTATTTGTAATATATGTGCAACATTTCACGCCGTACTGCGTTGCCAGTGTGACACAATATCCACCTGTTACTGCCGTGAGATAATTGAGAATCATTCTATGCTGAACCAGTTCTGTTTTATAAGCTTGAAGTTCTCTTCCAGTATACCTAAACGTGTCATCATACATTTCTGTGATATTGTCTAACAAATTTGCGAGCGCAGATATGTATTTATAATTCAACACTCCTCTGGCGGTGCGAGTGAAATCTAACGCGATTAGAAACTGAATCCCGGTGGATTCATGGATCATGTCAGAGGCCGGATGCTCTGTTCTTTCTATCAGGTGCCGTTTAACTACGTGCTCGTAATGGGTGTGAGTATAAGGAGCTTGGGCAACACGGTGTATATCTTTCATTTTGGCATGTGATACAGTCATTACTTCAGGCAGTACTTTTCCAATATAACACAATCCTTCAGAGTTTGGGGCAAGCCACTTATACGCCTTCCTCCCGCATATGAAATATGCATCATCGGGGAGAACATATGGGACGGAGTAGGACATAACCATATTACACATCTTCCATGTGAAATCTCCTAACCCTAATTCTCCCATCTGTCTAGTACACGTATCAGCTTGTACGATATGTGCACAGTATCCTGGTGATACCTCTCCAACTCTCGTAATCCTATTTCCTAGGGTATACCTATATCGGAAAGATTTTCCTCTACTGGCTATGTGGCGTACAAGCTCTGTATCTGTCGGCATTCTATCTGCTCTATATGAAAAGGTCATGGTTTGGTTACTCCATGACACTTCCCAATTTCCCGGCTTTCGGGGATTGGAAATGTTAAAACATATGAGGGACCTATCCACATGATATTGGTGGAGCTTCAAACTAGGAGGACTGGAGATATTAAACCTCCTGTCCACCGGCCTCCCACCACTTAGCTCAAGTACCTCCCCTATCGTTAAAGGAAATGGTACTAGTCCTGATTTGCTATGACCTTGAGGTACTTGAGAGCATACCCAACAATCTGTTTGATTTAACACACTACCCACTAAGGAGTGATAGTCACTCAAGGGATGCCGGTCCATGTGGATATTAAAACTGGATTGGCATTTCTTGATGCACCCATCCTCAACTACGTTGTCACAGAGCCTACAGATACAGTTTTCTTCAGCTAACAATCCTTCACAATTCCTTCTATGGTCAATGCTATCGGATCGTTTTCTGATACTCGCCTTTGCTTGTTGATTATGTTGTTCTCGGAAAACTACGCCTCCATCTCTGTCATCAGAACCCATTCCAGAACCTCTCTCGACCTCCATGGTACTCTCGCCGGAACAGACTGCTCTGGTCAACATCATGGTCAACAGGAAAATCCGGATCACAGTCTCTTGAGGCAAGTCCATCTTATAGGAGGAAACGAAGAAGAATGAGAAGGGGGAAAAATAATTTGAGGGAGGGGGGATGGGAAGTGGAGAAAAACAATAAAAGGGAACAGGGAATCGACAACTGCTTTTGATCTTGTGATTCTCAATGCTCAGGTGCCGCCTCAGTCCTCCTTGAACAGACACTCCAGTGATACAACTTCCTCTACCGTCTGTTCCTTATCACGGGACCTCTCTGGATCAGCAACCTTCTTACAATGGGACGAATGAACCCAAGTCTCTCTCTCGGCAACTTTCAATGCTGTAGTGCTAGTCAATAAGACTTGGTATGGTCCTTCCCATCTGTCAATAAGGCAACCTGAGCGTAGAAAATTCCGTATCATTACATAATCCCCAGGTTCAATGTCATGACAATTACTATCTGGTAAATCAGGAATCACCAATTTCAAATTATCATTTTGATTCCTTAGCTGTTTACTCATGTTAATCAAGTACTTTACAGTCACTTCATTGTTACACTTCAAATCATCCTGAGGGTTAATCATAACATGCGGTTGTCGACCAAACAAGATTTCAAAGGGAGACAGATTAAGAGGGGACCTGGGAGTGGTTCTGATGCTGTACAGTACAATGGGTAGAGCTTCGGGCCATGTCAATCCTGTCTCTGCCATAACTTTGCTCAGTTTATTTTTAATAGTGCTGTTCACTCTTTCTACCTTCGCACTCGCCTGTGGACGGTATGGAGTGTGCAGCTTGCTATCAATTCCCATCAACTTACACATTCCTTGAAAGACATCACCTGTAAAATGGGTACCCCTATCACTTTCAATTATTCTAGGGATACCATATCTACATACAAATTCCTGCACAATTTTCTTAGCAGTAAACATAGCGGTATTTGTGGCCGCAGGAAATGCTTCGACCCAATTTGAGAAAACATCTATACAAACAAGTACATATTTCAAATTTCGACAAGGGGGTAATTGAATGAAGTCAATCTGTATTACCTGGAAAGGGCCGCCTGCAGGTGGGATATGAGATGGTTCTGTTGGTATTGCTTTTCCGATGTTCTTTCTCAAACAGGTAAGGCATGACATTGCTCTCTTACCTGCATGAGATGAAAATCCTGGGGCGCACCAATATGCTCTTACCAACTTGCTCATTCCCTCCTTGCCCAGATGAGTCAGCCCGTGAGCTGCCTCAGCTAAACATGGGAGATATGCTCTGGGGGCCACCGGTTTACCTTGTCCATCCGTCCAGAGTCCTGAGGACTCCTGGCCATATCCCTTTGCCTTCCAGACTGCCTTTTCCTGTGTGGAACACAAATTTTGCATCTCACACAACTTCTGTGTGTTGATGGTATTAAATACCATCAGTTGTGTGGTGTCTGTCTGTCCGGGGGTACCAGCTGCTAACTTAGCTGCTTCGTCTGCTCGGCTGTTACCAAGTGATACTGGGTCCTGGCTATATGTGTGTGCTTTACACTTGATAACAGCCACTCTCTCGGGTTCCTGTATCGCTGTTAGAAGCCTTTTGATGTGAGCTGCATGCGCTATCGGTGTACCAGCTGCCGTCATGAAATTTCTGAGGCGCCATAGGGCTCCGAAATCATGGACTACCCCGAATGCGTATCTAGAGTCGGTGTAGATATTGGCTGATTTGCCCTTAGCCAATTCACATGCTCTGGTTAGGGCGACCAGTTCAGCAACCTGGGCTGAGTGAGGTGGGCCTAGCGGTTCCGCTTCTATGGTGCCTTGGTCATCTACGACTGCGTATCCAGTACACAAGTCTCCCGAGTCTGACTGTCTGTGACAACTACCGTCCGTGTAGAAAGTTAGATCTACATCTTCCAGTGGATTGTCACTGATGTCAGGCCTTGCGGTAAAATTTTGGGTCAAATATTCCATACAATCATGTGTGTCTTCCTTTGTGTTAAATTCTCCTTTCCCACCACTCTCATCCTCCACCCTTTGTGCCTGTCCAGGCACGCCTGGGAGATATGTTGCAGGATTTAATGCACTGCATCTCCTTATGGTGATGTTTACGGGGGCCATTAGTGCCAATTCCCATCTTGTAAACCGCGCTGATGAGACGTGCCTGGTTTGGGCAGACTTTAGCAAGGCTGACACTGCATGTGGTGTATGAATTGTGAGGTTGTGACCTAGCACTACATCTTCGCTTTTCGTTACTAGCAATGCTATCGCAGCAACGCTTCGCAAGCATGTGGGGAGGGATCGCGCTACCGTGTCTAGCTGAGCGCTGTAGTATGCTACCGGCCTGCTGGCATCACCGTGCTTTTGGGTTAAGACGCCTGCCGCGCAACCAGCACTTTCTGTTCCGTACAGCTCAAAGGGTTTCCCATAGTCTGGCATACCTAATGCTGGTGCCTGCGTTAGGCACTGTTTAAGTCTCTCAAATGCCATCTCGGACTCGTCTGTATGCGAAATCCGATCAGGTTTGTTTGAGGAGACCATCTCCTGCAAAGGTAACGCCAGAATGGAAAATCCTGGGATCCAGTTACGGCAATACCCACACATTCCTAAAAATGTTCTGATCTGTTGCTGGGTTTGTGGCAGAGTCATGTCTCTAATTGCTTGAATTCTATCAGCGGTCAGGTGTCTCAGTCCTTGTGTTAGACAGTGTCCCAAATATTTTACCTTAGTTTAGCATAATTGCAACTTGTCTTTGGAAACCTTGTGTCCTGTGTCTGAAAGATGAAACAGGAGCTGTTTCGTATCCTTCAGGGATGCTTCCAATGAATCAGAACACAGTAGTAGATCATCCACGCACTGTATTAATACTGATCCACTCTCTGGTTGGAAAGACTGTAAACAATCATGCAAAGCCTGGGAAAAGATACTTGGACTGTCTATGAAACCTTGTGGTAATCGAGTCCATGTGTATTGGACTCCTCTGTATGTGAATGCAAACAAGTATTGGCTGTCAGGGTGCAGAGGTACCGAAAAGAAAGCGGAGCAGAGGTCAATAACAGTGAAAAATTTTGCAGTGGGAGGGATTTGCATAAGGATGACAGCTGGATTTGGCACTACGGGGAACTGACTCTCAACTATTTTGTTAATCCCCCTTAGATCCTGCACTAGCCGGTAACCCCTCCCCCCACTCTTTTTAACAGGGAAGATGGGACTATTGGCAGTGCTGGACGTTCTTACCAGAATGCCCTGTTGTAGCAAGCGCTCTATTACGGGATAAACTCCTAACTCCACCTCTGGCTTCAGAGGGTACTGTGGGATTTTTGGAGCTATCCTACCATCTTTTACTTGTACAACTACCGGAGCTACGTTTGCCATTAATCCAGTGTCCTGTCCATCTTTAGTCCAAAGTGACTCTGGTATCTGGGATGTCATTTCCTCTACTTGGGATGGAGTTCTATTTGTCATAATGGTATGTGACATTAATTTTGACGGGGAGTCTAACATGTCTCGCACTTCCTGAGCGTGATTCTCAGGTATGTCCAAGAATACACCTTCAGGAGTACAATAAATGACGCACCCCATTTTGCACAATAAGTCTCTTCCCAGGAGATTAGTCGGTGCCGATGCAGCTAGCAAAAAGGAATGCTTGGTATGTAACGGCCCTACTGTAATCTCGGCTGGTTTGCTAACAGGGTAGTGCTGGACTACTCCCATTACCCCTATGGCTGGAATTGTCTTACCAGTGGTTCTCATGCCCACTGTCGAATTTATCACTGATTTGGCCGCCCCTGTGTCTACAAGAAAGTTTAACGATTTACCAGCTACATTGATTGCAATTTCTGGTTCACTTCCAAGATTTGCAATCAATTTTACTGGCTGCAGATTACAGGTATGGCCACACCCCTATTGGGTATGGTGACCTCCCTGAATCCCGCTGGCAGCAACTGCTTGTGAAGGGGTTAAATGGGAACTACCAGTGGCTTGCCAGTCTCTGTTCGGGGGGTATCTTTTTGTTTCCCCTGTATGTGGCTCATAACTCCGTCTCTGCGGACCTTGCTCCCAATGTCGTGTGTCGTGTCGTTGTCTAGGGGGTTGATATGAGTTTTGTGAATTTTTCACTCTACAGTCTCGTGCCATGTGTCCCTGTCTATGACATGAAAAACAAGTTACCACATTTGACTTACCCACAGGGTTTGGTGATTTATACAAAGGCTGCCTTGTGGTCAGGGCCTGTATACTTACGGCCATTAACTTATCACCTTGGGACTCCCTGTGTCGGGTGATATTCCGGTCGTGATCAATAGCAGCCTCTCTCAAAGTAGCCACCGACAGACCTCGCCAACATGGTTGCGTGGTCTGTACTCTTGTCTTTAATGTCTCTTTTAACCCATCCATTAGTACAGATACTGCTACTTCTCGATGGTTTATGTTTGTTTTAATGTCCTCTATACCTGTGTACTTTGCCATTTCTAGTAATGCCCTGTGAAAATATTCTGCAGCAGTTTCTGACTTTTTCTGTCTAATGGAGAAAATCTTGTTCCACTTAACTACCGCTGGGAAATACTCCTTTAACTGTAAACTTATTCTTTTTACGTTATCTTTGTTGTACACATCTGTAAGAGGTACATCCTGATCTAATCCACAGTCAGCCAAAAATTGAGCTGCGTCGACATTTGAGGGTAAACATGCCCTCAGCAATACCTGCCAGTCTTTGTTATTGGGCTCTAAAGTGTTCCCTAGGTCTCTGATGTATTTCTGGCTGGCAACTAAGTCTTTCCTAGGGTCAGGGAACTCAGACACTATGGTTCTTAATTCCATTCGGGAAAATGGGCTGTACATGGCAATGTTCCTAACAGGAGTGATTCCTGTCGTGTCAGTTTTCCCATTTGGCACTGCTATTACCCTAACAGGATTAAGTCTACTAACATCACTCTGTGTAGGTTCTACAGCCTGTGGTGAAATGGTTTCAGCGTAGTGTATGGTGCCGTACTTACCTGTAGATACGACCTCACCTATCCCTCCGCTAGGGGCTTTTGTTACTAATCTCGTGGGTGGAGCCGTGCCTACTGTTGTCTCTGCTATGGTGGCTGCTAGAGAGAGCGCCGATATTGTTGCCGATTCGTCCTCTTGATCACACTCCTGGGGAAAGTTCAAAACAGGGTACAACTTGCACGGGTTAATACTTGCATTAGTTAACTTATTAACATTTACACAGTTGCTAAGTGTTTGTTTGTTACACCTTAATGCGTCATTCTCCGCAACCAATTTCTCTCCTGGTATGTATGGTGGCGGCGGGGCTGTCGCTATCAATTTCTTGATAGGATTAGATCCCGCCGCCAGAGCCAATCCTCTCTGTATTTCACCCTCCTGTTGCCATAACTGCAAATAATCATAATGTTGGATTCGTCTCTTTGTTGATTTAATGAGACATATCCTCCTCCTTAAATTTTGCAACACTTCTGATCTAAAGCTACCTACTCTTGGGAATTTCTCCCCGTCATGCACTGTCATTCTCTCCCATTCATCACATAAAACCTCTGTATGTGAGCCATATTTTTCACACATTACGTACCTTGCCGACCCGACTGGTCGGTTTACTGAATCAACCCGAACCGAGGTTGATCGCCCCCTTCCTGAACAATTGGCCCCCATAACTTGCAGGCGTTGCTTTCACCACCTCTGACCTTATTTCAGGGTCTTCAGCGAACCCTTACAAAAACCAAAATGTTCACGATAGGCTGACGGTGGCGGTTTACCGAGTACCCCACTCACTCGCCCACGCCGACCAATACGACCCACACACTGCCTTAGTGCTGGCGTACTCGACCCAGGGCCCCTATGAACCTCTATTTACTGGAACATGCGAGGGATATCCGCAGAACACTTACTCTTTCCAGTAACTATTGGTTGTTGGACAATTCCTGAGTGACCAGCGAACTTCCCTTCAGAAAATAAAAAATTACACAAATCACATCAGAGTGTACAAATAGTTTTACGACCGGGTTTGTACACAAATGGTACTGGTCAGATTAACTAATGTACACAATTACGTGCGGTACAATCGTTCAGCACATAAGCAACTAATCTTATGTGTTGAGCGACCAGTGGAATCGAAAATTTCGGCTGCGAATTCCTTCAGCCAGAGCTTTATTGGCCTATATGGGTTTTGCACCAACCCCCTGGGTTGTGCCCTTTTCTCTTTTATGGCAGACTTCTTAGTCTGCTGTACCTGGACCTCCCGGTCTGTAGTATGACCTCCTGGTCTACTATTCTCTACTGCTCAAATTTTATTTTTAACCAGAGATGCCTCCCTAGCCACCATGCACGTCACTTACATGTATGTACCTCTGCGAGAACTCGACTTCTTGTGGTTCAACCTGTAAAATTGTATAAACTTATATATACAAAAACACTCACTCACCACACGTACACTTTTGCTTCTATTTCTATTTCTGCGCAGAAATTTTCTTTAGACCAGGTGTGTTGTGAATTTGGAGAAGGATCTGTTAATCTAAATTTCGGATTTAAAATAGATTTGCGCTATTTATCGCCTGATGCGCTACTTATCGCCTGTTGCGCTATTTATCGCCTGTTGCGCTACTTAAAAATCAACACTGTCGTGTGACTTGAGTTACGTGGGCGTACCCAGACGCTCCGTTGCGTAATTTACGCTGCGTGCGTCGGCCTTGGCGTACGCGAGTCTCAGCCCTTTTGTTAGAGACACGTGTACACAAAACCAATGTCCACCGTAACACAACTAACACTTTTATCAATGTAGATGATCCTCGATCGTCTACTGCGCAACACACCAATCTCTCCTTTTACCTTGGGTAGAGTTGCATGTGGGTTTTACACTTTAACTATGAAATAGCGACAAATCTCTCTTAGCACGTTTTATCAATTATAAAATGGCAAACAGGAGAGTGATATATGAAAATACACGAATGAAAAAAGAAATGCAGATATGTGCGTGTGTACGCAAGACAGAAATAAACAGTTTTAAAAGGCACTAGCGTGTTGTTCTTACCTCCGGTTCCGGATTCCTTCAGCACCCTTTACTAAGCGAAGCAGACGCTTATCCAAACAGCACTACGAGGAATATGACCTCCCGCCCTTTGCTGCTGGATAATGTCTGCTGAAATTACCTAGCAGAGATATGTGAAGGACAGGACGAGCCGCCAATTGATAAAGCTAAATATTTATCTTATATAAAACCCTTTATGAGGTCTAAGAACACTGTACGCTATTTACGTATGGAGTACCGTAAGGGTACGCTCGTTGCGTAACGATCGCTTAGCCGTGGTCGAGACGCTCAAGCGTCACGTTCGCTCACGGCCGAGAGATCACAGGCAGGCACGCTATTGGCTGCCGACTAACGTAATGATTCGCTATAGCGTAGCGGACGCTCGGGACCACGAGGAGATCACCAGCGGCGCTGACGCTCACAATGTTAAACCTTTAAATCTAAACCATAAACAATGTAATATGCTGTAAAACCTTAGTGTAGAGATAGGGTGTAGATGCAACGCAGTGTAACCTTATTAACTTAAAAGCTGTTTGAGCGTCACCGATGCTCTGTGAATACTTAATACTATAAGAAATACACAGATACCGTGCTTAGGGTCCAACGCCTAATATATATATATTATGAATGTTATACTTGCAAAAGAATTAATACAATACAAGTCATACACTACAATATAACATAGACTACCTAACCAGATAACTACACAGGAAATACAATACAATACTATTACGTTTAGGAGAGTACGAGAGAAAGAAGAGAAGAGAGAGAGAGAGAGAAATGGCCCATAACAACAAGAAAGACAATATGATTGCGGAGAAAACTTACGCACAAAGGAAACGATCGCATGCGCCTCTGGACATCCAGCTCCCGATTTTCAGCAATGATAACCGTTGAAGAGTGAGAGCTGGATGTGATCGGCTTGTCTATTTATGCCCCACACACAATACAATTCAATGGTCCCTACAATCTCATTGTTCATTGGACACAGGAATTCCTCCTCGCATTATAACAAAAGGTCATAGGTTGATTCATACAGGTGGGCTGTGACTATTTCCAACAGCTCAGGTGGGAGGGAAACTGGGTTTCCCGCCGCATGGATAAGTAAGTGCAAATACAGTAAGTGTTCATAAACTTCTTATGTCCATAACTATTCGCACGAGCGATTAATCCGCTTCAAACCAACACCGGAATATTGCTAATTAAATACTCTTCCGATGGGTACTAAACACCACTGTATTACTCCTGTCTGACCCTTCGTATCAAACAAAGAGGGATTTCTCTGTTCATGAACATTCTACATTAACCAAACTTTCAGAATCTATCAAAGGGACTATGATCTACAAAATACATTATATAGTGGAAATATGTAACGATTGAGTCGCACGCTACGAACACATGAACTCTACCGTAAATGCACATACCGCGCGCCCGCGGGTGCCCGCAACAGCGAGTATGCGCACGCACGGGAGAGCGCACGCATGCGCAGCGCAGACCTGTGTGAGGTGCAAATATGGCAGTGTGCATAGAGATATTTTTCTGACTTTGACACCTTGCAGACGCAGGACTGGCAAAGGCACAGTGCAGGCAGGGATACCAACATGCAGGGACAAGTAGCAAGAATGGTTGGCAAAAACTAGCAGAAAACTACTATAAATACTGCAGCAGGGCAGGTGCAGGGTTGGACTGGCCCACAAGGGTACAGGAGAAACCCCCAGTGGGCCCCACTGCCTGGGGGCCAACCCCTCCTCAAGGGATTATGTTCCAGACTGTGCAATGAAATTATACATTATACATATGTTACACTAGACTGCACAGGAGGGTGTGTATTGCGTGTCAGCATACCAACGCCGTCATCCTGGCAGTCCCGGCGGGGGGGGGGGGGGGGGGCGAGTGCAACAAACCACTTGCGGTCCCATCAGGATTGTGAGGGTGCAGGATGTAGGGGAGGTCATGTGACCCACCGGTCACATAATTACGTCCCGCACGTTGCTATTGTCTATTTTATACAGTGCAATGCTGTTATTATACTGGTACAGTATCATGCATGCACTAGCAGTATTTACTATATACAGTATATTTATCATGTGGTCCAAATGCACTCTCTAATGGTTAGCCAAGCCTCTAAGCATGGGCCCCTACCACTGAATCTACCCGGTGGGCCCTTCATGTCCCAGTCTGACACTGGACAGGTGACTTCAGGCAGGAGAGAAGCTATAACCCGTAATGCACCAAAGCCCTGATTGTACTTTACCTATTCGGCGAGATATTCAGAACCCCAGAACAGAGACAGGCCCCATGCAAATCATTACACAGCAGCTAATTAGCTGCACATACAGAGACAGGCACCTTTACAATTAATTACACTGCAGCTGCAGGTACAAAGGAAGCATTCTGGCTGCTTAGTAACAGCCAGGACCAACAGGCAGTGCGGCCACAGAGAGTTCTGGTTGCCTAGAAACCGCCAGGATCATTGGTCATTGTAGCTGGCGTGATGTGGTGTCCTTAGTTGCCCAGCAACGACCAGAACCCAGAGTTGCAGGGGCTCATAGCAGCCCTATGTTACCTTACAACTCTACAAAGGTATGTATATAGTGAAAGAAAATTACAATTAACGCCATTTAACAAACAATGAACAACCTATTAAGGCAACCAGAGACAATCTTTATCTGCTGGAGTCTGACAATGTACTTGGGGCTGATGAACTGGACGTATGTCTGCTTGTATTGTGTAATAAATGCAAATTGGAACTGTGAATGCCCCCAACCCCCCCAAAATGCATACACTACCCCACTCCACTATAATTGTCACTAATAACTGCCCCACCAGAAATAAATGTGTATATATCTTAGCCTAAGTGGCAGCTCCAGAGGTGGGACTGCACTGCAGCACAGTCCAAAGTTCAAAGAGGGGAGCAACACCAATTGCCAGTGAGTCAGTTTGGGAAGACAGTTGGTGGCAGTAGGTGTGGATTCCCTAGTTGAACTTTGGACTGCACTGCAGTCCTGCCTCTGGAGCCACCACTGCTTAGAATCATCATTTTTATATATTTTCTACTATTTCCTGTAGCTGGTGACAATCCTAAATCCCCCACTCCACATTATTCTTATATCCTGATTCAGGACAGTACAGAAATACGGCAATCCTCATACACATCCCATGCTTTCTATCAGCTTAAAAATACTTTAATATTATCTACTGAATGCATGCTCTATTTGTAACAAACTTTTATTTGTGACCTTCTCCTTTCCAACAACCTAAACCTTCTGGCAATACCAAAAACATGGCTCACAAAATCAGATACTGCCTCACATACAACCCTTTCACACTATGGTCTCGACTTCACCATCCCTCCAGGACTAGAAGCAGACAAGGAATTTTCCACATTTTATCTCCGAATTTTACTGATCATCCCTTCATGTTATCCAGATTTTCAACCCATCCTGCCTGCAGTTTGAAGTGACCTAGTGTCACATTGGAATGTAACACCCTGTGGTTGGTGGGTATGTCTAAGTGGTTGAGAGTGGTATCACGGGTGTTGGGTGGCTATGTGATGGACCTTTCCCCTAAAATGTTTCTCCCCGTACCTTGTTCTGTAGTACCTTGCTTCAGAGAGGTACAGTAGGATATATTGATGTGAAACAAGAGTGAGTCAGCAATTCCAACAAGATGTATTTTTATTGAGCAGCAATGGACTCTTGATTGAGGATGAATAGGGCATAGAAAGAAGATAAAGAGAGGACAATTGACTACAGTTCACATCACATTGGATCATTCATTGGATCATTCAAAAGTGCAAAAGACAATTGAATCATAGATATTGGTATATTATAATCACAATCTATAATGTGGTGATGAGAAGAGTAATGAAAAACACACTTTTTTTAAAACTGTAACTAAATTACTAGCTTACCCAAGGTATGATAATCTTCACAGGCAAATAATGTTGGCACTCTTTTTGAACCCTGTGGTGCCACAGTGTTGCAATAGGGGAAATGGCACACAGATACACAAGTAATCCTGAGTTGTAATAATGTCACTGTGTCAAAAGAAAAGGTGCAGTAGCTAGTGAAATTCAAAAGCTTGGGACTGGATACTAAGAGCCTAATTCAACTTTGTTGGCTGAAGTGTGGAAATAGCTATTAAGGCATGGACAAGAACTTAGATTGCGATCACAAGCAATTGCAATTTAAGTGCCGTCGGGGGGGGGGGGGGGGGGGGGGGGTGACAGGACAACATTGGGGTGTGTGGTCCGGACAACAGAGCTGCGACCCAGACAATGGCAGCCCGGCAACTGCCTTCGCAGCTACCCTTCTCAAAGCCACAAGGACTAGAAATGCCTAGTAACTGGGGACCTGACTTACACATAAATAACCTCACTATGTTCTACACGGGGACCATTTAAAGCACAATACACAAGTTCTAAGGGCTAAATCCAATTATATCGAGAAGTATGATAAACTTAGCTGTTCTTTGAGTGGCTAAATCCAATTATATCGAGAAGTATGATAAACTTAGCTGTTCTTTGAGTCCCTTAGGAGACAATGGGCCTAATTCAGACCTGATCGCTGCTGTGCATTTTCGCACAGCAGCTGATCAGGTCTGATCTGCGCATGCGCGGGCACCACAGTGCGCCGGTGCATGCCAGACAGCCGATGGTTATCTCAGCCAGTAATCGCCTCTGCCTGATTGATCCCCCCGGCGGGAGGGGGCGGGCCAGCTGAGTTTGACCGCCATTTTGGGGGCGTCATCCGGGCAACACAGGCATGCCTGGACTGTGCGGGGACGGGCCACGGCAGCTGCATGGCATCACACGCAGCTGCTACGATCCGAACAGCGACAGGTAGCTCCCTGCCAGCGCACATGAGCTGCGCTGGTAGGGAGCTACTCGTCAAGTACAAAAGCTTTTGTACTTGTGCGGAGGGGTAGGGCCAGACATGCCGGGCGAACTAGCCCTGTGCTGGGCATCCCCCCGCATGTCTGAGTAACTGATCGTAGCCGTGCAAATGCTACAATCAGGTCCGTATTAGGCCCCATGTGACCATCCTATATATCCATTTACTCTCACATTTGAGTAACCGTAGAGCACAGTCTGCACCTCTAATGGACAGTGGAACATGATCGATCATTCTATATCTGACCGTGGACAATGGATGTTGGTTTTGGCAGAAGTGACTGGTGACCGTCTGGTCGCTAGTTCCCTTAGACAATGCTGCTCTAATAGCGGACCTGTGATCTGTCATATGTTCTTTAAAAGTACATTCGGTCTTCCCAATATAGGACAGCTTACAGGGCCAGATGATCTGTTACACAATGAATTTAGAGCGTTGCACATTAGTCTGTATCTAATGTCGTAACATTTGCCAGGTAGTGGATGAAAAAAATGTATCACCAGATATCATAAAACTGCAAGTAGTGCAAGTACATTTAAATCAACCTTAATTTCTAGGTAGAAAATTAAGCGATGGGACCACGCTATCAAGTCATATTAGTTTTCACAAGATGGTCCCACAGGCTGCAACCACGTCTGTAGCTACCTAGTAATTTAGTGTCTTGCATCTTAAGATCGGTGTCACTTTGGATCATCGGTCACAATTTTTTAGATGTTCTATTGATGGCATTACCCCAGTGGATTTTTAAGGATTACGCTGCGAGAGTAGCCTTTGTCTATCTTGACCAAGTGCTTTCTGCATAGCATTACTGAGTAATATTGGGTCATAGCCCCTTTGAAAAAACTCCACTCTCTCATTTGTTCTTTTGTTGTTACTATATCTGAATTAATTCTCATAACTCGCAAAAACTGTGAGTATGGCAGTCCATTTTTTAACACCATAGGGTGAGAGCTGTGCATATGCAGTTGGTTGTTCCTATCAGTAGGCTTGCCGTATAGGGTTGTCACAATCTGTTGATCTGGACATCCAAGAAATTGATGCACTCATTACTGATATTAAAGGTAAATTGCCTTGTATGATCTTTAGCATTGTGGGTATTAATGATAGCACTAAATGTATCCTTGCTAACCCTCAAAAAAATCAATAAATCATCAATAAATCATGTATTATACACAATAAGTCTAGCAATCTGCTTATCTACTAAAAAAAACATCCTGTTCTACTGTGAACATAAATATGTTGGCGTACGATGGGGCCACACTGGACCCCATCGCACAGCCAACACACTGCAAATAGAACTTGTTTATCAGACAGGAAATATTATTATTAAGAATCATATATAACAGCTCCAGGCACAAGTACAAATTGGGGCCAACATATTTCGGATGACCAGTCAGAAATTGTCTGACAGCTTGTAATCCCAGTTCATAAGGTATAACAGTGTAGAGTGAAGTCACATCCACACTGCATAACTAAATGTCACTCTCATCCAATATTATATCCTGTAGTTGTTTGAGCAGCACAGTTGTGTCCTGTAGATATCTGGCATGATCTTGGATACAAGGCTGTCCAAATAGATGGCCATCGGCTGGAATAATGATTTAGTAGCGGCAGATGGGCACTGTAGGGTTTTACTTTGGGAGTGGTATAAAAAATGGTAATCGGATGGAACAAGTGCATCTATAAGCTATTTAGGTATTATATACATATCCGCAGCATGGCCCTCATTCCGAGTTGATTACACCAAGCAACTTTTTGCTTCTGGTGCGATCAACTAATCTCCGCCTATGGGCGAGTGTATTTTAGCATAGCAGAGCTGCAAACGCTTGTGCAGCCCTGCTATGCTAAAAAAGTTTCACACAAAACAAGACTAGCCTTAGACCTACTTACCCTGTGTGACGGATCCAGCGATGCAGGTCCCGGCTTTGACATCAGACATCCGCCCTCCGTTCGCCTAGACACGCCTGCGTTTTTCTTAACACTCCCCGAAAATGGCTGGAAACGGTGAGTATCCACCCCGGAATGCCTCCCGCCTGTCAATCTTCTTGCAATCGCCGCTGCGTTCACATTTGTTGCTGGTGGTGGCGTTGCCCAGCGACGATCGTCACCAGGCAACGCCGCGCATGCACAATGTGTATGCCGCGCATGCGCATTTCTGACCCATTCGCAACGCAGCCAAGAACCGCTGCGTGCAAACGGGTCGGAATGACCCCCTATGTTTAAGTATGTTCATCAAAGACAGTTTAAATAGAGTTGTAGGATCCTGTGGTAGCAGACGATATGTGACTGTATCACTGAGTTGGCGTTTGATCTTTCTCATCTAGTCCTACTTGTCCTGATTGACAAGAGCACAATTCTTGTCAGCTGGGTGGAACACCAGTTGGTTATTCTCTGCCAATTTCCATAATGCCTGGTGCTCTGCCTTGTTGAAATTGGGTCGCCCAACAGCCGGTTTCTCGATTTTATCTTTAACAACAACTGGGGCTCAAAAGTTGAACTAGGTTGTATTATCACCAGTGCTCTTTGAGCTTCTGCGGTATTTGTCAATCTGGCATTGAAAAGAGTCTGTGGAGGTGGTAGGCATATACAGTATGTAAAGCCTTTGGATAAAATTGAGGTCTCTAGCGCAGAGAGCTTATATGTAGAGACATTTATAGCTACATTTTGCCCTCTTTGGGAGGCCTGCCGCCACGTCCTTTGCCTTTTGTACTGCTGCCCCCTCCTGGTGTATTTTGTGTGCCTCCTTCTGCCATTTTGGCCTGTGTGATGAGCCCTAAAGGGCGTTAGCGGTCTCGGGAATCATGTGCTAGATCAGGTTATGTGTGTGTGTGTGTGTGTGTGTGTGTGTGTGTGTGTGTGTGTGTGTATATATATATATATATATATATAAATATATATATAGAGTCAGTCTTAACTTGAGGAGCCTGCACACTGTATGCGCCGTGTGTCAAGCACCTCCTTTTTCCTTTATTGCTCCTCTCTCTGACGTCACTGAGATCATACATACCTCAGTTTCTTTCTAGGTCACTATTCTATATCTTAGCAAAAACAAGATCGAATTTCATCCAGTAGTTTTTGTGTGATGCCGGAACGGACAGACTGACTGACAAAATTCAGCTTTTTTTTTCCATCTCCATAGTTAATAAACAGTCCCTAGAAGTTTCTTTCTCAAAAAACTTGCTATGTACAGACACAACCCTTACAGTTTTATTATATGTATAGATGAGCAGTTCAGTTTTGCTGAAAGCTAAATATATCCAAACTTTGGGGATCCGAGTAGCACCGTGTCCAAGCTCAGATCAATTTTGGGGAATTTTGAGTACTGAGTTTGAAATCTTGGGGTTTGGCTTGTATGTAAGTCCCATCGTGATTTCAGGGGCCATTTCACTCTGGTGAGTGTATGATAAGGTAGGCAAAATTGATTGGAAATTACTGGAAATTTATGTTATTGATGTTAATAATACTCTAGGAACAAACACAGATCCAAGTTAGCTATTTTTATCTATTTAGATTGATTATTTTTAAAAACCCAGATCCAAAACCAAACCTAAAACTGAACTCAAACACTTGAGGTTGGTTTTGCAAAATCAAAACACGACGGGGTTCTGCGCACATTTCTAGTTCTTAAAAGCTTATTTCTATTATTTTTGTAGTTTTGTAGTTTATTTATCTCTATTATGCTTCCTCAGGATTGTTTATCTTTATGTGTCACATTATGAGTATTGTCCATTTGTGTACTTCATAGTCATGAACATCACTGGAAATCTTGTTGGTGATAAACACAATAGATGTGTTATCCATTATATACAAGTTGTGTAGTGTTGTGTGTGCGTGTATGTATGTATGTATATATATATATATATATATATATAGTGTTTCCATATATTTTTTAGAGACAGCGCCATTTTTTCACTCCTATTATCTACTTGATATTAGCTATTGCAGCACCATTATAATTCCCCACTCATATCTGATGTTTAAACGCCCTCAGGTTTATGCAAAGTGTAATACAAATGATGCTGTGCGGGAGGACTGTTGTATTTTTAGAGTATGATGCAACATCAGTAATTTTAAGTTTTGGTTCAGGCTTGTGACTAGCATTAGTGCAGTATAAGGTTAAATCCTTGAATAGCTTTAGAATTTCATCCAAATATTAGAGACAAATGGCCTAATTCAGAGTTGTATGCAAACATAATTTTTTAGTTATTATCATCGGAACTGTGCATACGTCTGAGTTACAAAGCTCATGTTCCATGATGGTCTTGCAACGGTGGCCACAGAGAGGATTTACAGTATCCTCAAAATGACTGACAGTCAAGGACTGTCATGCTGGTGGATTTTTGTGGACTTGGACTGGGTTCCGATACTGAAGTTGAAGCAGACTCACTTAAAAGAAGCTTAGCAGGTTTAATGAAGTTTCTTTGAATGTACGCAAGGCACTAAGAGATGTAATTGAATGAAAGAAAAAGTCCCAAAAATACTAGAGTCTTTAGGTCTTGAAGGATAAGAATACTAAATGAATTGCTTGACATCCATAATTATTACAGCAGATTGCAGCCAACTGGTAGTAATTGCATGTGTCTAGTAGAATGACTCTGAACAGTGATTAAATCAAGCTGGAACAGGATAATGACTAAACCGGACTTTAACTGGACCAGACTGTGACTGGACTGAGACTGGACCGCACTGAGATAGAAACGGACTGTTGCTGGGCCGGACTGTGAATGGATCATATTGGCAAAGAGCTGAGATTGGATTAAGACTGGGCAGTAGAGGAAAACTTTCCAACTGATAAGATACTGATCAAGAATCCAGAATTATCTCAACTGCGAATACAAATCATCTATGAGTACGAGACTTGGCTTTTTTGGAAGAGCAGCTTGAAAATGATTCAAGAATCAAAGGTTTACAGCAGGGATATATCGTTGGGTAAACTCTGCCCAAGGCAATAGCTTAAGCCAATCGTCCTGAAAGTAGGATAGATAAAGTTGGAGGAAGGTTTCCAAAGTCTTAGTTGAATCATTTAGTTTGTCCATTAGTCTGGGGATGGTAGGCCATGGAGAACTTTAGTTTCACTTGAAGTACAGAACAGAGAGACCTCCAAAACTTAGCCACATTCTGTACTCCTTGGTCTGATATTACTTATGTGGGCAGTCCATGAAGTCTGAAGATCTCAGTAATAAACAATCAGATGTAGGCTGTCCCTTAAGAGGGATAAATTGAGCCATCTTAGAAAAGTGGTCAATGATGACCCAGATGGTATCATAACCACTAGAAGGTGGGATATGAGTAATAAAGGCCATTGAGAGCAGGCTTCATGGATGCTTGGGAACAGATAATGGTAAGAGTTCCCCAGCAGGGGCTTGATGAACACATTTCAAATAGGGACAAATAATTGAACTACATCTGTTTTCATGGAAGGCCTCCAATAGGATCTCTTGAGAAACTATATGGTCTTTTGAGTTCCAGCATGTCCACAAAACTGGGAAGTGTGGGCTCATTGAAGAAGTTTACTCTGCAACTTGGGAGATACAAAGATTTTTTTAACTGGTGGAGTTGAAAACTTTGTGGTAGCAAACACTGCAGGACTAAGGTTTGGATGTTTCTCAAAGTCTATGAGAGAAAGCGTCAGCCTTTCTGTTTTGAGAACCTGGATGAAATGATTACTTGAAATTGAATTGGGTAAAAAAACATAGCCCACTGAGCTTGCCTGGGATTGAGACATTGAGCATGTTTCAGGAAGAAAAGATTCTTATGATCGGTGCAAATAGCATAGGGAATCTTGCCCCTTTGAGTAAATAGCAGCATTCTTCCAGAGTTTGCTGGCTAACAATTCTTACTCTTAAATCGTGTAGTTCTTCTTAGCTAAAAATAATTTCCTGGAAAGGTAGCCACAAGGATGAACTCTATCTCCTTCAAAAAAAAATTTCAAGTACCGCCCCATCTCCTCTGAAAAGGCCTCTACTTTCAAAATAATGGGTTTGGTTACATTAAACATAGAAACAGAATTTGACGGCAGATAAGAACCACTTGGCCCATCTAGTCTGACCCTTTTTTATCCTTAAGGCAATCTACACCTTGTTTCAAACTTAGTTCTTTGTAATGATATCCGTATGCCTATCCCAAGCATGTTTAAATTGCTCTACTGCCTAAGCCTCTACCACCTCTGATTGGAAGCTATTCAACTTATCCACTACCCTTTCTGTGAAGTAATTTCCCCTGAACCTCCCTCCCTCCATTTTCAGTGTATGTCCTTGAGTTCTCATACTTCTCTTTCTTTGAAGAATGTTTCCCTTTTGTACTTTGTTAAAACCCTTGATATATTTGATAGTTTCTATTATGTCCCCCCTTTCCCTTCTCTACGCCAAACGATACATGTTAAAATCTATTAGTCTTTCCAGGTAAGTTTTGTGATGTAGGCCATGCAAAATTTCAGTTGACCTTCTTTGCATGCTCCCTAATGTATTTGTGTCCTTCTGAAGATAGGGTCTCCAGAACTGGACACAGCATTCCAGATAAGGCCATAGGAATAACCCATACAGTGGCATTATTTATTACTTCTTTTTTTCTGCTACTGATTCCTCTCCCTATACAACCAAGCATCTGACCTGTCTTCCTCATTGCTTTATTACATTGCCAAGTGCCAGGTGAGCTGGTGTTGAGAGTCCACATTCGGAGATCAGACACCGCCAGGCCTGAGGATAAGTATGGACGCAGCGGTCATCTTGTGACTGTGAGGAACCATTAAGGACGGGCCCAGCAAGTGAAACCTCTGCTTAAAAGGGTCTATGAGAGACTAAGTAACCAAAGCCCAGGTAAGTTTGATACCTACTTTAAGTAACCATTATCACCAGCTGTGCAGTTAAAGAGCATGGGCAGGATAGCGCCACATACCATAAGCTAACCACCACAATGCCATATTCTACAAGCTGAACCCTGCAAAGAGGTTATTAAAGCAACCCTCTTTCCCTCCCACATTGAGACTGTGAGAATATTTAAGACTAAGAGGCTAATTCAGACCTGATTGCTGCTGTGCATTTTCGCACAGTGGGCGGTCAGGTCAGAACTGCGCATACGCAGGCGCCACAGTGTGCCGGGGCATCCCAGAGATGCGATCGGCATCTCAGCCCAGTGATCACCTCTGCCTGATTGACAGGCCGAGGCGGTCGCTGGGCGAGGAGGGTATGCCACGGCAGCTGCATGACGTCACACGCAGCCGCCGCGACCCAGAGAGCGATGGGTAGCTCTCTGCCATCGTGCAGGAGCTGCGCTGGTAGGAAGCTACTCTTCAGGAACAAAAGCATCGCTGCCATGCGATGCTTTTGCACCTGTGCAGGGGGGGGGGCAGAGCCAGACACGCGGGCGGTCTATCCCTGTTCTGGGCGTCCCCCCACATGTCTGTGAAAGTGATCGTAGATCAAGTCTTAATTACCCCCCGAGTTTGTTCCACTGAAAAGACCCTCATTGTTAAGTGAGTTGAATATGTCAAGAGACACTTCACTAGCTACATCCTTGGATAGAACTGGGAACATTTGTCTCCATTACCACCCAGGATTTCCCCATACATCTGTGGGCTAATTCCCCATTGACACATTGTGGCACTGCAGAAGTATACTATAGCTCCAATGTTTATTGCTGTTGAAGATTGTCATACCTTGGCTAGGAAAAGCTAGAAAGTTATTGTGTGCTATTGCTAAATGTGTTTTCCATTACTCTCCTCATCACCACATTATAGACTGTGATTCCAATTATCTCATGCCAATTAATATGTCCAACTGTGATTCCAATGATATTCTGCCATTCTTTTGTGATTCAAATTCATTGTCTTTTGCATATTGAATGATCCCTTGTGGAGTGAACTGTAGCCAATTGTCTTCTCTTTGCTCATCTTTTATGCCCAAATTCTTCTTTTTGTGATTATTCCAATTCTACAACCAGTGACCAATTATCATCTTCGATCCAAAGTTTATTGCGGCTCAATAAAAATCTATTCTGTTGTAATTGCTGACTCCTTTTTCATATAAACCTATCATACCTCTCTGAACACTGTACTATAGGACAAGGTACAGGGAGAAACATTTCAGGGGAAAGGTCCATCACATAGCCACCCAACACCAGTGATACTTCTCTCAACCATTAAGACATACCCGCCAACCCTAGGGTGTTACACTATATAGTTGCAAATTACAATTATAATTACCAGTGGCAACACCCAGTTTCCTGCTTTCGACATCCATGAAGCATTGCATCAATTACACCACCATACCCGATTTAGGCAAAAACCTATGGCTGTAGTTTTTGTTAGCATTCCTGATTCAATCTCATGGTAATTTCAACCCTTATATTCTTTCCCACCTCGCTGCATATCAGAGAATGTTTCTCTTGCTTAGAGACAGACATATTGCAGGTAACAGGCGTTACCGCCACTTGGCAAAACATGTCTGAAATGATTGAACTAAATGAGGTTTGTGTTGGAATCACCTCATTACTAAAAGAGGAGTATTAATATCTTTACAGTTGATTTCACAGCATGGCCTCTATGCCTGTTGTGGTGATGCTAGCTCTAAGATTATACTGGAGAAATCAATGATGAAGACTACTGAAATGTGTCTACTGGAAATGTAATTTATATCTTAATTTCCTGAAAGCTATTTTTTCTTTAAATTGCTGAAAAATAAAAATCTACATCAACATATCTGTTTTTGGATAAGGGTTTGATAGTTGCCTTTTATATCACAAGTAACAGAAGGTAAGTTTACTAGGCAGCCGTTTGCAAAGTAACTGTTTCTCGATATGTTTAAGCCAGAAATTTAAAACCACAAAACAGCACTATCACTATCCAAAGCAAAAAATGGCATGTTTCAGATTGAATGGTATTGCTTTTTTAAATTCCTTGCTTAAACACGAAGCGAAGTGACAGCTTTTGCAAATTACCACTTAGCAAATTTCCCCCCAGGTCTAGTTATAAAAAGAAATCACTGGGGCAGCTTCCCAGTAATAGTGTCAGAAAGCAGTGAGCAAAGACTTGCTATATCACCAGTCAGTCAGGCACCTAACATTTCCGGCCCACAGAAATACATTGCCATGGTTGGTGACTTACCATACATTTGCAAATGTATGTATGTAACTGAGATCTCTGCATTACTGTTATTATGTAGGTTGTAAGTTTCTTTTACTGATCCAGTGCAGTATGCTGGGGTAATTTTTTTGTTTATGTAGTCTACATTAACCCCTCCCTTAATTGGAGTCCACCTGTGGTAAATTCAGTTGATTGGACATGATTTGGAAAGGCACACACCTGTCTATATAAGGTCCCACAGTTGACACTGCATGTCTGAGCACAAACCAATCATGAAGTCAAAGGAATTGTCTGTAGACTTCCGAGACAGGATTGTCTCGAAGCACAAATCTGGGAAAAATATCTTCTTCTTTGTAGGTCCCAATGAGCACAGTGGCCTCCATCATCCATAAATGGAAGAAGTTCAGAACCAACAGGACTCTTCCTGGAGCTGGCCGGCCGTCTAAACTGAGCGATCGGGGAAGAAGGGCACTAGTCAGGGAGGTCACTCTGTCAGAGCTACAACATTTCTCTGTGGAGAGAGGAGAAGGTTAACCAGAAGGTTAAACATCTCTTCAGCAATCCACCAATAAGGCCTGTATGGTAGAATGCAAAAAGGAAGGTAATAAATAATACCCAGAGATATTCGGGCGCTATTTTAACTGATCATATGACATAAATCACATGATACAGACTGATCATATGATCTCTGATCTAACCTATGAGGTAGCCCTGGGAGTGGTTTCCTTGACTACAATGTAGTAAACAAACCCCCTGATTGGATCAATACACTCCATATTAATAAATAAAAAGTGCTTATTAAGATCTGAAATAAAAATTTGACATTACCAATGGTCTCTAAGCATAAGTAGGTCTGTCTCCTATATATATTTTAACAGTTTTAATTATTTGAAAGAGTCATGTGTGTGATAAACAGGTAATGTGCATCCAGGTGCCAATTAAGCCACCATCTTGTCTAAGGTATATAAAGCCTAAACCCAGACAACACAGCATACCTTTGAAAAAGCTCCAAGGTTTATGCAGCGAAACGCGTCAGCATTACCCATTGGAGCAGGACAATTTCTACTTGGATCTGAACCAGCCCTCATTATCTTCCAGCTATCCAGAGGAGTCCTAGAGAGGCACCATCCAATCACCGCATTGCATGAGGTACTCACCAATTATGGGACACGCTATTAAATCCTCTAGCGGCATATGGAACTAATATTGGACTCTCTAATTTCATACAAAAGAGACACTTTAAATTGGACTGTTACTGGACTTTCATATTATCCAAGGGCAATACTTGGAACGGATCCCATAGATTCATCACGTTATATGTCCTGACCCAGTATCTAGGGTAAACTTTATCTTTTTATGAATGCATATGGCATAATATTGCACAGAATATTGGGAGGTCATTCCCAGTTGTTCGCTCGTTGCAGATTTTCACAACGGAGCGATTAAGGCAAAAATGCGCATGCGCATGGTACGCAGTGCGCATGCGGTTAGTATTTTTGCACAAAACTTAGCAGATTTACTCATGTCTGAACGAAGATTTTTCATCGTTGAAGTGATTGGAGTGTGATTGACAGGAAGTGGGTGTTTCTGGGCGGAAACTGACTGGGAGTGTGCGGAAAAACGCAGGCTTGTCAGGGAAAAATGCGGGAGTGTCTGGAGAAACAGGGTAGTGGCTGGCCGAACGCAGAGCGTATTTGTGACGTCAAACCAGGAACGAAACGGCCTGAGCTGTTCGCAATCTGTGAGTAGGTCTGGAGCTACTCAGAAACTGCTAAGAATTTTCTATTCGCAATTCTGCGAATCTTTCGTTCGCTATTCTAAGCTAAGATACACTCCCAGAGGGCGGCGGCCT
Source organism: Pseudophryne corroboree (assembly GCF_028390025.1). Classification (NCBI taxonomy): domain Eukaryota; kingdom Metazoa; phylum Chordata; class Amphibia; order Anura; family Myobatrachidae; genus Pseudophryne; species Pseudophryne corroboree. Next base: position 147,335,707 of record NC_086455.1, on the reverse strand, counting down.
AGCGTGTGCAATGCTGCTAAAATCTGCTAGCGAGCGAACAACTCGGAATGACCCCCATTGTTTTTTAATAAATTAATTTTTATTAAATTGTTTTAAAATGAACACATTTAGTGAATGATATTGTTCTTTCCTCTTGGAGCGCAGCCTCCCCTCCTTACCTATTTCTGTATGCTAGAGCGGCCAGACGGAAACCACTCCTTTGTAAAAAGCGCATGGCAGCTCGCCTGGAGTTTGCCAAAATGCACCTTAAGGACTCTCAGACCATGAGAAACAAAATTCTGGTCTGATGAACCAAAGATTGAACTCTTTGGTGTGAATACCAGATGTCAGCGGCAGGAACTGGGAGACTAGTCAGGATAGAGGGAAAGATGAATGCAGCAATGTACAGAGACATCCTGGATTAAAACCTGCTCCAGAGCACTCTTGACCTCAGACTGGGGTGATGGTTCAATTTCAACAGGTCAACGACTAAGCACACAGCCAAGATATCAAAGGAGTGGCTTCAGGACAACTCTGTGAATGTCCATGAGTGGCCCAGCCAGAGCCCAGACTCGAATCCAATTGAACATCTCTGGAGAGATCTGAAAATGGCTGTGCACCGACGCTTCCCAACCAACCTGATCGGGCTTGAGAGGTGCTGCAAAGAGGAATGGGCGAAACGGCCCAAAGATACGTGTGCTAAGCTTGTAGCATCATATTCAAAAAGACTAGAGGCTGTAATTGCTGCCAAAGGTGCACCAACAAAGTGATTTCTTAGTTTTTTATCTTTAATAAATTTGCAAAAGTCTCAAAAAAACTTTTTTCACGTTGTCATTATGGGGTATTGTGTGTAGAGTTTTGAGGGAAAAATTAATTTATTCCATTTTGGAATAAGGCTGTAACATATCAAAATGTGGAAAAAGTGAAGCGCTGTGAATACTTTCCGGATGCACTGTATAACCCAAAGTTAGTGCTGTTATCATGTAGTGTAGGACCACCAGAGCAATAACCTTGCTATGGCTATTGGTTTACCATACTGTACGTTTGCAATTGTTTCTAGCAGAGATCTCTGCATTACTATTATCATGGCTGATCAGTGTCGGACTGGGGCATGAAGAGCCCATGTTTAGAGCTGTGGCCACTCTCCAGAGGGGGTGTGGTCGCCACTACAGAGGCTTGGCTTACCATTAGAGAGTGCATGGTCTATGCTCCTTGATACATTTAAATAGCAAATACTACTTGTGAATACATGATAATGTACCAGATTAATAACAGCAATGCAGTGTAAAAATTACACCAGTAAGTGGTTAAGATACCGCTGCATGGGATCCCGCGATCACAATGCCAATGCCGGAATGCGGCGCATCGGTACAATGCCGGTGCCGTAATACTGGCAAGGTAGATAATTCTCACACTATGGGTGTCCACGACACCCATAGAGGGAGAATATGACGCGTGGTGAGTGCAGCAAGCCCACAAGGGGCTTACTAGTGCTCGCCCCGCTGCCGGCATACTGGTGGCTGGGATGCCGCTGTCTGTATACTGACGGCTGGCATCCCAGCCATCGGTAATTCATACTGAACCCAATGCACCATAGTCCTGTGCAGCAACAATCAATCAACATGAAAGCTGCCAATCATCTTTTTCCAGCCATTCCTCTCTACACCGATGCCACCCGGGCCCACTTTTTGTCTGGGCCCAGGACTTAAGTCTCCACCAGGGTTTTTCCCTGTACCCCGTCGAGCCAGTCCGACCCTGTGTAGAATGTACAAGGGTGTTTCAATAAGAAAGGTAACAAGACCTCTTAGATCTGTAATGTTCTCTATTTCATTCTAATTTCCCACCAGGCCAGAGTAGGTAGACCACTGCTTCCCCTCACGGCCATTAGACTGCGCCTCATATCAGTTATACTGTCCCAGCATCAGATGTAGGATGGCGGAAACATGGTCAAACATTGAGGTGCGATCAGATTTCTGCGTCTAAAGGATAAATCAGTAGCTAAAAATAATTGACAACTTGCCCAGGTGTACGGTGATAACGTCATGCCATGGAAACAGGTTTGGTGTACTGCCTCTGATAACAGCAAGGCATACGTCAAGATGAGCAGAAATCCAACTACCCAAGAACGTCTGCCACAGGCAGAGCACCAAACCCAAACCTGTTTTCCGTGTCTGCATGCTTTGGCCTGGCACGAAATGAAAATGAAATAGAGAAGATTACACAACTTGAGAGGTCTTGTTACCATACATATTGAGCCAGCCGGTATGTCTCTTTTACTGGTACATTGCAGTGTGCTTGGGGAATTTTTTTTTTTTTCCTAGGACAAATCATTGTTCTCCTTGTTTTTTTAATCTGATCACAAATGTTATAAACCATTCCTTTAACTCTCCTTTTTATCTGGTATCTTTTGCACTTTACAGTTTAACTCTGATAGAATGCACATTTATATGTGCACTTTAAGCCATGAAATAAAGGGCCTAATTCAGACCAGATTGCAATAGGAAAAATGTTTCTCTAATGGACAAAACCATGTGCACTGCAGGTAGCGCAGATGTAACATGTGCAGAGAGAGTTATGGGGGGGGGGTCATTCCTAGTTGATCGCACGCTGGCTACTTTTAGCAGCCGAGCAAACGCATTGTTGCCGCCCACCGGGGAGTGTATTTTTTAGTATGAATATTAAATTTAGAGCAATTATGGGTAGCGATGTGCGCCGGACCATTATTGCTGGTTTTAATTCTAATTCGACATCCAGTTTTGGTTTTGCCAAAACTGCCCTCGCTGGTTTAAGTTTTGTAATTTGTTTAAAAATTTTTCAAAAAAGCTAAAATCACATAATTTGGGCCTTTTTTGTTCCTGCAGTATTATTATCCTCAATAACATTAATTTCCGATCATTTCCGGTCAGTTGTGACCACCTCACATCAACATAGGCCAAAGACTGGATGGCTAAACTAAGCAATGGCACAAACACACGGCAGTTATTTCTGTTTAAAAATGTTCTGCAAATTAGTAATCTTAGAAATAACCAACGAAACCAACTATCAATAGAACACAATACAACACAAAAATTTACTAAGAGTCGTGTGTGGAATATCATTGCTTACATGTAGTAGTAGTTAAGAAACAGCAAAGAAAAAAAAAACTGGACCATGTTTAACATAGTAACACCAGACATAGATGCCAGTTACACAAGTGCAATTGACCCCAGCACATGCCTATTATCAGTGCACAATCTGTACCTACCTCCTGGGATCCCTGGGTCACTGATGACTAGCCCTCTGTGCGCATGTAAAGTCCCAATTAGCCTTTTCTTGAGCAGCTCCCCAAAATATTGGCAACCATAAAAACAGAGTTCGGTAATTCCAGGATGCAGTGCAGGTCGGATACAGTGCGGGTTATAGTGCAGATCAGATACATTGTGCGTCAGATATTGTGCGGGTTGGATACAATGCATGGCAGATACAGTGCGCGTTAGAAAAAGTGCACGTCACATACAGTGCGGGTCAAATACAATGTGGGTTACAGTGCGCATCAGATGCAGTGTGGTTTATAGTGCATGTCGGATATAGTGCGCATTGGATACAGTATCTGTCAGATACAGTGCAGGCGGATACTGTGCAGGTTACAGTGCAGGTTGGGTACAGTGCGGGTCGGATACAGTGCTGGTCAGATACTGTGTGGGATACAATGCAGGTCTGATACAGTGTGGGTCGGTTACAGTGCAGGTTACAGTCTGGGTTGGATACACCAATAATGCACTTACTGTGACAGGTGGTGCCGACAAAGTCGGCAGTGCAGGGTCGCCGGCGGTGTCCTCAGTGCGGGGGTGTCAGTGGTGCAGGGGTGCCAATAATGTTGGCACTGAGTGCAGGGTCTCCGGCGGTGTCCTCAGTGCAGGGGTGATGGCTATGTCCTCAGTGCAAGGGTGCTGGCAGTGTCCTCAGTGTAAGGCTGCCAGTAGTGTCGGCATTGGGAGGGTGCCGTCGGTGTCAGCAGTGAGGGGTGCCAGCGGTGTCCTGAGTAAAGGGTGGTTGGCCAGAAACTTTACTGCCGTGCCCATTGAAGTATATGGGCAAGCTCTTATGACTGAGAGCTACTACAGACGTCTTCCTTAGCCATTCAGCAATCCGCCCATTGAATTCAAAGGTACTGGTATCTGAGACAAAACCCACGAGATCTCATAGTGGGATCTTCAGGTTTTGCCTCGATTACGGAGCCGGGCAGGCATGGAGATCCGAGCTGTGGCTCAGATCGCCTCAGATCTCGGAAGTTCGGGTGGGTTCAGTTTCTATGGAACTGCTCATCTCTAATCATGGGCGATTCAGAGTTATACGGATCTCAGTTGTATCTACACCTGTAGGTGTAACTGGGCAGCAGCAGGATAAGTGTGCCATGGGAATGTAGGTGGGATTAATGACTATTCAGAGTTGGTTTCAGATAAATATTTACACTAATAATAGAAAAGGTGCAAATGCATGCTGATTATGATATAATTGCAATAGTAAAGCTTTATTGGCCAGGAATCAAACCAGGCCAACTGCTTGGAATGCAGCTATGCTCACCACCGTACCACCAATGCCTGCTTGATGGTTACATCAATACAAGTGGATAGCAACATGTATTTCTGAGCAAGGAAAACCTGCAACTCTGAATAAAGGCGGTCATTCCGAGTTGATCACAGCTGTGCTAAATTTACACAGTTACGATCATTCACACTGACATGCGGGGGGACGCTCAGCACAGGGCTAGTGTGCGGGGGGATGCCCCGCATGTCAGTGCCAGCCCCCCCACCCCCGCAGAAGTGCAAAGGCATCGCACAGCGGCGATGCCTTTGCACTTCAAGAGTAGCTCCCGGCCAGAGCAGCTTTAGCCACTGGCCCGCAGCGGCTGCGTGTGATGTCACACAGCCGTTGCGGCCCGCCCCTCATTCAGTCTAGCCACGCCTGCGTTGGCCGGACCGCTCCCACGAAATGGCGGCCAAACGCTGCCGTTCCGCCCCCTCCCGATCAGCAATCGCCTCTGCCTGTCAATCAGGCAGAGGTGATCGCAGCCATGCTACGGCCTTCGGCCGTCTGGCATGCGCCAGCGCACTGCGGCACCGGCAGTGCCGCAGCGCGCTGGGTAGGGACCCATTCTCTCAGCTGCGACAAAAATCAGTGAGCGAACGAGTCAGAATGACCCCCAAAGTCTTGAAATTAGGAAAGGGAATAGTCCTAAAATTGGAAGAAGTAAAATATGATAGTGGTGAAATACTTACACTTGCACAAATAAAGCAGAGATGTACGTAGATGGCCTTGTTGTTTTCTACTCTGTCAAATCATTTAAACGGTTCTTAGCTACTGTATGTGACTTATTATCTACTCTAACAAAAAAAAAATCCTTCATGCTTCACATATTCTAGCTGTGTTGCATTAACATTTGACTTGAAAGGAAATTATTTAATTTAGACAATGTAAAACTGTGATAGAGTCATTGTAATAGATTTCCTTTGCCTCACACAGTCTTCCTTGTATTAAAGGTGTAAAACAAAGGTACCAGCAGAGTCCACTGTAAAACACCGCTGCTTTCTTTTTTCATATATTCTGTCAGTACAACTTTGTCAGTAAAATTAAATTCAGTCCTAGAATATGAACGCTCTCTGTCACTAACCACTCTAAGCTCTGCAGGGGAAACCTGCCTGCTGTATTGCTGTTTAATATCATTCATTGCAGTGTCCGTTATGAACTTATGCTTGTGGCGGAGTACCTTATATTGGGGGTCATTCCGAATTGATCGCTCGCTAGCAGTTTTTAGCAGCCGTGTGAAAACGCTATGCCGCCTCCCACTGGGAGTGTATTTTAGCTTAGCAGAAGTGCGAACGGTTGTATCGCAGAGCGGCTACAAAGTTTTTTTGTGTAGTTTCAGAGTACCTCAAAACCTACTCAGCTCTTGCGATCGCTTCAGACTGTTCAGTTCCGGATTTGATGTCACACACCCGCCCAGCGTTCGCCCAGCCACGCCTGCGGTTTCCCTGGCCCTGTCTGCGTTTTTCCGAACACTCCCTGAAAACGGTCAGTTGCCACCCAGAAACGCCCACTTCATGTCAATCACTCTGCGGCCAGCAGTGCGACTGAAATGCATCGCTAGACCCTGTGCAAAACTACATCGTTCGTTGTGCCCGTACGTCGCACGTGCGCATTGCGCCACATACGCATGCGCGGAACTGCCGTTTTTTAGCCTGATCGCTGTGCTGCGAACAAATGCAGCTAGCGATCAACTCGGAATGACGACCATTGTGCATTACGGTGTATATGAAAAGTACATCTAGGATCTGTAAATTGAGTTAGGAAGTGACTGAATGCAAATAGCACATATAATAACACTTAATCACTGCTGTCATCTGACACATTAAGAGCTGCTATACTGCAAAGCAACCCTGGATAAGACATGGATTTGTATTGTCAAAAAATACCTTGGTCCCCCACCCCCCCGTCACCACCACCCTCTGCCATGAAACGTCAAATAACCCAACATTGTTGTATTATTGCAGTCACTTATTGTATATTCTACTCTGTGCATTATTTCCACATTATTTTTCTCAGCCTGCGATTTGTTGCTTACTGTCTCTCTGTTTTCTTCTGTTGTTGCCGCAATAAAGACTATAGTAGAATAACCATTTGTATTATTAGAATTATTATGGTATATATAGCTAAAGAAAGAGCAATGGCTATAAATGTGATTACACCCTCATCTGCTGAGCTACAGAAATGTCTCATCTGTATACTCTGCCCAAGGAGCAATGCAAGGAACCCTGTGCATAATAATAATGGGATGGAGAGAGGTGGAAGGTGTGGTGATGAACACCCCATCAAGCAGACAAGCTCTGCAGTGTGATTTTGTCCATGCTCCTCACGTCTCTTACCAGTTACACAGGGACTTGGAGATTTGTAATTGTGCAGCCGACTCCTGAAAGCTCCCAGCATCTGTGCACGGCAGTTTGTGGGCACACGAAGGGAGGGGGATGTGGGTTATGGCACTCAAAGCATCAGGAGATAGAAAAGCCGGTGAAGGATTGGGAGCGATGCGGAGAAGATGCAGAGATTGAGAGTGAGAACACGTACAGAGGAGCCGGTTTATGGCACAGTTATTTGCTCTTAGTCTGTTTGTTAGTGGAAATTCTCAGCAAGCACATACTTTTAATGTTGCTGCAGTTTAGAGACAGAAACAAAACAAATCTATGAGACAAGATGCCAAGATGAGTTCAGATTAAACATATTATACTACGTCAAAGCAGAAATGGAACTCAGGAGTCCATCCCCTAACTGCTCCCACTTGTCACAGACATCAATATATATAACCAAAAAGCATTGCCTGTGTATGGCAGGATATAAAGAACACACAAAGATTAACTTTTATGTGTACACATATGCTAACAAGACGTCCACGTTTCATCAGTCACCTTATTCAGCTACAGGAAAATATTTTAAACCATTTACCATGACAATACTACCAGTAGCGGATCTTGCTACGGGCACACGGGATTTTTGCCCGGGGTGCCGCCTTCCGGAGGGCACCACCACCATCCGGAGGGCGCAGCCACCGTGGCATTATCCGCTACTGGTGGTAAACCCCAGTGCGGTGCGCGATGAAGTCATCGCGCACCGCACTGCATTGTGGGAGCGGCACTTAGACACTAGGGGTCATGATTGACCGCTAGTGTCTATGTGGTTCTATGGGAGAGACGTCATGACGTCTCTCCCATGGATCAGAGGAGCGGCGCTAGCGGCCAGAGATGGAGGGCAGCAGCGGTCGGGCATCAGGAGCGGGGATGGTAAGTATTATCTTTTTTTTTTTTTTTTTTTAAAGTGGAGCAAACGGGGGTAATACTTCTGGAGCCACAAATGGGGGCAATGCTACTGGGGCCACAAACGGAAGCAATACTACTGGGGGCACAAACGGGGCAATACTACTGGAGCCACAAATGGGGGCAATACTACTGGGGCCACAAACGGGGCAATGCTACTGGGGGCACAAACGGGGGCAATACTACTGGGGCCACAAACGGAAGCAATACTACTGGGGGCACACATGGGGCAATACTACTGGAGCCACAAATGGGGGCAATACTACTGGGGCCACACACGGGGCAATACTACTGGGGGCACAAACAGGGGCAATACTACTGGGGGCACATTGACCACACCCCTTTATGAAGCCACGCCTCTCTTTTCACCCGGAACAAACGGGGGCAATACTTCTGGAGCCACAAATGGGGGCAATACTACTGGGGCCACAAATGGGGGCAATACTACTGGGGGCACAAACGGGGGCAATACTACTGGGGGCACATTGACCACACCCCTTTATGAAGCCACGCCCCTATTTTCACCCAGGGTGCCACAAGGGCTAGAACCGGCCCTGAATACTACCAAGCACATATCACCCACCTATACATGAGAGCAGTTGCGTCATCATTAATAAACTGTTTTGTCTAGTACCAGGCTAAACAAAGTTCTATCCATTCGGTATCCGGTCTTTAGGCTGACCACACTTAAGTCGACAGTCATTAGGTTGACTACTATTGGTCGACATGCTTTAGGCCGACATGGTCTTTAGGTCGACATGGTCAGTAGGTTGACATAGCAAAGGTCAACACAGGCGAACATTAGTTTTTCACATTTAAAGAAAAAAATTTAAATTTTTCATACTTAACGATCCACGTGGACTACAATTGGGAATAGTAACCTGTGCCGACCGCAGCAGTAGCGGAGCGAGGCACCTTGCCCGGCGAGGGTATACGGTGCACTAATTGGGATTCCCAGTCTCATTACAAAGAAAACGACACCATTTAAATAAAACAAAAACTCATTTCTACCTTTTTCCATGTCGTCCTTTTCCATGTCGACCTGATGAATATTTCGACCTATTTCAGGTGTCGACCTAGTCACTGTCGACCAATAGTGATTGACCTAATGACTGTCGACCTAGTTAGGGTCGACCCAATCAACCACACCCTATACATTCTGCTGTACTATTCCATAGAGGGTCATGCCACACTATTTGTACCTGTGCATTACACATAATGTATAGTCTATGTATAGAGCTGCCTATATGTGCCAATCCATCCTGCTCAGTGGTGTGATAGCGACAGAGGGGGGTGATTCCCACCTGATCGCAAGCAGGCTACTTTTAGCACTGCTGCGATCAGGTAGTCGCCGCCTACAGGGGAGGGGGGATTCGCTGTGCAGGGCTGCGAACCCCTGTGCAAAGAGCTACACAAACAAAAGTTTTTGCAGTATCTGCACAGCTCAGGACTTACTCACCCGCTGCGATGATCTTGTCCGGAGCTGACGTCAGGATCTCTCCCTGGAGACGGCTGGACACGCCTGCGTTCACCCAGACACGCCTTCAAAGCGCTGAGTAGACACCCCCGGCCGGCCTCTTCCTGTAAATCTTCTAGCATTCCACGCTGCAAATGCTTTCTTTGTCCGTTTCGTCGCTGCACTGAGATGGCCGATGCCGGGCAGCGACGCGCCTGCGCAATGCCATCCGCGTGCATGCGCAGTTCTGACCCCTTCGCACGGCTGCAAAAAATTGCAGCGCGCGAATGGGTCGGAATGACCCCCAGAGTTGGGAACACATTCTGCATGCAAAATTTGGTGGCAAAAGAGCAAATGTTTTACAAAGCAGTTTTTTCTTATTATGCCCATTGCTGTTTGTTGGAAATAATAGGCCTAAGGGGCCCTACACATTTGACGATGCGCCGCCAAGGTGCCCGACGGCCGATACGGCCGACGAGCGACCCGGCGGCGGGGGGGCAGTGACGTGGGGGAGTGAAGTTTCTTCACTCCCCCCGTCACGCGGCTGCATTGATGTGCAGGCAAATATGGCCGAGATCTTCCATATTGGCCTGCATGCACAGCCGACGGGAGACCAGCGATGAAAGAGCGCGGGGCCGCACATCGTTCATCGCTGGAGTCTCCACACTGAAAGATATGAACGAGTTCTCGTTCATTTATGAATTTCAGAATATCGGCCAGTGTGTAGGGCCTATAAGTCAGACCTGGTTTTTGCACTGCTGCCACCAGGTAGTCGACGCCTACAGGGGGAGGGGATAATTGCTGTGCAGGGCTGCGATCGCATGTGCAAAGAGCTGCACAAATAAAAGTCTGTGCAGTCTCTGCACAGCTCAGGACTTACTCAGCCGCTGCGATGATCCGGCCAGTAGCTGACGTCAAGATACCTCCCTTAAACAGCTGCGCACGCCTGCGTTTCTTCGGACACTCTCTGGAAACGGTCAGTTGACACCCACAAACGACCTCTTCCTGTCAATCTTCTTGCGATCGCCGGTGCGATCACTTTCTTCGGTAAGTCCGTCTCTCTCCAGCGATCCCCGTCGCCAGGGGGGGGGCGATGCGCCTGCGCTTTGCGGAGCATACACATGCGCAGTTCTGACCTGATTGCACCACTGCAAAAAAACATAGCGTGCGATCAGGTCTGAATGACCCCCAATGTGTGTATGAGTGTAGTGGTAGGCAGGGCCGTTTCTTGGGGCAGGCGAGCAGTGCAACCTAACTGTGGCTCCCTGCTTCCCCCTCCTATTTCTCCCCGAGTAACCCGCTCGGGGGGCGGAGTTTCATGGAATGACGCGGTTGCGTCGTTACATCACGACGCAACCCCGTCACTCCGCGAAACCCCCCCCCCCCGAGCAGAGTACAGAGGGGGATCAAAGTTAGGAAGAGGGAAAGGCCGGTGCGAGGAGCGACTGGTGAGGCGGGCCGAAGAGCGGTAATCGCCTCTGTAAGTATTCTCGCTCTCTCTCTCAATGTGTAAAATGGGGAAACCTGCCGTAATGTGTAAAATGGGGACACCTGCCGTAATGTGTGAAATGGGGACTCTTGCCTGCCGTAGTGTGGGGACTTAATGTAGCAAGGGCATTGCGTGTGTGGCCTAATATGGTGAAGGGGGCATTACTGTGTGGGGCTTAATATGGTAGAATTTTTTTTTTCTGTGGTGGTCGTGATCTGTTGGAGCAGGGTCAAAAACTGGATTGTGAGGTAGTCTTTTCATATGAGGCCATGCCCATTTAAACGAGGCCACACCCATTTAGATGAGGCCATGCCCCCTTGCCGGGCGCGCGCAAGTTTTTTTTTTATCTAGGTGTGTGTGTGTAGGGGGGGGGCACTTTTTTATGTCATGGGGGGGCGCATTTTTAAATCTCGCACTGGGAGCCAAATTGGCTAGAAACAGCCCTGGTGGTAGGTATAGTATGTACACACCAGCAGAATGTCCTGACACTGTGACAGCCTAATTGCATAACCAGTGGGACGGTTTACTGAAGCTAGCAGGTGCAGCCGGACTCACATTGATACACTAGTTAGATATAGTGGAGCGGGGTCGATTCAGCTCACCAGCCAATGTCTGTATATACAAGCAGTAGCGGAGCAGGGATGCTGGAACATCAGTAATCACAGAGTCTCACAGGAGCTAAGTAGGACCATGTCACTCCAACACAGTGGCAAGATGGCACCGTGCAGTGCTAACTAACTGGTATGGGAATGAAGCCTCCACTCAAGAACCTACATGGAGTATGCCCAGTAGTGTACTCTAATGTCAATACTATTCTCATCCATATTAATCAGAAAGAAGTTAGAAACATATATATATATATATATATATATATATATATACTTGCCTACCTGCCCCTCTCCATGAGGGAGAAAATGCTCTGTTCTTGGACTTTCCTGGTAATGTATGATTGCCATCACCTGTGGTGAAACACCTTTCTTATCCATTAACTAGCTCACCACAGGTGATGGCAATCATACATTACCAGGAAAGTCCAGGAACAGAGCATTTTCTCCCTCATGGAGAGGGGCAGGTAGGCAAGTATGTATATATATATATATATATATATATATATATATATTCAACCTACTAATACACTGAATTTGGGAAATAGAACTCTCACTCTACTAGAGATGTGCTCCAAATCTCGTGCTTTGGTGTTGGATCTGTTTTCATCTTCAGATTTGGGTTTTGAAAAACCACATTTACGTGTTTTGGTTTTGAATCTGTATTCTCTGGGGCAGAGAGATGGAGAAGGAGCAGAAGCAGTGATCTTCACTGCTCCTTTCCCACTACTGAGGTATGCTTCATTTCAGTCATTTCACCATCTCTATGTGGCCACATGAAATGGAGAAACACAACAAAAACTATTATTTTCCATTCTACTATGAGTGGCATAACTAAAGTAGATTAAAAGAATAAAAATTTATTCAAACGGGTCTGGGACTGAGGGTCAACAGCACAAAGGTCGACACACCTTAGGTCGATGCCAATTGGTTGACACACCTTAGGTCGACATGGACAAAAGGTCGACGAGGACAAAAGGTCGACAGGAACAATGTCGATATGGAAAAATGTCGACATGCGTTTTTTATGTTTTTTTGGTGTCGTTTTCTTCGTAGAGTGACCGGGAACCCCATTTAGTGCACCACGTCCCCTCGCATGGCTCACTTCGCTCGCCATGCTTCGGGCATGGTGCCTTCGCTCCGCTACCGCTTCGCTCGGCACAGATTACCGTTCCAATCGTAGTCCACGTGGATCGTTAAGTATGAAAAGGTTCAAAAAAAGAAAAAAATCGCGAAAAACTCACGTCGACCTTTTTCCATGTCGACCTTGTTCCTGTCGACATTTTGTCCACGTCGACCTAAGGTGTGTCAACCAATTGACGTCGACCTAAGGTGTGTCGACCTTTGTGCTGTCGACCTGGAGTCCGGATACCATTCAAACACAGTGAGTGCTAGCTCTAGTGTAAATGGCACAGCACAATAGAATATTTATAAAATGTAATAAAAATGGATCGTACCAAACAGAGGATAGAGGAGCCGCAGGTGGAATATTAACAGGGTGTTTCGGGGTTCACCCTGCTGTAGGCTCCTAAGCTTAGCAGTTGGTAATGTCTGCGGGTAAACTCCACAGTCCGTTAGAAGTCCAATCCTTGTAGTTGATAGCCTGGTCACATTCATTAATACACTGGAATGTTTACAATGGGAGGTATTTCCGGTACACACATGACACCGTAGAGCAAGGAATTTTTTAATGTCTGCACAACTTCGGAAATGGAATGTCCTATCCATCAGGCAACCACTGTCATGCTCATTTCGTACTCTGATAATTCAAGTTACCATGCCATAAGAAGCCTAGCTGGTATTCAAACTGACTCATGAGACATCAGATTACAACTTATGCAGGTCTGGGCATTTCCAGGACAGCAAAGTGGTGGTTCCTACCATTACCTGTACATACTGCTATCCTATGACTTTTGGCACTTCCTACTTTATGCCACAGTATTATGCATAACAAGTATAGTTTTGCCACACAATAGCATCGAAAAAGTTTAACAATAGTTCAGAGATGCAGTTGGATAGTAGTACAGGTTGAGTATCCCATATCCAAATATTCCGAAATACGGAATATTCCGAAATACGGACTTTTCTGAGTGAGAGCGAGATAGTGAAACCTTTGTTTTTTGATGGCTCAATGTACACAAACTTTGTGTAATACACAAAGTTATTAAAAATATTGTATTAAATGACCTTCAGGCTGTGTGTATAAGGTGTATATGAAACATAAATGAATTGTGTGTATGTAGACACACTTTGTTTAATACACAAAGTCATAAAAAATATTGTCTAAAATTACCTTCAGGCTGTGTGTATAAGGTGTATATGGTATATAAATGTATTCTGTGCTTAGATTTAGGTCCCATCACCATGATATCTCATTGTGGTATGCAATTATTCCAAAATACGGAAAAATCCTATATCCAAAATACCTCTGGTTCCAAGCATTTTGGATAAGGGATACTCAACCTGTAATTGGTAAAGTCATCTTACACTATTTGCACACAGTATAATATCATAATGAAGTGTTAAATACACAAATTAGAATATTGCGAGAGATGATGTGAAAGTTTCATTTTAACATAAAAAGTAACTGAAGAAAACTAGAGATGAGCGCCTGAAATTTTTCGGGTTTTGTGTTTTGGTTTTGGGTTCGGTTCCGCGGCCGTGTTTTGGGTTCGAACGCGTTTTGGCAAAACCTCACCGAATTATTTTTGTCGGATTCGGGTGTGTTTTGGATTCGGGTGTTTTTTTCAAAAAACCCTAAAAACAGCTTAAATCATAGAATTTGGGGGTAATTTTGATCCCAAAGTATTATTAACCTCAAAAAACATAATTTACACTCATTTTCAGCCTATTCTGAACACATCACACCTCACAATATTATTTTTAGTCCTAAAATTTGCACCGAGGTCGCTGTGTGAGTAAGATAAGCGACCCTAGTGGCCGACACAAACACCGGGCCCATCTAGGAGTGGCACTGCAGTGTCACGCAGGATGTCCCTTCCAAAAAACCCTCCCCAAACAGCACATGACGCAAAGAAAAAAAGAGGCGCAATGAGGTAGCTGTGTGAGTAAGATTAGCGACCCTAGTGGCCGACACAAACACCGGGCCCATCTAGGAGTGGCACTGCAGTGTCACGCAGGATGGCCCTTCCAAAAAACCCTCCCCAAACAGCACATGACGCAAAGAAAAAAAGAGGCGCAATGAGGTAGCTGACTGTGTGAGTAAGATTAGCGACCCTAGTGGCCGACACAAACACCGGGCACATCTAGGAGTGGCACTGCAGTGTCAGGCAGGATGTCCCTTCCAAAAAACCCTCCCCAAACAGCACATGACGCAAAGAAAAAAAGAGGCGCAATGAGGTAGCTGTGTGAGTAAGATTAGCGACCCTAGTGGCCGACACAAACACCGGGCCCATCTAGGAGTGGCACTGCAGTGTCACGCAGGATGTCCCTTCCAAAAAACCCTCCCCAATCAGCACATGATGCAAAGAAAAAGAAAAGAAAAAAGAGGTGCAAGATGGAATTATCCTTGGGCCCTCCCACCCACCCTTATGTTGTATAAACAAAACAGGACATGCACACTTTAACCAACCCATCATTTCAGTGACAGGGTCTGCCACACGACTGTGACTGATATGACGGGTTGGTTTGGACCCCCCCCAAAAAAGAAGCAATTAATCTCTCCTTGCACAAACTGGCTCTACAGAGGCAAGATGTCCACCTCATCTTCACCCTCCGATATATCACCGTGTACATCCCCCTCCTCACAGATTATCAATTCGTCCCCACTGGAATCCACCATCTCAGCTCCCTGTGTACTTTGTGGAGGCAATTGCTGCTGGTCAATGTCTCCGCGGAGGAATTGATTATAATTCATTTTAATGAACATCATCTTCTCCACATTTTCTGGATGTAACCTCGTACGCCGATTGCTGACAAGGTGAGCGGCGGCACTAAACACTCTTTCGGAGTACACACTTGTGGGAGGGCAACTTAGGTAGAATAAAGCCAGTTTGTGCAAGGGCCTCCAAATTGCCTCTTTTTCCTGCCAGTATAAGTACGGACTGTGTGACGTGCCTACTTGGATGCGGTCACTCATATAATCCTCCACCATTCTATCAATGTTGAGAGAATCATATGCAGTGACAGTAGACGACATGTCCGTAATCGTTGTCAGGTCCTTCAGTCCGGACCAGATGTCAGCATCAGCAGTCGCTCCAGACTGCCCTGCATCACCGCCAGCGGGTGGGCTCGGAATTCTGAGCCTTTTCCTCGCACCCCCAGTTGCGGGAGAATGTGAAGGAGGAGATGTTGACAGGTCGCGTTCCGCTTGACTTGACAATTTTGTCACCAGCAGGTCTTTCAACCCCAGCAGACCTGTGTCTGCCGGAAAGAGAGATCCAAGGTAGGCTTTAAATCTAGGATCGAGCACGGTGGCCAAAATGTAGTGCTCTGATTTCAACAGATTGACCACCCGTGAATCCTTGTTAAGCGAATTAAGGGCTGCATCCACAAGTCCCACATGCCTAGCGGAATCGCTCCGTGTTAGCTCCTTCTTCAATGCCTCCAGCTTCTTCTGCAAAAGCCTGATGAGGGGAATGACCTGACTCAGGCTGGCAGTGTCTGAATTGACTTCACGTGTGGCAAGTTCAAAGGGCATCAGAACCTTGCACAACGTTGAAATCATTCTCCACTGCACTTGAGACAGGTGCATTCCATCTCCTATATCGTGCTCAATTGTATAGGCTTGAATGGCCTTTTGCTGCTCCTCCAACCTCTGAAGCATATAGAGGGTTGAATTCCACCTCGTTACCACTTCTTGCTTCAGATGATGGCAGGGCAGGTTCAGTAGTTTTTGGTGGTGCTCCAGTCTTCTGTACGTGGTGCCTGTACGCCGAAAGTGTCCCGCAATTTTTCTGGCCACCGACAGCATCTCTTGCACGCCCCTGTCGTTTTTTAAAAAATTCTGCACCACCAAATTCAAGGTATGTGCAAAACATGGGACGTGCTGGAATTTGCCCATATTTAATGCACACACAATATTGCTGGCGTTGTCCGATGCCACAAATCCACAGGAGAGTCCAATTGGGGTAAGCCATTCCGCGATGATCTTCCTCAGTTGCCGTAAGAGGTTTTCAGCTGTGTGCGTATTCTGGAAAGCGGTGATACAAAGCGTAGCCTGCCTAGGAAAGAGTTGGCGTTTGCGAGATGCTGCTACTGGTGCCGCCGCTGCTGTTCTTGCGGCGGGAGTCCATACATCTACCCAGTGGGCTGTCACAGTCATATAGTCCTGACCCTGCCCTGCTCCACTTGTCCACATGTCCGTGGTTAAGTGGACATTGGGTACAACTGCATTTTTTAGGACACTGGTGAGTCTTTTTCTGACGTCCGTGTACATTCTCGGTATCGCCTGCCTAGAGAAGTGGAACCTAGATGGTATTTGGTAACGGGGGCACACTGCCTCAATAAATTGTCTAGTTCCCTGTGAACTAACGGCGGATACCGGACGCACGTCTAACACCAACATAGTTGTCAAGGACTCAGTTATCCGCTTTGCAGTAGGATGACTGCTGTGATATTTCATCTTCCTCGCAAAGGACTGTTGAACAGTCAATTGCTTACTGGAAGTAGTACAAGTGGGCTTACGACTTCCCCTCTGGGATGACCATCGACTCCCAGCGGCAACAACAGCAGCGCCAGCAGCAGTAGGCGTTACACGCAAGGATGCATCGGAGGAATCCCAGGCAGGAAAGGACTCGTCAGACTTGCCAGTGACATGGCCTGCAGGACTATTGGCATTCCTGGGGAAGGAGGAAATTGACACTGAGGGAGTTGGTGGGGTGGTTTGCGTGAGCTTGGTTACAAGAGGAAGGGATTTACTGGTCAGTGGACTGCTTCCGCTGTCACCCAAAGTTTTTGAACTTGTCACTGACTTATTATGAATGCGCTGCAGGTGACGTATAAGGGAGGATGTTCCGAGGTGGTTAACGTCCTTACCCCTACTTATTACAGCTTGACAAAGGGAACACACGGCTTGACACCTGTTGTCCGCATTTCTGGTGAAATACCTCCACACCGAAGAGCTGATTTTTTTGGTATTTTCACCTGGCATGTCAACGGCCATATTCCTCCCACGGACAACAGGTGTCTCCCCGGGTGCCTGACTTAAACAAACCACCTCACCATCAGAATCCTCCTGGTCAATTTCCTCCCCAGCGCCAGCAACACCCATATCCTCCTCATCCTGGTGTACTTCAACACTGACATCTTCAATCTGACTATCAGGAACTGGACTGCGGGTGCTCCTTCCAGCACTTGCAGGGGGCATGCAAATAGTGGAAGGCGCATGCTCTTCACGTCCAGTGTTGGGAAGGTCAGGCATCGCAAACGACACAATTGGACTCTCCTTGTGGATTTGGGATTTCAAAGAACGCACAGTTCTTTGCGGTGCTTTTGCCAGCTTGAGTCTTTTCAGTTTTCTAGCGAGAGGCTGAGTGCTTCCATCCTCATGTGAAGCTGAACCACTAGCCATGAACATAGGCCAGGGCCTCAGCCGTTCCTTGCCACTCCGTGTGGTAAATGGCATATTGGCAAGTTTACGCTTCTCCTCCGACAATTTTATTTTAGGTTTTGGAGTCCTTTTTTTTCTGATATTTGGTGTTTTGGATTTGACATGCTCTGTACTATGACATTGGGCATCGGCCTTGGCAGACGACGTTGCTGGCATTTCATCGTCTCGGCCATGACTAGTGGCAGCAGCTTCAGCACGAGGTGGAAGTGGATCTTGATCTTTCCCTAATTTTGGAACCTCAACTTTTTTGTTCTCCATATTTTATAGGCAGAACTAAAAGGCACCTCAGGTAAACAATGGAGATGGATGGATTGGATAGTTTACTAGTATACAATTATGGACGGACTGCCACGGTTAGGTGGTATAAAAAAACCACGGTTAGGTGGTATATATTATAATAATAATACAATTATGGATGGACGGACTGCCTGCCGACTGCCGACACAGAGGTAGCCACAGCCGTGAACTACCGCACTGTACACTGGTTGATAAAGAGATAGTAGTATACTCGTAACAACTAGTATGACACTATGACGACGGTATAAAGAATGGAAAAAAAACCACGGTTAGGTGGTATATATTATAATAATAATACAATTATGGATGGACGGACTGCCTGCCGACTGCCGACACAGAGGTAGCCACAGCCGTGAACTACCGCACTGTACACTGGTTGATAAAGAGATAGTAGTATACTCGTAACAACTAGTATGACACTATGACGACGGTATAAAGAATGGAAAAAAAACCACGGTTAGGTGGTATATATTATAATAATAATACAATTATGGATGGACGGACTGCCTGCCGACTGCCGACACAGAGGTAGCCACAGCCGTGAACTACCGCACTGTACACTGGTTGATAAAGAGATAGTAGTATACTCGTAACAACTAGTATGACACTATGACGACGGTATAAAGAATGAAAAAAAAACCACGGTTAGGTGGTATATATTATAATAATAATACAATTATGGATGGACGGACTGCCTGCCGACTGCCGACACAGAGGTAGCCACAGCCGTGAACTACCGCACTGTACACTGGTTGATAAAGAGATAGTAGTATACTCGTAACAACTAGTATGACACTATGACGACGGTATAAAGAATGGAAAAAAAACCACGGTTAGGTGGTATATATTATAATAATAATACAATTATGGATGGACGGACTGCCTGCCGACTGCCGACACAGAGGTAGCCACAGCCGTGAACTACCGCACTGTACACTGGTTGATAAAGAGATAGTAGTATACTCGTAACAACTAGTATGACACTATGACGACGGTATAAAGAATGAAAAAAAAACCACGGTTAGGTGGTATATATTATAATAATAATACAATTATGGATGGACGGACTGCCTGCCGACTGCCGACACAGAGGTAGCCACAGCCGTGAACTACCGCACTGTACACTGGTTGATAAAGAGATAGTAGTATACTCGTAACAACTAGTATGACACTATGACGACGGTATAAAGAATGGAAAAAAAACCACGGTTAGGTGGTATATATTATAATAATAATACAATTATGGATGGACGGACTGCCTGCCGACTGCCGACACAGAGGTAGCCACAGCCGTGAACTACCGCACTGTACACTGGTTGATAAAGAGATAGTAGTATACTCGTAACAACTAGTATGACACTATGACGACGGTATAAAGAATGGAAAAAAAACCACGGTTAGGTGGTATATATTATAATAATAATACAATTATGGATGGACGGACTGCCTGCCGACTGCCGACACAGAGGTAGCCACAGCCGTGAACTACCGCACTGTACACTGGTTGATAAAGAGATAGTAGTATACTCGTAACAACTAGTATGACACTATGACGACGGTATAAAGAATGAAAAAAAAACCACGGTTAGGTGGTATATATTATAATAATAATACAATTATGGATGGACGGACTGCCTGCCGACTGCCGACACAGAGGTAGCCACAGCCGTGAACTACCGCACTGTACACTGGTTGATAAAGAGATAGTAGTATACTCGTAACAACTAGTATGACACTATGACGACGGTATAAAGAATGGAAAAAAAACCACGGTTAGGTGGTATATATTATAATAATAATACAATTATGGATGGACGGACTGCCTGCCGACTGCCGACACAGAGGTAGCCACAGCCGTGAACTACCGCACTGTACACTGGTTGATAAAGAGATAGTAGTATACTCGTAACAACTAGTATGACACTATGACGACGGTATAAAGAATGGAAAAAAAACCACGGTTAGGTGGTATATATTATAATAATAATACAATTATGGATGGACGGACTGCCTGCCGACTGCCGACACAGAGGTAGCCACAGCCGTGAACTACCGCACTGTACACTGGTTGATAAAGAGATAGTAGTATACTCGTAACAACTAGTATGACACTATGACGACGGTATAAAGAATGGAAAAAAAACCACGGTTAGGTGGTATATATTATAATAATAATACAATTATGGATGGACGGACTGCCTGCCGACTGCCGACACAGAGGTAGCCACAGCCGTGAACTACCGCACTGTACACTGGTTGATAAAGAGATAGTAGTATACTCGTAACAACTAGTATGACACTATGACGACGGTATAAAGAATGGAAAAAAAACCACGGTTAGGTGGTATATATTATAATAATAATACAATTATGGATGGACGGACTGCCTGCCGACTGCCGACACAGAGGTAGCCACAGCCGTGAACTACCGCACTGTACACTGGTTGATAAAGAGATAGTAGTATACTCGTAACAACTAGTATGACACTATGACGACGGTATAAAGAATGGAAAAAAAACCACGGTTAGGTGGTATATATTATAATAATAATACAATTATGGATGGACGGACTGCCTGCCGACTGCCGACACAGAGGTAGCCACAGCCGTGAACTACCGCACTGTACACTGGTTGATAAAGAGATAGTAGTATACTCGTAACAACTAGTATGACACTATGACGACGGTATAAAGAATGGAAAAAAAACCACGGTTAGGTGGTATATATTATAATAATAATACAATTATGGATGGACGGACTGCCTGCCGACTGCCGACACAGAGGTAGCCACAGCCGTGAACTACCGCACTGTACACTGGTTGATAAAGAGATAGTAGTATACTCGTAACAACTAGTATGACACTATGACGGTATAAAGAAAGAAAAAAAAATACCACGGTTAGGTGGTATATATTGTAATACAATTATGGATGGACGGACTGCCTGCCGAGTTCCGACTGCCGACACAGAGGTAGCCACAGCCGTGAACTACCGCACTGTACTGTGTCTGCTGCTAATATAGACTGGTTGATAAAGAGATAGTATACAATACATACAACAATGAATATACTACTATACTGGTGGTCAGGCACTGGTCACCACTAGTCACACTGGCAGTGGCACTCCTGCAGCAAAAGTGTGCACTGTTTAATTTTAAATTAATATAATATTATGTACTCCTGGGGGCTCCTGCTATAACAACCTGCAGTGCTCCCCAGTCTCCCCCACAATTATTATAAGCTTTGCCTTTTATACATTGATGTGCAGCACACTGGGCTGAGCTGAGTGCACACAGACTGAGTCACACTGTGTGACTGGCTGCTGCTGTGTATCGTTTTTTTTCAGGCAGAGAACGGATATAGCAGAGAACGGATATATATTAAAATAAATAAAAGTTAACTAACAACAACTGCACTGGTCACTGTGGTAAACTCTGTCTGACTCTGCACAATCTCTCTCTCTCTTCTAATCTAATTTCTAATGGAGAGGACGCCAGCCACGTCCTCTCCCTATCAATCTCAATGCACGTGTGAAAATGGCGGCGACGCGCGGCTCCTTATATAGAATCCGAGTCTCGCGAGAATCCGACAGCGTCATGATGACGTTCGGGCGCGCTCGGGTTAACCGAGCAAGGCGGGAGGATCCGAGTCTGCTCGGACCCGTGAAAAAAACATGAAGTTCGTGCGGGTTCGGTTTCAGAGAAACCGAACCCGCTCATCTCTAAAGAAAACCACAAACACAAAAATAAACTGAGCATAAAAATATATTAAATGGTCATTTTCATTCCTGCAGTAGTTTGAATAAAAAAGTCAGTCTAGTAAACAGATGGCCACAACATCTTACAGTGGTCACTACAGAACCAATCATTGTTCATAACTGGTACCCACAAAGGTTCATCAGCAGACACATCTGTTTGTGTGGCATGAACATGAACATGCCCTTACCTGAGTTGCATGCCACATTTTGTTAACTGTGTCTAGAAATACTGTCCTGCACTAAAGTGAAAATAGATGGTGCAAAGTGCTTTCCATTAAAAGTACAGAGACGCGATCTCTACTAGTTTTGAACTGATGCAAGATTCAAGTGTTTTGTGCACTGGAAATCACTGATTGACCTTCCTCCAACCAAGGAACACCTTAATCTTGTTTAACGGATCTAAGTTTTCAAAACCCCGTCGTCAGCACCAACCAATGGGCACCAACACTCTTCCCTTTACTGATTGCACATTTTTGCTGCTCTGCAGCCCTAGCCAGACACTTTGGTCTAAGATTATGCACACTAACACAAATGAAGGTGTGAGATTTTACACAGTTTTGAGTACTGTAAATGATGTCCCAAGCGTTTAAAGCAACAAATCTAAAAAAAGGTTCCGATGTAATTGAAATCATCCTGTCAAAAAAAATATATATATTTGCAACTTGATATCTTATAGAACAGAAGTCTACTTGTCATGGAATATTTTTTTGTCCCAAATCAATGCAATGCTATACCGATCATGGTAGAGTAACTTTTGCATACGTAATTGAAAGGATAGAGAACTGTGATAGTTATGTGCTCTCTCTATTCCTTACATCTTCCTGGAACACCTCATTATTTCTCGCACAATTTCCCTACTGCTGTTTTCCCTATAGCCGCTCCTGTCTGTTTTACCCGTTATTAACAAAAAGTCACCTGAGATATGTCAGGCCACTTACCTGTTCTGATGGTCAGATAGGTTTCTCCTGGTCCTTTTTCTGTACCATTTACTATGAAGTACTGAAAGTATTTGTGTCAGGCACAGAAGTGGCAATACAATACTGTGAACACTAGAGATGAGCGCCTGAAATTTTTCGGGTTTTGTGTTTTGGTTTTGGGTTCGGTTCCGCGGCCGTGTTTTGGGTTCGAACGCGTTTTGGCAAAACCTCACCGAATTATTTTTGTCGGATTCGGGTGTGTTTTGGATTCGGGTCTTTTTTTCCAAAAACACTAAAAAACAGCTTAAATCATAGAATTTGGGGGTCATTTTGATCCCAAAGTATTATTAACCTCAAAAACCATAATTTACACTCATTTTCAGTCTATTCTGAATACCTCACACCTCACAATATTATTTTTAGTCCTAAAATTTGCACCGAGGTCGCTGTGTGAGTAAGATAAGCGACCCTAGTGGCCGACACAAACACCGGGCCCATCTAGGAGTGGCACTGCAGTGTCACGCAGGATGTCCCTTCCAAAAAACCCTCCCCAAACAGCACATGACGCAAAGAAAAAAAGAGGCGCAATGAGGTAGCTGTGTGAGTAAGATTAGCGACCCTAGTGGCCGACACAAACACCGGGCCCATCTAGGAGTGGCACTGCAGTGTCACGCAGGATGGCCCTTCCAAAAAACCCTCCCCAAACAGCACATGACGCAAAGAAAAAAAGAGGCTTTTTACTGATATTTGGTGTTTTGGATTTGACATGCTCTGTACTATGACATTGGGCATCGGCATTGGCAGACGACGTTGCTGGCATTTCATCGTCTCGGCCATGACTAGTGGCAGCAGCTTCAGCACGAGGTGGAAGTGGATCTTGATCTTTCCCTAATTTTGGAACCTCAACATTTTTGTTCTCCATATTTTAATAGGCACAACTAAAAGGCACCTCAGGTAAACAATGGAGATGGATGGATTGGATACTAGTATACAATTATGGACGGGCTGCCGAGTGCCGACACAGAGGTAGCCACAGCCGTGAACTACCGCACTGTACTGTGTCTGCTGCTAATATATAGACTGGTTGATAAAGAGATAGTATACTCGTAACTAGTATGTATGTATAAAGAAAAAAAAAAAAACCACGGTTAGGTCACTGGTATATACAATTATGGACGGGCTGCCGAGTGCCGACACAGAGGTAGCCACAGCCGTGAACTACCGCACTGTACTGTGTCTGCTGCTAATATATAGACTGGTTGATAAAGAGATAGTATACTCGTAACTAGTATGTATGTATAAAGAAAGAAAAAAAAACCACGGTTAGGTCACTGGTATATACAATTATGGACGGGCTGCCGAGTGCCGACACAGAGGTAGCCACAGCCGTGAACTACCGCACTGTACTATGTCTGCTGCTAATATAGACTGGTTGATAAAGAGATAGTATACTACTAATATTATATACTGGTGGTCAGGTCACTGGTCACTAGTCACACTGGCAGTGGCACTCCTGCAGCAAAAGTGTGCACTGTTTAATTTTAATATAATATTATGTACTCCTGGCTCCTGCTATAACCTATAACTGGCACTGCAGTAGTGCTCCCCAGTCTCCCCCACAATTATAAGCTGTGTGAGCTGAGCAGTCAGACAGATATATAATATATATAGATGATGCAGCACACTGGCCTGAGCCTGAGCAGTGCACACAGATATGGTATGTATGTGACTGAGTCACTGTGTGCTGTGTATCGCTTTTTTCAGGCAGAGAACAGATTATAAATAAAAGTGGTGGTCACTGGTCACTATCAGCAAAACTCTGCACTGTACACTACTGAGTACTCCTAATGCTCCCCAAAATTAGTAAATCAAGTGTCTAAACGGAGAGGACGCCAGCCACGTCCTCTCCCTATCAATCTCAATGCACGTGTGAAAATGGCGGCGACGCGCGGCTCCTTATATAGAATCCGAGTCTCGCGATAGAATCCGAGCCTCGCGAGAATCCGACAGCGTCATGATGACGTTCGGGCGCGCTCGGGTTAACCGAGCAAGGCGGGAAGATCCGAGTCGCTCGGACTCGTGAAAAAAAACATGAAGTTCTGGCGGGTTCGGATTCAGAGAAACCGAACCCGCTCATCTCTAGTGAACACACCTATATTTCATGCATAGTGTATATAGCCCACATTACACCACACTCATATAAACATACAGTATAAATTAATATATTCCTAAATCTGAATACAACAGTCTTTGCTGTACAGTACAGTGTGTCACCATAGACATCTTTCAGGATCTGTGCTGCTTTTATCCTTCTTTGTGTTTGCTGTTATAGAAGACGCTGTGTGTACAGCATATATTCAATTATATGCATCACAAGATATGTTCATCTATCAAACAACAGTATTTTTGATTGACATGTACGAATACATATACAGATGGGTCCATGTTTATTTTGGCCTTTAATAGGATTAACTGAGACTGGGCAGTCGGATTTAATCTCCTGCTGTAATGACTTAATCCCCTGCTGTATTGTTCTCTGTATTGTATTGCAGCTGAGAACAATAGATGAAGGACCATGGTGAGCCTAGACGCAGCAAAGAAGTCAAGATAACCGTGGATCTATCTGTACAAAAGCCAAACCAGGAACGGATTAAGGGAGGAGCGACATGGGCCCCCACACATTGCATTGTTGAATCGGGGGAGTCTCACTCCAGTGGTTTAGCTGTTCATGAACAGTGGGCGCCGAGGAGTTCCCCCGTGCAAGGGCAGTCCCGCGGGCTTGTGAGGGGTAATCCCGTGAGGTGGTATCTGCGTGATCTGGTGCTCAGCCCCTGCTGTTGCCCCACTCTGAAAATCAAGGTGTGTGTGTGTGTTTCTGGGAGGAGGTCATACCAGCAGTAGTGTAGACCCCCACATCCTCCACTGCCCTGGGCCTCCACCTGCCTTGTTCTGACCCTGAGCCCAACCATAGTATAAAGGGTATCTGGATGATAGATATAAAATGTCTTGGTAGACAGTCAATAGGACACCACATATGGTCAACGTGCATTAGGTTGACAGGTACAAAAGATCGACTGGTACAAAAAAGTCAACATGGTCATTGTCAACTTTTTGGGGGTTTTTCACGTTTTCCCAACATTTTCTTGATGTACTATTATCCACATGGGCATCTATTGGGAAAAGTAACCTAACTCGAAGCATGGCAAGTGAAGTGAGCCTGCAAGGTTAACCGTCTGTGCTGCTTGTAATCACATAACATGGAATATACAAGATTTGGCATTGGGAAAAAAAACTTGTGTCGACTATTTTTGTGTTGACCATTGTCATGTCAACTTTTTCACAATGTCGACCTTTTGTACGTTTCAACCTTAATCTAATCACTGTTGACCTTTCATCTGTCAACCTTTTGTACATGTTGAACTAATGCATGTCGACCATATATTGTCAACCTATTGACCATTTAACTCGATATTGTAGGTCTATTATACCACAGCCAGCACAACGTAACTTGACAGTCTTAGTAGGAAATGAGACAAGAGTCATATAACACTACCCATACATATTACAATGTAAGCAAGTTTCATATATAGTACACAAAAATGAAACATGTCTGTAGATGTGTATCCTGCTAGGGCCCTGCAGGATGGGACTCTACCTGGTGCTGTGCATGATGGGAGGGAGTTTCCTGTTGATTAGTCAGTTCAGTTCCTGAGTAAATGTGTTATTCTGCACTCCAGAGTCCATGGGGTATATTCAATTGGTGTCGAAAACTGCCGTCTGTCGAAAAGACGGCAGTTTTCGACTTTTTAAGGTCGAATCGTGATTCGACCTATTCAGTGCTATTCGACAAGTCGAGGAATTCGCCACCGCTCACAGCAGCGTCCACCCAGCTCAAGCAAGCAAGACCCCTCGCTTGCTGGAGCCGGGTGGACGCTGCCATGAGCGGCGGCTGTGAGAGAGGGGGTGACGGGGAGCGGCGGCGGCAGGACGGGGGACGGAGCAGCGGCTGTGACAGGGGACAGAGCAGCTTCTGTGAGACAGGAGGGACAAGGGAGAGCCGCGGGCAGACAGGGGAGAGCAGCACTACAGCAGCGGCTATATAGCTGCTGCTGTAGCGCTGCTCTCCCCCGTCTGCCCGCGGCTCCCCCCCCCCCCGCGCATCTCAATTCGACTTTTGTAAAAGTCGAATTGAGATGTCCATTGAATAGGCCAGGTCGGAACCATTCCGACAAATGAATGTCGGAATGGTTCCGACTTCAATTTAATATACCCCCATGAGTCTCACCTGATTTATAGTACATCTACATGGTGACAGAAGTGGGATACCATGGCTCAAGGAATTTGCCGCATTGACCCCTTTGTGTTCGATGAAAATATCGTTGACAAATGGGTACAGTCCAGGAGAGAATGGGCCGTGTACCGCATTTGCTCGACTGTCTGACAAATCAAACAAGGTACAAGCAGTGCCATAACTAGCCATTTTAGTGCTGTGAGCAAGAAACCGCATCAGCGCTCCCCCCCACACCTCCATATAGTAAATAGGGCCAGTGCGCGCTGTAGGCGCGCACCCAAAAATAAGGGGGTGTGGCTTCATGGGGAAGGGGCATGGCCACATAGCTACCTTTTACACATTACGGTAGGCAGAGCTCCCTTTTACACATTACGGCAGGTAGAGTCCCCTTTTACACAGTACGGTAGGTAGAGTCCCCTTTTTACACATTTCGGCAGGCAGAGACCCCTTTTTACACGTAACCATAGGCAGAGTCCCCCACATTAGACAGGTAGAGTCTTCCTTTTTTTAAACATTACAACAATAGAGTCCCCTTTTTACACATTACGTCAGGCAGAGTCCCCCTTTTTACACATAACAGCAGGCAGAATCCCCCTTTTTTTACACATTAAAGCAGCAGAGTCCCCTTTTTTACACATTATGGCAGCAGAGTCCCATTTTTACACATAACAGTAGGCAGAGTCCCCATGTTAGGCAGGCAGGATCCTCCTTTTTTACACATTACTGCAACAGAGACCACCATTTTACACATTACGTCAGGCAGAGTCACCCTTTTTACACATAACGGCAGGCTCCCAGATTTTTACACATTAGGCAGGCACAATCCCCCTTTTTTACACATTACAGCAGCAGTCCCCCCCTTTTCACACATTAGAGTGAGAGAGAGAGAGAGAGAGAGAGAGAAAGTTATAGAATTATACTTACCTGTGAGTCTCACATGCCTTGGGTGCTGACAGGAGGGGCGGTTGTCAGAGGCTGTGACACTTCCCCCCCCACTTGTCAGCACCTCAGCCATGTGAGAGACACAGAGCTAGTGGAGACAGTTACTGGCCGGCCAGCTACAATATCCTGATCACCCCTATGTGGACCTGCCACCGCAAGTATCCCCTCCCCCCAGGTCTGGCTGCCGCTGTAAACACCCCATCCCCACAGGACTTGCTTCAGAGCACTCACACATTGATGGTCTGAGCTGCTCTTCTTTGGAAGTGCGGGCGGCCATGGCAGTGGCAAGGGAAGTCTCCGTGCAGGTGACGCACATCCTCCGCGCGGCTCCTCGCCAGAAGGAGCCGGAGGCGCATTTTGGCTCTGTTTTCAGCACGCTACTGGAGTCAAGGAGGGGGGGGGGAGCGGGGTGCACTGCTGCTGCCGCCTGTAAGTATATCAGCAGCGCTGCATCCAGCAGAGAAGGAGAGCATCGCTGCTTGCTGTGGCTAAACAGGATAGATGCTGATGGTGCGCCCGCAGCGCAAATGCTCTGGGTGCAATGCACCATCTGCCCACACCTAGTTACGGCACTGGGTACAAGCTTACACACTGATTAACTGGGCAGGGGCAGAAGCAGTTATTAAAGCAGACACAGAGGGTAATTCAGAGTTGATTGCAGCAGCAAATTTGTTAGCAGTTGGGCAAAACCATGTGCACTGTTTAGGTGCTGAGCCACATCAAGGCTTCTGTCCTCTGCCTGCATGGAGGAGCTGTGAAGAGCATCTTTGGCGGATGATTTGTGTCAACGTCTATCTCAGGTTGTCCTGCCAGTCTGGCCTCAGTCCTCCAAGGAACTTCCCCAAGACTTACGCCCATTCTTTGCCATGCGAGATGAGTTATCTCTGTCAAATCATCTTGAGAGGTCAACGATTTGTTATACCCTGCACCTTACAAAAATACTACACCAAGCAATTGCAGAAAGGACACCCCAGCCTGGAGGCCACCAAGCACAGGGCCAGGGAACTGCTCTATTGCTCAACCATGTTCAATGACCTTGATAGGAAGGTCTCTGTTTGTAGCCCATGTGTGGCTCTTCATGTACACCAACCACATGAGCCTCTGATTCACATGACATCCCAGATCTTCCATGGTCCATCACTGCAGCTGATGTTTTTGTATGGAGGGGTAAAGAGTACCTGGTTCTTGTAGACTCTTACTCAGGGTGGTTAGAGATTGATCACTTGCCCACTCTTACAAGCACCACTATTATTACCAAGCTCAAAGGACACTTTGCTACACATGGAATACCTCAGAAACTTATCACAGACAGTGCTACACAGTTCACGAGCAATGAGTTTAGATGTTTGCTCGCACTTGTGATTTCACACACATCACCAGCAGTCCACTGTATCCACAATTCAATGGGCTTGCAGAGAGAGATGTCCGCTCACCCAAACATCTATTGGAGATATGCACACGAGACCAGACTGACATCTTTTTAGCACTCTTAAACCTACGCAACACACTACGGGATGGAATACCATCCCCTGCCCAACGGTTATTATCACGTCGCACCAGAACCCAAATTCCATTTACTAAACATCAATTACAACCTCAATTACAGAGGCAAGTGCAGATGGCACTTGCCACTAAGCGCATGTCTAGTAAAAGAAATTATGACTGTACAGCGCACACCTTCCCTCAGCTGCTTCCAGGACAAACTGTTCGAATACGGACCACTCAAGAATATGACAAGCCTGTCACCATCTTAAAGTAAGCCAGTTATGTTGTTCAGGCAGATGGAACTGTATATGAGCGTACTCATCGCCACCTGTTGAGTCTACCTGAGGAGACTTTTACTGTGCCCAGTGTAACAGTGGATGCCACAGAGCCTAATTCAGACCTGATCACAGCAGCAAATTGGTTCGCTAATGGGCAAAACCAGGGGGGTCATTCCGAGTTGTTCGCTCTGTATTTTTCTCTCGCAACGGAGCGATTAGTCGCTAATGCGCATGCGCAATGTCCGCAGTGCGACTGCGCCAAGTAAATTTGCTATGCAGTTAGGTATTTTACTCACGGCATTACGAGGTTTTTTCTTCGTTCTGGTGATCGTAATGTGATTGACAGGAAGTGGGTGTTTCTGGGCGGAAACTGGCCGTTTTATGGGTGTGTGCGAAAAAACGCTACCGTTTCTGGGAAAAACGCGGGAGTGGCTGGAGAAACGGAGGAGTGTCTGGGCGAACGCTGGGTGTGTTTGTGACGTCAAACCAGGAACGAAACTGACTGAACTGATCGCAGATGCCGAGTAAGTGTGGAGCTACTCAGAAACTGCTAAGAAGTGTCTATTCGCAATTCTGCTAATCTTTCGTTCGCAATTTTGATAAGCTAAGATTCACTCCCAGTAGGCGGCGGCTTAGCGTGTGCAAAGCTGCTAAAAGCAGCTAGCGAGCAAAAAACTCGGAATGACCACCCATGTGCACTGCAGGTGTGGCAGATATAACATTTGCAGAGAGAGTTAGATTTGGGTGGGTTATTTTGTTTCTGTGCAGGGTAAATACTGGCTGCTTTATTTTTACACTGCAATTTAGATTTCAGTTTGAACACACCCCACCCAAATCTAACTCTCTCTGCACATGTTTATCCGCCTCCCCTGCAGTGCACATGGTTTTGCCCATTAGATAACAAATTTGCTGCTGCAATCAGGTCTGAATTAGGCCCACAGACCCACCTCACACCACACCACTCTCTGGGTTGTCAGCTATGTCTAACTCAGTCGATAGTGAAAAACCCTCTGAGTCAATGGCACCTCCAGCCATTACTCTCAATGAACAGCCACCCATGACGCACCTGTATACCACCAAGTCAGGACATTTATGCAAACCTAATTCCCGATTTCAGGACTACAGATGGCTCCGTCGCAGGCGTGCACTCCTGCGTGATAGGCGATCCGTCCGCTTAGTCACGCCGGGAGTGCACAGAGACACTCCCATTCTGAGCATCTCTGTCCGGGCGCGCAACGGAGATGCTCTCCCATTCTAGTGAATGGGGCGCGTCTCCATCACGGGCATGCGCGCCTGGCCGGACGGAGACGCTGTCAGCATTAGGCGTGCGCGGGCGGGTGCGCCCAGGCACAGACGGAGCCACGATTAGTGTGGCTCCATTTGTACGTTACATAAATTCCCCTCACCCATTCTCTTCCTCTTCGTTATTCTCCTTACACTTTGTTACCCTTTTACTATGTTCTTGAAGGAGGGATGAGATGTGTATCCTGCTAGGACCCTGCAGGATGGGACTCTACCTGGGACTATGCATAATGGGAGGGAGTTTCCTGTTTGTTAGTCAGTTCAGCTCCTGATGTGAAACCAAGAAAATGTGTTGTTCTGCACTCGAGTCCATGAGACTTACCTGATTTACAGCACATGTCATCTACAGTGTCTTAAAAGAGTTATTAACAAAGAAAAATAAAAAGTTAAATTTTCTTTCTAAAATGTAACTAAAGACAAATACCCTGACATGTCCCTGTATTAGTTCCTCTTTCCAGTAATTGTCCAAATAGAAATCAAAAATAGGTTATTAATGGCCTTGACTTTTCCTGATCTAGACTCATTGGGGGGAATTCAAATGTTTGAAAAGTCAGTTGGGTGTCTGCGTTTTCCTATCTAATAGACAGGAAAAAACAGACACCCAACCGACTTTTCAAACATTTGAATTTCCCCCATTGTTAACAAATGAAGTTCTGTCAGCAGAAACAGCCAACGGGCAGCAGCGTTGGGCACAGTGTTGGGCAGTTATGCATGCTTGCATGTTTCTGATCATCTAGCTAAATCACTGATGATGATAACATCATCAGAAGGCACCGTTTTATCAAATACATTAATGTTAGTATTCAAGTCTGCAAGCTCTCCATCTCTGTCAACACAGTGTTTTTCCTTATCCAATAATTGGGATTCAAGCTTGCAAATCTGTGTAGCTCTATCAATATTGCATTGATCTTTGTTTGTCAATTGTGCTTTTAGGGTGAAAACCCATTTAACCTCTTCAACACACAGTGGTAGTAAAATTTAGCAAACTTAGCATTTAAGATGTTAACCCTTTTGTTTTTAGCTTATATGCTTGTATCCTACACTGTCGGACCAAAGAGAGAGAGAGAGAGAGAGAGAAAGAGAGAGAGAGAGAGAAAGTTTACTTACAGTAAGTATACAGGCTTACTAGACATGAACTCATTTGGGCCATATTTATTGTTAATTGCGACCAACCGTCAATATTAAAGAAATATTATAGGTTGAGTCTTGTATATCCAATATTCCGATAGTGACAACTATACTTTCTGGGGGTTCAATGTATCTAAACTTTTTTTAATGCACAAAAATATTGTATAAAATTACCCTCATGCTATATGTATAAAGAGTATATTATGCATAAATAAATTTCATGTATGTACACAAACTTTGTTTCAAGCACAAACTTATTAAAAACTATTGTATAAAATTATCTTCTGGCTATGTGTATATGGTGTATATGAAACATAAGTTATTTTTGTGTATGTGTGCAAAGCAAACTTTGTTTAATGCAGAAAATTATTAAAATATTGTATAAAATGACCTTCAGACTATGTGTAAAAGGTGTAATATGAAACATATTGGTGGACTGGTGCTATTGGGCAAAACTTTAAACTTGGGGGGTCATTCCGACCCGTTCGCATGCAGCGGTTTATCGGTTTATAGGGGTCGCCAGGTTACGTCGCGACTTACAAAGGAGGCGGTCGCAGAGCCGACCGCAAAGAAGATTGACAGGAAGAAGGCGTGACAGGGCGGATCCGGACCATTTGGAGCCGTTTTCAGGGAATCAGAATCAGCTTTATTGGCAGGTATACTTGCGTATACTAGGAATTTGTCTTCGGTTTGCTATACAACAGGCAAGTAGGTAACAGGTAAGCAGGTGTGTGTGTGTGTGTGGGGGGGGAGCAAGTAAAGTTACACAGATAGGTATACCGTAGGGACACAAGTATGTTACATGTACGTCTAGTCAGGCAATGTTCAGGAGTTCAGCAGGCGGACTGCTTGGGGAAAGAAACTTTTGAGGCTTCTGGTGGATCTGGCGGGGACAGCCCTGTAACGCCTACCTGAAGGAAGAAAGTTAAACATGCTGTGGCCGGGGTGTAGCTGGTCTTTTACTATCTTCATTGCCCGCTTTTTAGCTCTGGACAAGTACAGGTCCTGGACTGAGGGAAGGTCGGCCCCGATTATCTTCTCTGCGGTTCTAACCACCTTTTGGAGCCTGCATCTGTCCCTCGCGCTGGCGGAGCTGTACCATACGAGTATCGAGGAGCACAGTACCGACTCCACAATCGCGGAGTAGAAGAGGAGCAGAAGCTTCTGTGGGATGTTGAACTTCCTTAGTTGACTGAGGAAGAACAATCTTTGCTGCGCTTTCCCAAAAGTGGCGTCAGCGTTGGACCCCCATTTAAGGTCCCGGGAGATTGTGGTCCCTAGAAACTTGAAGGAGTCCACTAGCGATACCACACTGTCAGCAATCGTTAGCAGAGGTGCACTAGATGACTTCTTCCTGAAGTCCACTATCATCTCGACAGTTTTGAGGGGGTTGAGCTCAAGGTTGTTGTGGATGCACCACTGGGCCAGCCGGTCTACTTCCCGTCTATAGGAATGGTGAGTAAAACGCAGGCATGTCCAGAAGAACGGAGGGCAGATGTCTGACGTCAAAGCCGGCTCCAGCATCGCAGGGATCGTCGCACAGGGTAAGTAGGTATAGGCCTAGTCATCTTTTGCTTGACTTTTTTTTAGCTTAGCAGGGCTGCACAAGCGATCACATTCCTGCTAAGCTAAAATACACTCCCCCATAGGCGTGGACTAGTTGATCGCAGCAGCAGCTAAGAGTTGCTGGCTGCGATCAACTCGGAATGACCACCTTGATTGGCAGTCCATTCACATGTTTCAGCCTACCCCAGCTAATGTATCCAAAACCCCCAATAAATGCATTGCCGGTAGCAAGTAGCCAACATTGCAGTTTGTGGATGGATCAGTGTGTATTTAACAAATCATTGGAATTATGTGTGGTTCCCTCTTGCTTCAAATGCTCCACTATTGTCCTGGTACCTAAGAAATCTGTTATTTCAGGTTGGAATGGCTACAGGCCTATTGCCCTTATGTCTGTAGTCATAAAAATGTTTGAACGTTTAGTGTTGAACCATCTGAAAGAGACAGCAGGTCCTTGCTTGGATTCCCTGCAGTTTGCCTATCAAGAAAACAGGTCTGTGATGGATGTAGTCAACATGGGGCTCCATTACATCTTTCAACATTAACATGTTGACTTGCCTGGGAGCTTTGCAAGGATCTTGTTCGTTGATTTCAGTTCAGCATTCAACACATTTGTACCTGGGATACTGTTCTCCAAGTTAATAAACTGTGGGGTTCCACTATCCACTTGTGAATGGATTGACAATTTTTTGATGGACAGGAAACAGTGTGTGAAAGCAGGGGTAGTTACTACGAGCGTTCGTACGATTAGTACCGGCGCCCCTCAAGGGTGCGTCTTATCCCCTATGCTTTTTTCATTATACACTAAAGATTGCTACGGTGAGGAAGATTCCGTGAAATCTCTGAAATTCGCAGATGATACCACTGCTGTTGACCTGATTAGGGATAGTGATGAGTCAGCATATAGGAGAGAGGTGGACCAGTTGGTCCTGTGGTGTTGTGAGGATGTGTGTGAAGATTTGAAGGATCGCAAATAGCCGCAATAGTCTCATCACCCCACGAACACTGATAAACTATTATACTCATACTAAATACATAGGTCATATCCACCTATGGTAAAGGTGCCCTAACAGGAACACCTGACATTCACCCATCAGGGGTCAAACCAGATCAGGGTATACCATTTAGGAGGGTATACTGCACAAAGGGTGGTCTGCAGGACACACCTGATAGAGACTTTTTTTACCCTCAAATAAATATCAGATTTCATATCAGTACAAACATAGTCCTCATTTCTTTAATCATTTTACACACAATCATTGACTAAATTGATATTCCTTCCCCCCCTCCCCCCCCTCTCATCCTTCAAATCTTCACACACATCCTCACATCTGAGTGCGCTGACCATATCCAATTCATAATTCAGCAGGAGGTTGGACACCTCCAGGTCTAGCAGCACCAATTCCCTACATTTCCCTCCCCCACCAGTGAGCGCAGTCTCCCACTTTCTCTTTTGGTCCTGTGGTGTTGCAGGAACAATCTGGAGTTAAATCCACTCAAAACTGTAGAGGTGGTCGCAGAGGGGCTCAATCCCTGCACTTCCACTTACAATGGCTGGCATATTGTGTCCATGGTTTGCTCCTTTAAGTTCCTGGGATCTTAAGTGGGGGCTCAACATTGACGCATTTGTCAAAAAAGCTCAGCAAAGACTGTTCTTCTTACGACAGTTGAAAAAAATTAATTTACCTCGTGAGTTGCTGATCCTGTTTTACTTGGCTATAATTGAGTCTGTGTTATGCTCGTCAATAATAGTCCGGTTTGGCTCAGCAATTGAATGTGAAAAGGATAGGCTTTAAAGAATTGTAAAAACAGCAGAGATGATTATTGGGGTGGGTTTGCCTCCTGTTCAGGAATTGTATCTATTAAGGGTAAAGAAACGAGGCAGTAATATTGTAATGGACCAGACGCATCCTGGCTGATCCTTGCTTCAGAAGTTGCCGTCAGGTAGGCGACACCGAATGCTCCCGTTAAAACTGTTAGACATAGTTATAGTTTTTTCCCCACAGGCAATTCGCCTGTTAAATTAATGATTCAGGTATTTTCCCTCTTTTAAAATAGGGTTGCTTTTTAGTGATGATACTATTTTCTTGTATATGGTATTGTTTTTTTTCCTACAGGTATATCTGTATACATTTTTTGTTATACTGTATTTCTATTGACAGGAAAAGAATTCTGGGTATGCACAAGCATACCTGGCCAATAAAATGTTATTCTTTATTCTAAAGCTATGCAGCCACGGAATAACTTTCGAAATTGTTAGCTGCCGCACAACCCATCTTCCAAAAAGGGTAGGCACATCAAAGGGCATTATGGCTAGTTTAGAGTTGGATGCACAGGCCATTTCAAGGTTTCAAAAAGCTTGTTCTGTACCCTATCCTACATACCAGGGGAAGAGAAGGAATTGAGGAAACTGGAAGACTACGGTATAATTTAGCCTATAGAATGGAGTAAATGGGCTACGCCTATAGTTCTGGTGGTTTAGAATGACAAGGCGGGGAGGATTCGCAATTACGGAGAATTAAAAATTGCAATAAGTCCAGTAATTCACACTGTACACTGGGGGGTCATTCCGAGTTGTTCGCTTGCTAGCTGTTTTTAGCAGCCATGCAAACGCTAGGCCGCCTCCCACTGGGAGTGTATTATAGCTTAGCAGAAGTGCAAACGAAAGGATTGCAGAGTGGCTACAAAATATTTTTGTGCAGTTTCAGAGTAGCTTCAGACCTACTCAGCGCTTGCGATCACTTCAGACTGTTCAGTTCCTGTTTTGATATCACGAACACGCGTTCGGCCAACCACGCCTGTGTTTTTCCTGGCAGGCCTGCGTTTTTCCAAACACTCCCTGAAAACGGTCAGTTGACACCCAGAAATGCCCACTTCCTGTCAATCACTCTGCGGCCAGCAGTGCGACTGAAAATATTCGCTAGACCTTGTGTGAAACTACATCGGCCGCTGTGAAAGTACGTCGCGTGTACGCATTGCACTGCATACGCATGCGCAGAAGTGCCGTTTTTTTTCATCATCGCTGCGCAGCGAAAATTTTCACCTAACGATCAACTCGGAATGACCCCCAATATCCTTTGCCTAAAGTTGTGGATATTTTTGTGGCTCTCTAAGGGATGGCCGCTTCTTCAAAATTGACCTTACTCATACAGGGGTAAATGCATGAACTGCCAATATGGGAGAGTAAGTGGTATCAGCACATGTTTTGTGCGCTATACCGCTTCCACTCATGTATGATAGCAGCGTGCGGGCACAGTGACAGGGGAGCTCATATCGGGCACTGCTATCTAAAAGATTGCTAGCAGATATGTGTGGCCAGGTCAGGACTGATTTCGACAGCTGCAAGGTGTCGGTGCCCGTACACCACAGCAGGGATAGTGCAGTCCCTGGCTGTGGTGAGTGCCGGCTCCAACTGCACTGGGGATCTTGCGTGAGTAACGAGATTCCGCGCATGCACATAGGAGCCTGCTGGACAGGGAGACACCACGTGGCAGCTTTGAGCTGATGTGCTGTGAGCTCAGGGGGACATCGCCGAGGGTGTGGTTCATCAAATCGACAGTGTCTAGGTCGACAATGTTTAGGTCGACCACTATAGGTCGACAGTCACTAGGTCGACATGGATGGAAGGTCGACAGGGTTTCAACTTTCTAGGTCGACATGTGCTAGGTCGACAGGTCTAAAGGTCGACAAGAGGATTTTTTTTTTTGGTTTCGTTTTCTTCGTAGAGTGACCGGGATCCCAAATTAGTGCACCGCGTCCCCTCGCATGGCTCGCTTCGCTCGCCATGCTTCGGGCATGGTGCCTTCGCTCTGCTACCGCTTCGCTCGGCACACTTTACCGTTCCAATCGTAGTCCACGTGGATCGTTAAGTATGAAAAAATTCAAAAAAAGGAAACAGCGGCGATGCTTTTGCATTTGAGGAGTAACTCCCGGCCAGCGCAGCTCCTGCGGCAGGCCGGGAGAACCTCTTCACTGCCCGGGTCGTAGCGGCTGCATGTGACATCACATGCAGCCACTGCGTTGGCCGGACCGCGACCCCTAAACGGTGGCTTAACGCTGCCGCCCAGCCCCCTCCCACCCAGCGACCGCCTCTGCCTGTCAATCAGGCAGAGGCGATCGCTACGGAACAACGGCCTTCGGCCATCCAGCATGCGCCGGCGCACTGCGGTGCCGGCGCATGCGCAGATCCGACCCGATCGCTGTGCTGCGATAAACTGCAGTGAGCGATCAGGTTGGAATGACCCCCATAGTCCTTTATCACCATGGCAGCAAATTCATATTGACTTTGTTGGCCCGTTCATGGATTGTACGCATCTCATTGCAGTGGACACTCATTCCAAGTGGCCAGAGGTGAAAAAGATGAAATTCACTACATCTAAGAAAATGATTGCTGTTCTGCAAACCATCTTTGCCAGGAATGGTCTCCCTGAACAGGAAAACAGTGACAATGGGCCACAATTCGTGTCCGTAGCATTGAAGACGTTCATGCGGGACAATGGCATTAAACATTTCACTTCAGCTCCACACCATCCAGCCACTAACAGTTTGTCTGAGAGATTTGTACAGACATTCAAATGAGTTATCAAGAAAAATGCACCATGAGCATCTGTCTTTGCAACACAAGATTGACAACTTCTTGTTTATATACTGTATCATTGCATTGAGTACTCTGCTACTGGTCAGGCACTGGCCGTGCTCTTTATGCAGAAAAACTTGAGGTCTAGATGGGATCTGATAATACCTGATGTGAGATGTCAGGTGCATGACAAATGACAATTTCAAACTGTGCATCAGAAACCTACTCAGGCATTCGACATTGGTCCAGAGGGGCTTGTCCATTATCACAGGGGAAACAAATAGCGACTGGGAATAGTTTCTTCCAACTTTGGCCCTCTGATGTATGTGGTTAACTTGGGGTGGAGAATTGTGGTAACGCTATATTGACCAAAAAATAGAGGCCAGGGGGAAAATGGACTTTACATCAGTATCTGGTCATAGCCAAGCTGGTGATAAGAGGATTTATGTATACCCATCGGACGTTACTAAAAAGATTGTTCCTGATGTAGTAGAGAATGTATACCCCTAAGGGTCCGTCACTGTTACAGAGTCCCTCCTTGAACCTGTTACAGAGTAAGCTGAGCAGGAGGTACCCTTAGTGTCCACTGTTGAGCCTATATATATATATATATATATATAAATGTAACAAATGGATCGGCACTCGCCTTAGTCCTATGTTAAAGTGCTCCAGTGCCTTCTGGAAATGAAATGTCCATACAATCACAGCTTCCAATCAGCAGCACTCAGAGACTGGACAACCTTCAAAACTTTAAATCATCTGGTGTTTTAATGTGTCCAAAATTTGCATTCCATACCAACGTTTTGGGGCACAGCAGCCCCTTTGTCAAGGTGAGCAAACAGAAAGTTGCTCACCTTGACAAAGGGGCTGCTGTGCCCTGAAACGTTGGTATAGAATGCAAATTTTGGACACATTAAAACACCAGATGATTTAAAGTTTTGAAGGTTGTCCAGTCTCTGAGTGCCGCTGATTGGAAGCTGTGGTTGTGTATATATATATATATATATATATATATAGAGAGAGAGAGAGAGAGAGAGAGAGAGAGAGGGAGAGATATAACTTCTCTTCTATGTCTGCAATTAGCTAAGTTGGGAGGAGTGTGGTGTATATAGTTCCGCTGCATCATATGTAACTGCTGTAAGGTTACAACGGATCTCATTTTTATTGTGTGTATTGGTTGGCATATGAATCTTTGTTCTGTATCTCAGCTTTCCTGCAGACTACAGTAAAGAAGCATGCAATGATCACTGTGTCCTGATTACTAACAGATTTATTGAAGCATAATTTACACCCTTAACACCCATTTATCTGCTCGTCAAGGTTGTCGTAATCACTATCAGCGAGCATTTGCACCAAGTATATACTGTACTTGTTGTAAGAAATAAGATAGTCCTCTATATCCTCCACTCATAATTACGTGCATAAAATGTGTAACTGTAAACATAGTTACATAATGTAACTATGAAAGCTGGAGAACTCTAAAAGCTAGTAGGCTCGAGCAATGTGACTTCAGACTAGACATTATATGAACCTACAAAAATTAAAATTTGTATATCCACAATCTAAAGACACTGAGCCTTATTACAAAACCCATAAAACGGTATTAGGCTTATGTCTTATTCAAGAAGCTTATTATCTGAAAAGACAGATCCCATGTTCCTTTATTAGTCAATGCGATATGCACTTGGCAATAAATCTCTAGAGATGCTTCCAAATCTTAGAAAGACGTGGATCTAGTTTCCTTATTGGCAATGTATTTTCAATATGGAGGGTTGGACAGCTGCCCTTGACTCAGTAATTTGGCACATGGAATTAGCAGGTGGAAACGATCATTGATTTATTAAGGATGAAAGGAGACTGATGAAATTTACACACAATATACAACCTTCTATTGAGGGTAAATTTTATTTAATTAACTGAATTGTAATTAGTAGTTTTGATTTATTTAGTTTTGACTGTAGTAATTAAATATTAGTGTTTGGTGTACACCCTTTTGTAGAGAGGAGTCAAAACATTTTTACTTAAGTAAATATAGAGTACAGTATAGCAGAGATAATTTCTGTTTGCAGCCTTTGCATTGTTACAAATGGTATGACTACATTTCTTCCTCAGACAGCTTGCAGGACTCCTCACATACTGGTAATGACTAACTTTCTGCATCCACAGATGTTCTTTGTTTTACAGAGATACATTGGTCTAGGTGTGTGTCGCCATAAAGCAATTTCATAGTAGATCTGTGCATGTATGCACATGTGTGCTGTGATTAAAAAGCTCATGGTCAGCAAAGAGAGCATTCCCAATAAATGTACAAAGTTGGCTCCCATGATAGAAAGTAGTAAGGAAAAAATGAATTGAGGGTAAAAAATGACAGTAATTGTTTGGGAGGATGTCGTGAAGAAATGAATTCCAAGGGAATATTAATTGATGGGAGGGGTGCATGATATAGGTATTGTTTCTACAGGCAAAGGGAATAGGAAGCATATCCACAGCAACAGAATATAACTCAGATCAAAACCAAATAAGCATAGGCAGAGAGATGGACATAGCTAGGAACAGGAAAAGCACAAACAAAAAACTAAAAGCTATGTGTGCAAATGCTAGGAGCTTAGGAAATAAAATACCAGAACTAACTGCAATAATGACCATGGATGATCTAGATATTGTGGCTATTACAGAGTCATGATGCAATGAAAATCATGACTGGGACATAGCTATACCAGAATATACTTTAATTAGGAAGGACAGAATGGGAAGAATCAGAAGAGGTGTAGCAACTTTAATAGAAAATTGAAGAAAAAACTGAGACCCTTTGGGTGACCATGGAAACAGGGGAGGAGTAAATACTTCGTAATTGGGGTGATATACAGGCCACTGAGTCAGGAAGAGGAACTGAACAAGAACCTATTGCAGGACATCACTAAAATGTCATTAAAAGGGTAGGTAATAATCATGGGAGACTTTAATCTTCCTGATGTAAACTGGGAGGTCCAAGGACAAAGAACAGTTTACTTGCACTGTGAGTTATTCCAGCAAACTGAATAATCCAAATGGCAGGTCAATGAAAATGTCCTCACTTTCTCTTACAAGATTGCATGAAAAAAAGGAGAGAGAAAAAAAGAGACATGCAATGGTATGATATTGTCAATTAATGACACCCCATGTGAAATTTCATATGAAATATGGTGTAAAAATCCAATCCAAGGTATCGGGGGTCCCACTTCCTTTCTTATCCACTTGCCTGGTATGGTGGTATCAGATGCGACCATGCCTGCAAGGGATTTATCTGATCTAGTCGCAAAGGATGCAACCAGTCAGATAAACAGTGTCTGCAGCAGCAGGGAAGGGAAACTTCCGTCTGCTGCTGCTGTCAGAGGGCACAGAAGGTCCCTCTGTCTCCCTGCACTCTCCCCTACTGATTGCCATCCTACTGATCACTGCTGATCGGTCAGCACGGCAGGACCCCCCATCCAGCAGCTGCAGACAATAAAAGCCACTGGGAAAATGTAAATGAACCCCCCCAAACCCCCCCTGTGTACCTGGAGGTTGTCCCGGCTTTCTAAATGAAAGACGCGATGGTGGCAATGTTTCTGATGTTCACAATGTTTCCGATCGATGTTCCGATGTTTGAAAAAATATTTTTAATAAATAAAAAAAAAATGTTTTCTTTTTTTTTAAACTAAAATCATTTTGCATAGGGTTATATTCATGTTCTTCACCTAAGGCACTCATAAAAAAAACCCGACAATTTCTGAGCGGTTTTTGGGAAAAAAATCGTCAGTTAAGTGGTACCCCACATGTGATGGACGAAAGTGATGCTCACACGTTTGCTTACTTCAAACAGACAGATTCTGTGCACATAAAGGTATCTTCCACTTATTAGTATATGGACCCAAGCCTCACATAAGAACATATAGTGAAGGCAGTAAAAATATTTATTATAAAAATATTTTAAAAAATATGAGGTATAAACACACTGGAGTTCAAAACAAACACGGACCAGCATATAAGATGGAACCCAGGTATGTTGAAGGAAACCGTGCAGGTGGACACACAATATGGTACCTCATAAAAACAGACACTCTAATCAACGCGTTTCGGCACTCTGCGGCGCCTTTTTCAAGATAAGTGTCAAATACAAGATGCTTTCGTATTCAACCTAGGACTGTGCAGCCCTACTGAGAACCGCTGTTGGATGTTCATCATACAGCGGTTCTCAGTAGGGCTTAGATAAGGTAGGATAGGAACCAAGAGAGGGCTGTGTCTTGAAGACCTAGGGATTGTAGTGTTTGTATGAGAAGAGAATGGTCAACAGTGTCAAAAGCAGCAGACAGGTCTAGAAGAATAAGAAGTGTGTAATGGCCTTTGGACTTCGCAATGATTAGATAATTCCACTAGAAGTAGATAACACTTTGAATTCCTGGCAGGGAGCATCCCTCCAGCAATTGGTGAGGGAGCCCACACGGATAGACGCAATATTAGACTTAATATTTACAAATAGAGACAGAATATCTGACATAAAAGTGAGTGAAAACCTTGGATTCAGTGATCATCAAGCAGTACGGTTCAGCATAAATACAGAAACTGACTCATCCTATACAAAAACAAAGGTGTTAGATTTTAGGAAGGCTGATTTTGTAGGGATGGAAAAATGTGTAAGTGATTATATGAGTGGAGGAACTTGGAAGGAGTGCAGGAGATGTGGGAAAAATTAAAAAGTGCAATACTAAAGGCAACAGACCTTTGTATCAAAATTGTTAGGAAAAATACAAGAAAAAGAAAGCCAATGTGGTTTGCAAAAGAAGTAGCAAGTATTGTGAAAGCAAAAAAGATGGTTTTTAGGAAATAATAGCAGACACAAAATAATGAAGACAAAGAGATATAACTTGTTAGACAGAAGGAGGCTAAGAAGGTAATCAAATGTGCAAAGGCACAAGCTGAGGAGAAAATGGCCCAGTCAGTGGGTAAAGGAGGAAAAACTTTTTAATGTACATAAGCGAAAGTAGAAAAACAATAGACGGAATAATAAGAAAAAAACATAGACTGGGAGTCTTGTTGAGGGAGACAATGTAATAGCAGACAATCTTAATTATTTTAGCTCAGTATTCACTACTGAAAGAGAGGGGAAGGGGACCCCAGTCAAGTTTCAGGGGTAGTCAGAAAAATGGCACAAGTACATTTACATAGTAGAAGTTCCTAACAGGAGTCTCAAAACTGAAAGTTGATAAATCAATGGGGCCAGATGGGATACATCCAAGGATACTAAAAGAGCTTAAATGGGTACTGGTAGCACCGTTAACAGAATAATTCAACCAGTCACTTGCTACATGAGTAATTCATGAGGACTGGAAAAGAGTGAACGTAATATCACTGCACAAAAGTGGAAGCAAGA
This sequence comes from Pseudophryne corroboree, assembly GCF_028390025.1. Taxonomy (NCBI): domain Eukaryota; kingdom Metazoa; phylum Chordata; class Amphibia; order Anura; family Myobatrachidae; genus Pseudophryne; species Pseudophryne corroboree. Next base: position 147,291,838 of record NC_086455.1, on the reverse strand, counting down.
AAGAGGCAAGCAACTACCTACCTTACATCAGTAGTAGGGAAATTGATGGAAACACTCTTAAAAGAAAGTGTTATAGATTATTTCAAATCCAGCAATTTACAGTATCCCAAACAGCATGGATTCACTGGGGGGAGATCATGTCAAACAAACCTTTTTTTACTTTTTAGACTGTGTGACTAAAGTAATAGATAAAGATGGGGACATACCTGTAGATATAGCTTATCTAGACTTTAGTAAGACTTTTGACACCGTCTCACATCACAGACTGTTAAATAAACTTGAAAGCATGGATTTGGATACTAAGATGGTTGAATGGATAAGATCTTAATTGCAGGAGAGAAGACAGAGTGTTGTAGTAAATGGAGTGCATTCACAAGAGGTTATCACTCTGCACATGTTATATCTGCCTCCCCTGCAGTGCACATGGTTTTGCCCAACTGCTAACAAAGTTCTTGCTGCGATCAACTCAGAATTACCCCCATTGTTCATGTGTTTATGGTTTATAATCAAACAAACTGATACTGTATATCTGACTTGTAATTGACTTTAAAGTTAGATAGAGTGGTTTAGGGCACACCATATATCTATATAATTATAATAAATTTGACAATGTATTGTAATATTTTGGTACTAACATTCCCTGATTTTAAGTGAAATAGAGTTTGGAATTTAATTTAATTAGATGAGTGCTGAGTATGTATAGACTTACTATACCATCCCTTTAAACTGGTACGCTCATGGATTACACAGGTTCCGTGGCTGATTAAAACCAGCTGAAATGTAGCCTTGAAGTCAGCCAGCCACAGAACCTGTGTACGGTAATTTATTAGTGTCTTAGTTTAAAGGGATAGTATGGTAAGCCTAAATACGTATGATTTATTATTTTTTTAAATGGTGTGGTCAAAACAGGTGCAACTATGTAAAAATATGCAGACACCGCAGTGCTTTCTGACCTTTGCATTTTTTAAGATTCATAAATTACCCTCTATATGGCATTACATTATGTGCAATCAAGTCTGTGTAATGTCTCCCAACAGCGGCACATGTATGTAGGCAACAGCGGCATCAGCATCCTGGGCCCTCCCGACAGCGGCACATGTATGTATGTATGCATGCATGTGTGTGTGTGTATATAATACACACACACACACGTTAACTGGTGCAATTCTAAAGCTGACTCCACAGTGGGGGGCCCTGCCTATATTGTCAGTCCCGGGCCACGCAATTTCTGATGGCAGCCCTGCCTCTAGGGGCCGGCGCCCCTAGGCAGCCACCTAAAGCTGCTTAATAGTAGTGCCAGTCCTGGTACCGTCACTCCGTATTTTTTATTGGAATTTAATCTTTTTTGCACTGCTAAGGAAAGAGACTTGGGGCCTGACTGAGCCATGCCACGCATCCTGCCATTCAGCACTGTACACATTTGCGCTGCAATGATTGCGAGATAATATTTCTAGAACATTATAACTTCTGTTGGTATGCCGCTGAAGAGTGTCAAGTCTGCTATGCAGTGCAAAAATACTGGAAGCAAAAATGCAAAACTAAGAAGTTGGGTATTCGGGATGCAGCGTCTAAGACTACAAACAGGGCCGGTTCAAGGGCGCTCTGCGCCCCGGGCAGGAAAAGGGGTGTGGCCTAATACAGGGGCGTGGTCAGTTACACCCCCTGTACATTGCTAGCGCCGCTTGAATGCTGAGCGGTGTGCGATGACTTCATCGCGCACCGCACAGCAAAAGGTCCTCTCCACGAAGGGAAACTAGACGCTATGCGTCTAGTTCCCTTCGTGGAGAGGACCTTTGCTGTGCGGTGCGCAATGACGTCATCGCGCACCGCTCAGCAAAGTTACTCTCCACGAAGGGAAACTAGACGCATAGCGTCTAGTTCCCTTCACAGGAGGCGGACGGGGACGGCAGCGGGCAGCGGAGGCGGACGGGGGACACAGCGGGCAGCAGTGGCGGATCTTGCCATGGTGCGGCGCCCTCCGGATGGCGCCAGCGCCCTTCGGAAGGCGGCGCCCCGGGCAAAAGTCCTGCTTGCCCGTGGCAAGATCCGCTACTGACTACAAACATCTCTGGCACTAAAGACACTAGGGGAGTAAGAACACATCTGTATTAGAAACACTTTTCTTACCATCCCTAATTAACATAATATGTTATAATCAAATCTGCTGAGCAGACTCTTTTATAACAGTTTAGGACATGGAGATTAATTTGCCACTAAATAAATGAAGGAAATTGAAGCACGTGATGATGATATTAATGATTTCAATTATGATGCCAGGTGAATTCGTCAATGACCTTTCCTTTTGTTCCACATGGCCAATTGCTACATTGACTAATGAAGCAAATAGGTCAATGGTAGAATTTATGCCAGGAATGCAGCATTCTAAATAGAATAATCATAATATGCTGATGCCGACATACTGTAGCTATATGCAGATTATGAATCTGTGTGTTTGGGCGGTATCATGAAGCTTTGTTTAAATAGTTTATATAATGTGTCTATATACTGTAGTATATACTGTATATGTTGATAATGCTGATTTTGATTACCTTATAACCTTCACAATAATGGGTAAGAGACACAGTACGCAATTGGCGTATGGGGTACCGTAAGGGTACGCACTTAGCGTAGCATACGCTCGGCCGTGATCGAGACGCACATGTGGCACGCTCGCTCACAGCTTAATGCGTGGTGTCGAGCACGCTATAGGCAAGCGACTACCGTAATGCTACGCTACCAGCGTAGCGGACGCTCGGGACCACGAGGAGATCACGAGCGGCGCAGACGCTCACAAGATGATAATCAGTAAACCTTGAATGCAACACACAGAATGGATACTCTTATACTGTAAACCTTGTACTGAAACACTGTAGCGATATAACGCTGCTTAACCTGATTATCACTAAAGCTGTTTGAGCGATCGAGACGCTCCTATTACCCACTGCAATGTAATGAACACACGATACCGTGCTAAGGTTCCAACACCTTTACTAACAAGCTTTTAAGTTATATCGAAAAAGGTAAACAGTTCACAAGTCATACACTACAGACTAACATATAATTCTAACAGATTATCTAGACAGAAATATACAATAACGTTACAATCTTATACTATAACAGAGAGAGAGAGAGAGAATGTGGCCAATACAAACAAAGAGCGAGATGATTACAGAGAATTACTTACACACACTGGGAACGATCGCTGCGCAGCCTGGTACCAGCTCCGAGTTAGTCAATATGAAAACCGTTTGTGGAGAGTGAGAGAGCTGCCCAGGCTGGCTGATCTTATATACATTGAGTACAGTATACTACAAAGGGACCTATAATCTCATTGTTCATTGGACACAGGAATGTCTCCTCGCATCATAACAAAAGGTCATAGGTTAGTTTGAACAGCTGGGCTGTGACTATATCAAACTGCTCAGGTGGGTGGGAATCTGAAGATTCCCGCCGCATGGGTAATGAATCGCAAATATATGAAATGTCCAGAATCTACTAATGGCCATAACTATACGCAGGAGCGATTAATCTTTACCTAACCAACACCGGATTGTTGCTATTAAAATGTTCTTTAGTTAGGTACCAGACACAGCTGTTCAAACCCTGTCTGACCCTTCGTACCATACAAAGAGGAATTCCTCTGTCCAGCGACCATTTACATTAAACAAACTTACAGTCACTATTAAGGGGAACATTATCTATAAAACATACTATTTGGTGTTATTATTTAACGATTGAGTCGCCCGCTAGACGCACACAAACTCTACCGTAAATGCACATACCACGCGCTCGAGCGCATGGCCGAGGCGCCATCACGCGGCTGCGAGTATCCGCACGCACGGGAGAGAATGTGCACGTGCAGCAGGCACGCGCATGAGGTGAATATATGGCAACGTGTAGCATGATATTTTTCTGACTTTGACAATGTGTACAGTGCTCATGTTCTTTTTGTACAGGCATTACTGCCTCACAGTACTAAGGTCATGGGTTCGATTCCCACCATGGCCCTAACTGTGTGGAGTTTATATATTCTCCCCGTACTTGCGTGGGTTTCCTCCGGGTACTCCAATTTCCTCCCACAATCCAAAAATATACTGGTAGGCTAATTGGATCCCAACAAAATTAACCCTAGTATGAATGTGTCTGTGTGTACATGTTGTAGGGAATATAGATTGTAAGCTCCACTGGGGCAGGGACTGATGTGAATGGGCAAATATTCTCTGTAAAGCGCAGCGGAATATGTGTGCGCTATATAAATAACTGGTAATAAATAATAATACAGACAGTATGCAGATTACTAAGGAGAATAATAACCTTTTTGCTGACAAAGTTCTTTGGTAAATTTTTTCTTAATTTTTTACATTGTTATTTTTGGGTTTTGACCCTACCATAGCAAATGTAAATGGGATTTTAGGACTGATGTTTTTTTTTACAACAGATTGGAGTTTTCACTAGGGGGTTTTTATTCTATCACCTTATACAGCAATACATTATTGTCAAAAATGCATTGATTTTGCCAGATATTATCCTCACTAGCTTTTACCTCTACCAGAGGCAGATTGGGATGGAAAACCAGCCCAGAAAATTTATGTAAGCAGCCCTACTGGGGTGGTGTTTGTTGAGGGGGTGGGATCAGTCCTTATAGAGCTTGATTCTGAGTTGGATGCAGTTGCGGCCTTCCTTTCATCTTTTGCTGCCTTTGCATTTGTGACTTTATGCTAATGCCGCTACAATGCCCAGTCCACATGTTGGCACCACATAATAAAAAATCAAATACACTGGCCTTACAGAAAACAATGACACATTGGCCCTCACAGAAGAAAATCACATTAGTCTCAATAGGAAAAAAAAATAAAACACCATGGCCCCCAACAGGAAAAACAAAAACACACACACACTTTGGCCCCTAAAGGGAAAAAAAACACACATTGCCTGCCACAGAAAAATGAGACAAACACAATGTCTTCAAAATGAAAAAAAAAAAAACACATTGGCCCCCACAGAAAAAACAATAACACACCTTAGCCCCTAACAGGGAAAAAATACAAGAGCCCCCACAGGTAAAAGCCCCCACACACATTAGCCCTTACAGTAATAACATACACAGTGTTTTTGTCTCACCCCGGGTAGAGGACCAAGGATGGACCTGAGTTGAACAACACAGGTGAAGTCTTTTACACTGAGCCAGTACCCAGGTCACATCGGCTTTCCCTAGCAATAACCCTGGTTATCCATTTGGTGTGAAAGGGGTATTATTAGAGGTTGAAAACACATCCTTTAGTGTTAGTGGCACTTTGGGCTTTACTGCAGAAAAACCTGGTGACCACAACACATCAAACACTGTGGTTTCCATTTTATTCCGCATGGGAAAATCGCCCACCTGTCCCAATTCTAGGGGCATGTCCAGCAGTTCTGACAGTCAGAGCTTTATTCCCAACTGCCGTAATGTTAGGAGGTATGCCCAGCCTATTACTGCTCTGCACAGTTGCCTGTTGCAAGTTGTGTTTTCACAGGATTGGACGGTGTTGGGAGGCCTTGCATTAGTTCTCAGCAGGCCCCCAACATAAGATATGCCATTATAATCACATAGAGATTGCCGTGTCCTTACATTACAGAAGCAATTATGTGCCCAGAAGGATATCCAACCTCTTACTAAATGTGAGCACTGAAGTTTTAAACAATACTGTGTATGCTGGAGATATCTGGTGATGGATCTTACAGGCGGGCAGCCATTGCTGTAAATTGTTTGGTGTTCAGTGCCTTTTGTTTTCTGAAATAAGGTGCCAGTGCTCACCTAGTTACTAGTTGCTTGCTGAGCTTCCACACTATAAATGTGCAGATGGTTATTTTAAAAAAAAATTAAAAGTACTGATCCTAGTTGTTCAAAAAGTATTAATAGCATACCTCACAATAGTTTTGAGTCCAGAATCAGGATAGTGGCATTTCAAAGGACCACTGGGAATCACTGAGGGGGTGTCAGCATAATGGTTGGAATGGCCAAACCCTCCAGTGGTCGTGGCCGCTGCCGTGATCATTGTTTAAAAATATAAAAAAACGACCACAATCTACAACAAATGAGAATATCCTGATCTTGGGACAAGCCTTTCAAATCTGCTGAGATCAGGGAGATCAGGATAACAGGGTTAGGAGATATGTGAACAGTGATCCAAAACATTGCAAACGCCAAACATTGTAAATTAAAAGTACAGGTATTCAGAAAAGAAAAACTACAAACAATTTACTGGATTAAATTTACGGACAATATCAGTTTTCGGCACTAGGGTTACCACTTGTTCTTCAGCCACGTGGTATGATGTTTGGGTGCCATATTTGATCATAAAGAACTTTCCCAGTTTTTTCAGAAATCCTAGAAACCAGGATTATATGTATTATGTTTACAGCTCTGTGCAAAGGCTGCTCAATCTACCAGCCTGTGGCACTGTGCAAGTTCAGCCAAATAGTTCTGAGACATGGTGGGATTTTTGTAACGGTGCAGAGAGCAGACTTCACATGAATCAGCTTTTCAAACTGCTATACAGTAGGTTGGTGTGTTATAGAACTGTGGTTACTACATTGTGAATTTTGTCATTTCACTGTTGTCACCACAATACTGGAAGGATCTTGAGCACTCTGAAGTAGTGTGAGGAACACATACAGTAATCACATTGGGCTCGAGAAAGCTGATTTCTAGCTGTTACGTTTTAGGACATTCTTTGATTGACAGTTGATTAGAGGGAGGCAGTCCATCAGGCTAAGATACGCAGGGATTTGTAGAATTCTTGTGGTCAGTAAGGAGGGTTTTTACTCTTTTACACTGGAGTGCCCTGCTGTCTGTAATTTGCACAGTGCTTGTGGTGTGTGTGTCTGTGTATGTTGTGGTTCGCTTTGTTCCTGTTGGCCTCTCTGGTGTTTGCCATTGCATTCAGTAGCAGTAATTCTAATTGTGAGGCACCTTTAAAACAGTACGAGAGACGGAGGTCTGTAACGTCTGACTTTCTGCCATGCTGATGTCAGTAATGCTTTCTCAGCCACCATGCAATTTTATAATTGGCATTAATAAGTTAATAACGATCAATTGTGTGTTGTGTCTTTATTTTAGTGGGATTGTTTGGTTACACTGGTTATTTGTTTGAAAAGAACTGTTCAGAACTCACCAACCCTTATATATAGAGCTGGACTGTTCTATATACTCCATAATGTGGGCTGTGTATTGTATTGTGGCCATCAAAATATGAGCTCTGCATTATTGTTGTAGCAACCAGAGTCCTAGTCTGTATTATACTGGGGTCACCAGCAAAGGACTCTGGGGGTCATTCCGAGTTGATTGTAGCTGTGCTGAATTTAGCACAGATACGATCATGTTCCCAGACATGCGGGGGGACGCCCAGCACAGGGCTAGCCCGCCCCGCATGTCTGTCTGCCCCCCCCCACCACCGCACAAGTGCAAAAGCATCGCACAGCGGCGATGCTCTTGTACTTGTTGTGTAACTCCCGGCCAGCGCACCTCCTGCGGCTGGCCGGTAGTTGCTCCTCACTGCCCCTGGTCGCAGCGGCTGCACGTGACGTCACACAGTCCCTGTGGCCCGCCCACCGCCCGGTCCGCAGTCCCAAAACGACGGGCAAACGCCGCCGTGCCGCCCCCTCCCGCCCAGTGGCCGCCTCTTCCTGTCAATCAGGCAGAGGCGATCGCTAAGGAACGACGGCCTTCGGCCATCCGACATGCGCCGGCGCACTGCGGCGCCATCGCATGCGCAGTTCCGAAACCGATCGCTGCGCTGCAAAAAACTGCAGCGAGCGATCGGGTCAGAATGACCCCCTCTGTGCAGTATTTCCTATTTATGCCATGCAGTAGTGCATCATGGACATGTTATGCAGAGGTCACTCTATTTTTTGAACTACAGTATAGTGCTTATAATTATTACATCCCAATAAATATGTAGTTTTACACCACATCTCATTATAATACAATTACTTTCCCTTTTACTGGATTAAATATATTATTTATTACCTTACCCAATCTGTATTTGGAGCATGTCTTTGTTCATGATGTACTTCATTTTTAGTCAGTCAATGGGAAATGTGGCACTTATACTGTATGCCTTTCAGTGTATTTTGTAACACTATAATACGTATTTTCTTATTTTACAATGGATTGTCCATTTTTTCAGCAATTGCAAGGTTAGTTCTTATCTTTTTTCTCTGAACATGAGCAATTGCAAAACCGTGAAAAAATGGATTTAAAACATAGCACAAAGAAACAAGCAGGGATTATAAATTATGCAAATAAGATAGAGGTAAATTCTTTTAAGGGCTGACAGCTACATAAAATATAAAAGAAAATATATAGATTGTCCTCACTTGTTTACCCTATATTGATCCAATATACTGTAAGCACTGTATACAATGTAGTTTTACCATACTTCTGTAAAGAAAGGAAGATCACATAGGTGGGATGTAAGGACGCCCAAGTTCGCCAACTGTGCCGGAGGCCGGCAGAATTTGGACGTTTTTTATAGGGGCTATCACTTACAAGGCAAAACCATGCTATGTAAGTGATTGCCCCTTTAAAAAGACATCCCGCACAGCCCCCAAACTTGTGTGGCATTACATCCTGCCGCAAGTGTCTGCATTAGAATGTCTCATTATATAAAATACTATGGCCCTAATTCAAGGTTAATTGTAAAGCAAATTCTTCCTCTACTGGGCAAAACCACGTGCAATGCAGGTGGGTGGTGGAGGTGGTGGTGGTGGTGGTGGTGGTGGGGGGGGGGGTACAGATATAACATGTGCAGAGAGAGTTAGATTTGGGTTGGTTATATTGTTTCTGTGCAGGGTAAATACTGGCTGCTTCATTTTTACACTGCAATTTAGATTTCAGTTTGAACACCCCCCACCCAAATCTTACTCTCTCTGCACATGTTATATCTGCCCCCCCCCCCCCCCGCAGTGCAACATGGTTTTGTCCATTAGATGAAGATTTTGCTTTTTAAATCAACCCTATAGTCATTGGTATAACACATGCAGCCCTGTTCTGTATCCAAAGTAAAGGGATAATCCTGGGCAGTCTATGGAGTCTGATGAGTTTACCAGCTATTGTCTGTTAGTGGGATACATCTCTTGGCAGCTCCATCTTTTGGGACTGATGGGAGAGCAACAGAAAAGCTCTGTGAGAAAGAGCTCTGAGTACGGAGAACACCTGGCTACCTGCAGCATCCAGATCTGGGAATCCCTCTGTCTTGGTGACACCAGTAAGATAAAGGGCAAATGGCCGCAGAGACTGGAGACCTCCAGCAACATACAGTATTGCAGCGTTAAGGGGAAGGATCAAAAATTAACTTCTTGAGACAAATAGTGAGAGGAACCACTGGTTACGTTACTAGTGGCTGGAAATGAGCTCATCTTGCTTGCAAGTCTCAATGTTGAACATCCCTGTAAACTGTTAGATAATGGTGCGTTCTGTACCTGTCTCCTCATGCATAGGATCTCATGGGTGCATCCTCTAGTGTTTATCCCTCTAGTGTCTGTTTCTCAGGGAGGCAGAGCCCAACACTGAGCTCCTCCATCTTAGAGAGCTGGACACTGAGCAGTGTACTGCAATGATGGCTACTGATACAAACCAGTCAATGAAGCTGTGGCACAAACACATGGGTCATCTAGGATATGACAACATCCAGAAACTGCTAGATGGAATGGTAACAGGGATCACCGTGAGCAACGCTGAAAGACCCATGTGTGAGAGTTGCATAAAAGGCAAGCAAACTCGCAACCCATTTCCAAAATCAGTTAGAAGAGCAGAGACACCACTAGCTCTAGTACACACCGATGTGTGTGGTCCAATGGAGGTGGAATCGGTCAGTGGCTACAGGTATTTTATGACTCTCATTGATGGCGCCACAAGAATGACACAAGTGTACTTCATTAAAGAAAAAAGTGAAGTTGTCAACAAAATTGTGGAATACAAAAACCTGGTGAAGACTCAGACGGGTCTGAAACTAAAGATCCTGAGATCAGAAAATGGTGGAGAGTATGATAACAAAGTCTTAGCTGCATTCCTTAGGAAATATGGCATAAAGCATCAGCTAACAATTGCCTACATACTGGAACAGAATGGCGTGAGTGAGCGGGCAAACCGCATAATTGTTGAAAGAGCATGGACTATGTTAAGTAATGCTGGCCTGGAAAAGAAATGTTGGGCAGAAGTAGTATCTACCGCAGTATACCTAAAGAATTGTGCACCTACATTGGCCGTCAAAGGTAAACCGCCACTGGAGGCGCGGTCCAGAGAAAAGCCAAGTGTCAGTCATCTTTGTGTCTTCGGGAGCAAAGCTTTTGCACATATACCAAAGGAGAAAGTTAGATCCAAAATCCATAGAATGTATAATGCTCGGATACTGTGAAGAAAGCAAAGGATACAGACTTTGGGATGTTACAAACAAACGTCTTCTGAAATCCAAAGATGTGGTATTCCATGAGACAGCACCACAAACTGGGGCAGTGGAGCAAGAATAGAATGTATTACTAGATGTACAGGCAGCAAAAAGTGTGTCTGAATCTGAGAGTGTCAAAGTAGACAACAAATCACGGAACAGAAGTTCTATGAGGAGCAACAAAGGTGTTCCAGCCAAGAAATACAGTGAGGAGTACGCAAACATAGCTTACTGTGAACCTCAAAACATACAAGAAGCAAAGTCAAGCAGTGATTGGACAGAGTGGTAATCAGCAATTGATACAGAGCTGTCAGCACTGGATGATAACAGTACATGGACTACAGATGATAGGCCAAGTAACCGTAAAATGACCAAGAACAAGTGGGTCTTCTGCAAGAAGTTGGATGCAGACGGGACAAAAGATCATTACAAAGCCTGCCTTGATTCCAAGGGATAGACCCAGAAGTCCGTAATCAATTACGGAGAGGTCTACTTACCTGTCGCAAGGTATAGCACTTTAAGGTTAGTGATTGCTATTGCTACACTACACGGTCTACTGTTATACGAGCTAGACTTTGATTCTGTATTCCTAAACAGAGAGTTAGTTGAGGAAATTTATATGGAACCACCTGAACACCATGATGTTAATACATTCCAAACAGGAAAAGTTTGTCTCTTAAAGTAGTCACTATACAGCCTCAAGCTAAGTGGTCGTTGTTGGTATGTGAAGTTGGATGCAGTGTTACTAGAAATGAACTTTGTTAGGTCAGAGACTGATCACTGCCTATACTATAAGACTATAGAAGAAAAATCATTATTAATAGCTATGTATGTGGATGATTTACTTCTGGCAGGTCAAGAAAATCACATCACTGACGTGAAGCACCAGCTAAAACAAAGATTCAAGTTGAAAGATCTAGGCCCTGCAAATCACTTATTAGGCATGAAAATTGTACAAAACCTAAAAGAAGGGACTATCACAATTGACCAACAAACATACATTGAGGCAAAACTTTCTAAATATGGAATTACAGATTCAAAAACAGTAAGCACTTCTATTGACAAAAGTGTAAAGATGGTCAAGACCATGTCACCAAGCAGCCAGGGGGAGATAGAGAAAATGCAAGAAATCCCTTATCAATATGCTGTTGGTAGTTTGATGTATGCAAGTATTGGGACATATCCTGACATCACACATGCAGTGAGTCGGGCAAGCCAGTTTGCAAATAATCCTGGGAGACAACACTGGATTGCAGTAAAGAGAATCTTAAGGTACCTCAAAGGTACAAGTTCACTAAAGCTGAGATTTACAAAATCAAAAGACACCAGATTGAAAGTATTATGTGATGCCGACTGGGGGTCAGATGAGGACCACAGACGTTCCTACACTGGATACCTGTTTGCACTAGTAGGCGCAGCCGTTAGCTGTTCAAGTAGGAAACAACCCACAGTTGCTCTTTCTACAACAGAAGCGGAGTACATGGCGTTCACAGAAACTTCAGAGGAAGCACTACGGATAAAAGAGACTTTAAGTGAGTTAGGTCTACTTTATCAGAGTGAGATCATCAACATAGGGTGTGATAACAAGGGAGCAATAGATCTTTCTTGTAGCACAAAGCATCATGGACGGTCTAAGCACATTGCTATAAGACATCACTTCATCCGCGAACTAGTGGAAAATAAATCCATCAGTGTGGAATATGTTGCAAGTGAAGTAAATGTTGCCGACATGTTGACAAAATGACTGTCATCACACCTGTTACATGCATTCCTGAAGGAATGTGGACTGGAATATATTGAATGTTGATTTATTCTTACTGTTTTTACTTCATAACCATGTTTTCGGTAACAGGTAAGACTTTATTGAAAAGTGTTTGATAAAATGTTATGTTCTTTTATATGTGACCGGAGACAGTCTTGAGCGAGGGGGAGTGTTAGATAATGGTGCGCTCTGTACCTGTCTCTTCATGCATAGGATCTCATGGGCGCATCCTCTAGTGTTTATCCCTCTAGTGTCTATGTCTCAGGGAGGCGGAGCCCAACACTGAGCTCCTCCATCTTAGAGAGCTGAGAGCTGTGTGAGAGACTTCAGTGTTCCTCCATGTACTACATGTACCGCGCTGCCGGAGCTAAAGACAGAGCCGGGCGGTGCATTCCTTCTTCACAGCGGGAGTCAGACTGTACATCCTCCATCCCTTACCACCGGAGCCATACCCCGCAGTCATACCACAGCCACATATGCTATACTGATAAGGACCGCTAATACACTGTGTTACACTGTCAGCTATAAGGGGCCAATTGCCTACTATTACAGCATATCTAAGTCACCTGTGTGTACCTCAAATGTTCTGTATGCTAAAACCTGCTATTTGTGTCCATGCAAAGAGATCCATTTGACTGTTTTTTTAGTCAGTGGCATAACTAGAAATTTTTCTCCCCCAAGCCAAAAAATTCTCCGCTGCCTCCCCCCCATCCACCATAATTGGCACTAGTAAAGGGATAAACTTGCGCGTGCAGCAAAAAGGGGTGTGGCTTTGTTGAAATGGGTGTGGCTTCGCATAAAGGGGCGTGGTATTGCAGGAAAAGACTACCTTATACCCCAGTTTTGCACCCTGCACGCCCAGATGTTGGCCACCACAGAAAAGAAAAATAATCCTGATTCATGCCCCTTACATTATTTGTCATTTTTCCTCCTTATAGTAATGCCCAGTATACATTATGCCACATACTGCAATGGCCCTTAGACATTATGCCACACACAATAATGCACATGACACAATATGCACACACCATAATGCCCCCGACACATTATGCCGCACACCGTAATACCTGTGACACATTATGACAGAAATCGCAAATGCCCGTTATACATTATGCTACACACTGCAATGCCCCTGATACATTATAGCACATACAATGTCTGTGACACATTATGACACAAACCGCAATGACCCTGAGACATTATACCACATACCACAATGCCCGTGATATAGTATACAACACACCGTAATGCCTGGCACATTATGACACACACTGCAATGTCCGTGATACATTATGCCACACACTGCAATGACCCTGAGACATTATACCACATACCACAATGCCCGTGACATAGTATACCATACACCGTAATGGCTGTGACACATACTGCAATGCCCGTTATACCCTATGCCACACATACTCCCAGTGCCACATATGCCCCCAGTGCCAGATATTCCCCCACAGTGCAAGGTACACACATGCCCCCAATGCCAAATATGCCCCCCCCCCAAGTGCCAGGTACACATATACCCCCCAGTGTCACATATGCCACCTCAGTGCCACATATGCCCCGCCAAGTGCCAAATATGCTCCCCCTCCCCCAGTGCCAAATATGCTCCCCCAGGTACAGCTCACCCCCGCTCCCCGCTGTTTTGTGAAGGAGGGACACGGAGGGCACAGCGCGCGCCTCTCCTGTGTCTCTCCTGCGTCTCCGGCGTGTCTGTTAAATGAAGTGCCAGTTCGTGAGCCAATCAGAGCTCATGAACGGGCACTTCATTCAATAGACACGCCGGAGACGCAGGAGGGACACAGGAGAGGCGCGCGCTGTGCCCTCCGTGTCCCTCCTTACAGCAGCGGCTAGGGAAGGAGGGAGACAGCAGCTTGACATGCGGACGGCCGTCTGCATGTCAATCTGCGCTAAATCAGTGGCGGCGCCCCCCGCAGCCCTGCGCCTCCAAGCCACCGCGAGGGCTGCAGGGGCAGTAGTTACGCCACTGCTTTTAGTGCCTTCCTGACCCGCATTCCAAGACCAACTGCAACGGATAAGTGTCCTGAAGGAAGTTAGGTGCAAATGATAAGTGCTCCCTCCAAGGCCCTCATTCCGAGTTGTTCGCTCGCAAGCTGCTTTTAGCAGCTTTGCACACGCAAGCCGCCGCCTACTGGGAGTGAATCTTAGCATATCAAAATTGCGAACGAAAGATTCGCAATATTGCGAAAAGACTTCTCTGTGCAGTTTCTGAGTAGCTCGAGACTTACTCTTCCAGTGCGATCAGTTCAGTGCTTGTCGTTCCTGGTTTGACGTCACAAACACACCCAGCGTTCGCCCAGACACTCCTCCGTTTCTCCGGCCACTCCCGCGTTTTTCCCAGAAACGGTAGCGTTTTTTCACACACTCCCATAAAACGGCCTGTTTCTGCCCAGAAACACCCACTTCTTGTCAATCACATTACGATCACCAGAACGAAGAAAAAACCTCGTAATGCCGTGAGTAAAATACCTAACTGTATAGCAAATTTACTTGGCGCTGTCGCTCTGCGGACATTGCACATGCGCATTAGCGACTAATCGCTCCGTTGCGAGAAAAAAATACAGAGCGAACAACTCGGAATGACCCCCCAAATCCTGTACAGACTCACTCTAGACAATAAAAGTGAGTGAAACTGCATAAATCTACCTTTCCAGAGGTTACTGTACATGAGAAATTAACGTGAAACCCTCATATGAATTTTTTTGCCTTGACCTTAGAATAATTGGTGGCAAATTCAGTAGTGTTAAATGATGAAAAAAAGCAGTGCTGAAAACCCTGTAACCATTTTTTTTCAATTGTGTACCGTGCGTAATCCAAAATTGGGCACAAGGTACACAAAGGGGGAAATTTACTAAAGTGGGAGATTTTTAGAACTAGTGATGTTGCCCATAGCAACCAATCAGATTCTACTTACCATTTATCTAGCTGCTTCTAGCAGATAATAGATATAATCTGATTGGTTGCTATGGGCAACATGACTAGTTCTAAAAATCTCCCACCTTAGTAAATTTCCCCAAAAGTTTTTTACTACGCTAAACCTCACTCCCAATTGAATTCCTCCCTAGGGGAGTGCTAAACCTTCCTAGATATAGCTTTTTTTAATTAACTAAAATATTTATCGCTTTTGGAAAAAAATGCCCAGTAAAGTGATTAAATTAAAAGATTGAGGGGACCATGAAAAAGAACAACAATGTGGGAAAATCCACTAATGTGAAATGGAGGTGTCACTGCAGATACAGAGTCACTGTAGTCATTCCCCGGTTTGCCGTGTGCTTGTCACACATTTCCATGATGGATCTCAGGTACTGATCTCATATCCAAAGTGTCCAGCTTTCAAATGATACTGTGGTGGGCCGCTAGCAATACATGTAAGCAGCTCTAATCTAAGCCTTCCAGCCAGGATCGCTGACTGAGTTATAGCTGATGGGTTACACTAGCACCTCAGCTGTAAATAATTGATTGCAGCAAAAGCATCATCCACCATCACTATGTGCGAGGCTAAGCTACAGTAAGCTAAGGTCTATCTCTTTTTCTATTCATCCTTTTATAGTTCTTAAAGGGATGTTTGGGCATACTTCCTGTGTTATAGTTCTTCTTTTTTTTGTCGTCTTCTTCTTCTTCTTTTTCTTCTTCTTCTTCTTCTTCTTCTTACTATTATTATTATGATTTTGATGATGATGATAATGATGATTATATTGCACCTCCAAGTGTTGTAACGCATTATAGGGAAAATTACAATGAGGTAATATACAATCTTCAATATAATTAGATATATAGGAGGTAATTCCAAGTTGATCGCAGCAGGAATTTTGTTAGAAGTTGGGCAAAACTATGTGCACTGCAGGGGAGGCAGATATAACATGTGCAGAGAGAGTTAGATTTGGGTGGGTTATTTTATTTCTGTGCAGGGTAAATACTGGCTAGTTTATTTTTACACTGCAATTTAGATTTCAGATTGAACACACCCCACCCAAATCTAACTCTCTCTGCACATGTTAAATCTGCCTCCCCTGCAGTGCACATTGGCCCTCATTCCGAGTTGTTCGCTCGGTAAATTTCATCGCATCGCAGCGATTTTCCGCTTAGTGCGCATGCGCAATGTCCACACTGCGACTGCGCCAAGTAAATTTGCTATGAAGTTAGTATTTTTACTCACGGCTTTTTGATCGCTCAGGCGATCGTAGTGTGATTGATAGGAAATGGGTGTTTCTGGGCGGAAACAGGCCGTTTTAAGGGCGTGTGGGAAAAAACGCTACAGTTTCTGGGAAAAACGCGGGAGTGGCTGAAGAAACGGAGGAGTGTCTGGGCGAACGCTGGGTGTGTTTGTGACGTCAAACCAGGAACGACAAGCACTGAACTGATCGCAGATGCCGAGTAAGTGTGGAGCTACTCTGAAACTGCTAAGAAGTTTGTAATCGCAATATTGCGAATCTTTCGTTCGCTATTTTAAGAAGCTAAGATTCACTCCCAGTAGGCGGCGGCTTAGCGTGAGCAACTCTGCTAAAATCGCCTTGCGAGCGAACAAGTCGGAATGACCTCCATGGTTTAGCCCAACTGCTAACAAAATTCCTGCTGCGATCAACTTGGAATTACCCCCATAGTGCAGTGCTAGGAGGAACCAAGCGTACAACAGAAGTTTTATATGAAAAGTTTATTGTAAAATATATTGCACATACAGTATATGTCATCAGAGGCATACATGTGCATTACTATGCCATCACTCTCCTCTTCTGCATGACATCACTCATGTCTCCATACTCCCAGCTTGTTACACGTGTCCCCATACTCCCAGCTTGTCACACGTGTCCCCATACTCCCAGCTTGTCACACGTGTCCCCATACTCCCAGCTTGTCACACGTGTCCACATACTCCCAGCTTGTCACACGTGTCCCCATACTCCCAGCTTGTCACACGTGTCCACATACTCCCAGCTTGTCACACATGTCCCCATACTCCCCAGCTTGTCACACGTGTCCCCATACTCCCAGGTTGTCACATGTGTCCCCATAATCCCAGCTTGTCACGTGTCCCCATACTCCCAGCTTGTCACACATGTCCCCATACTCCCCAGCTTGTCACACGTGTCCCCATACTCCCAGCTTGTCACACGCGTCCCCATACTCCCAGCTTGTCACACGTGTCCCCATACTCCCAGCTTGTCACACGCGTCCCCATACTCCCAGCTTGTCACACATGTCCCCAACCTCACCGGCTTGTCACAAGTGTCCCCATACTACCAGCTTGTCACACATGTCCCCATACTCCCCAGCTTGTCACACGTGTCCCCATACTTCCAGCTTGTCACACATGTCCCCATACTCCTCAGCTTGTCACACATGTCCCCATACTCCCAGCTTGTCACACGTGTCCCCATACTCCCAGCTTGTCACACATGTCCCCATACTCCGCAGCTTGTCACACGTGTCCCCATACTCCCAGCTTGTCACACGTGTCCCCATACTCCCAGCTTGTCACACGAGTCCCCATACTCCCAGCTTGTCACACGTGTCCCCATACTCCCAGCTTGTCACACGTGTCCACATACTCCCAGCTTGTCACACGTGTCCACATACTCCCAGCTTGTCACACGTGTCCCCATACTCCCAGCTTGTCACACGTGTCCCTATACTCCCAGCTTGTCACACGTGTCCACATACTCCCAGCTTGTCACACGTGTCCCCATACTCCCAGCTTGTCACACGTGTCCACATACTCCCAGCTTGTCACACATGTCCCCATACTCCCCAGCTTGTCACACGTGTCCCCATACTCCCAGCTTGTCACACGTGTCCCCATACTCCCAGCTTGTCACACATGTCCCCATACTCCCCAGCTTGTCACACGTGTCCCCATACTCCCGGCTTGTCACACATGTCCCCATACTCCCAGCTTGTCACACATGTCCCCATACTCCCCAGCTTGTCACACGTGTCCCCATACTACCAGCTTGTCACACATATCCCCATACTCCCCAGCTTGTCACACGTGTCCCCATACTCCCAGCTTGTCACACATGTCCCCATACTCCCAGCTTGTCACACATGTCCCCATACTCCCCAGCTTGTCACACATGTCCCCATACTCCCAGCTTGTCACACGTGTCCCCATACTCCCAGCTTGTCACACGTGTCCCCATACTCCCAGCTTGTCACACGTGTCCCCATAATCCCAGCTTGTCACATGTGTCCCCATACTCCCAGCTTGTCACACGTGTCCCCATACTACCAGCTTGTCACACATGTCCCCATAGTCCCCAGTTTGTCACACGTGTCCCCATACTCCCAGCTTGTCACACATGTCCCCATACTCCCAGCTTGTCACACATGTCCCCATACTCCCCAGCTTGTCACACGTGTCCCCATACTCTCAGCTTGTCACACGTGTCCCCATACTCCCAGCTTGTCACACGCGTCCCCATACTCCCAGCTTGTCACACATGTCCCCAACCTCACCGGCTTGTCACACGTGTCCCCATACTACCAGCTTGTCACACGTGTCCCCATACTCCCAGCTTGTCACACATGTCCCCATACTCCTCAGCTTGTCACACATGTCCCCATACTCCCAGCTTATCACACGTGTCCCCATACTCCCAGCTTGTCACATGTGTCCACATACTCCCAGCTTGTCACACGTGTCAACATACTCCCAGCTTGTCACACGTGTTCCCATACTCTCCAGCTTGTTACACGTGTCCCCATACTCCCCAGCTTGTCACACGTGTCCCCATACTCCCCAGCTTGTCACACGTGTCCCCATACTCCCAGCTTGTCACACGTGTCAACATACTCCCAGCTTGTCACACGTGTCTCCATACTACCTGCTTGTCACACGTGTTTCCATACTCTCCAGCTTGTCACACATGTCCCAATGCTCCTCAGCTTGTCACACGTGTCCCCATACTACCAGCTTGTCATACGTGTCCCCATACTCCCAGCTTGTCACACATGTCCCTATACTCCCCAGCTTGTCACATGTGTCCCTATACTCCCAGCTTGTCACACATGTCCCCATACTCCCAGCTTGTCACACATGTCCCTATACTCCCCAGCTTGTCACACGTGTCCCCATACTCCCAGGTTGTCACATGTGTCCCCATACTCCCAGCTTGTCACATGTCCCCATACTCCCAGCTTGTCACACGTGTCCCCATACTCCCTGCTTGTCACACGTGTCCCCATACTCCCAACTTGTCACACGTGTCCCCATACTCCCTGCTTGTCACACGTGTCCCCATACTCAATTCTTGTCACACGTGTCCCCATACTCCCCAACTTGTCACACATATCCCCATGCTCACTGGCTTGTCGCACATGTCCCCATACTCCCCAGCTTGTCACACGTGTCCCCATACTCCCCAACTTGTCACATACGGTATGTTCTAATGCAAACAGCTACTGACTGTAGTGTCACATATTAACATTACTCCACAGTACAGCAGCTTATTCACATTATGCCACACAAGATTGCCATTCACATTATGCCAGGGTTGGGTTTTTGTGACCGAGCCTGCTGCGTGGCGAGCGCAGCACGCCCGCAAGGGGCTTTGTGCACTCCCCCCCCCCCCCAGCCATCTAAAAGGTGGGATCCCGCCGTCGGTATGGTGACTGGTGGAACCGCATCCCTTATGCCACACAGTAGTGCCCCTTATTCACATTATGCCACATACTGTAGCAATGCCCCTTATTCACATTATGCCACATACTGTAGCAATGCCCCTTATTCACATTATGATACACAAGATTTCCATAGGTTGTAGCCACTAATACAGGTGACAGCCTCAGCCTTATTCTTATTGGCTATTCCTGTCTCATGCAACTTACAACAGAAACAGCCACGGTTTCCGTGCAGCAAGTCAATAAGAATCAGCTCGATTATTATTGGTTGCTGCTGGCTTCTGAACACAATCAGTGTATCACGTCGCAGGTCAGTTCAGCAGTTTGCAGCCACCAGATATATAGTCCAGGTTGAGGGACTAACCTGTAGGCTTATATTTTTTCACTTTGCACAGTATACTACATTTGCACTTTATATCTATTGATAATAAAATACATTTTAGTTTGAGAAAATATTATACTCCACACAGAATGTTTTTTGTTACAATAATAACATTAGATACAATAATATTGTAGATACAGTAGATAACTGTATAAAGATTCAACTATATTCAATGCACAGACCATAGTTTATCAAACAAAAGGCAGAGAGATAGTATTCTCTGAATATGGCGTTCCACTTTATATTATCCTGTATGTGACTGCGCTTTTAGTGTCTATACTATACTGTAGTTGCTAAATGGAGTCATCTATTGCTATTTTTTGTATTCATTATGTTATTCTTCATCAATCATCATTTGCTACTGGTGGTATTGAAAAATTCAAATGAAGGTTTTTTTTGTGCTTTTACTCATGTTTACAGGTTTAATTTGTATGCCTGGATCATGGGTGTGTTTTTTGCAGTAAATTAGTTTATTGATTGCAAAATATGTGAAGGTCAGCAATAGCAAAACATGAAATATACAGAATACAGAGCAACAAAATGATGAAAATGGCAAAATGGTAGAATAATTACAGTACTAAAAGTAAGTATACAGTTGGAAAGAAGATATGAAAAGACACAATGAGCTGGTACAGACAGACAAAGCAGAGAGTACCAATGCCTGTCAACATCTGAGGTCAGTTTATACCTATAATTTTATAGAATGCGCTTGACAAATGCTAGGTAGAACCTGATTGGTTGCCATGGGCAACTTCTCCACTTCTCTATTCTTTAGCAGTCTTGACACTAGTGCAGTAAGAGTTATACGCTCCTATAACTGTTTTGCCTGATTTATAATAAAAGAGAAATATGTGGTATATATATACAGTACATAGACAAGTTCAGACTTTAATATCCAAAAGTCCAATATCCAAAATATTCTGAAATCCAAAATATTTTGAGCACAACTGAGATAGTAACACTTTTATGGGCCCCACACACTGGGCGATAATACTGAAAGATATGAACGATCTCGTTCATTAATGAATGAGATACCGTTCATATCTTTCAGTGTGGAGGCACCAGCGATGAACGATACGCGGCCCCGTGCTTGTTCATCGCTTGTGCCCCGTCGCTTGTGCATGTAGGCCAATATGGACAAGATCGTCCATATTTGCCTGCACTGCTATGGAGCCAGGTGACGGGGGGAGTGAAGAAACTTCACTCCCCCCGTCACTGCACCCCCACCGCTGGGTCGGCCGTATCTGCCGTCGGGCAGCTCAGCGGCGGATCGCAAAGTGTGTAGGGCCCATTACTTTGTGATGGTTCTGTGTACACAAACATGCACAAAATTATTACAAATATTGTATATTACCCTCAGGCTATGTGTATAAGGTGTATATGAAACATAAATGCATTCTGTGTTTAGACTTGGGTCCCATCCCCAAGATATCTTATTGTATGCAAATATTCCAAAATATAGAAATATCCAAAATTCTAAATACATCTGGTCCCATGGGTTTCGGATGTGGGAGACTCGACCTGTATAACAAATATAAACTATGGATTTCATTCAGCAAGGTTTGCAGTTTCTGCTAAAAAGAAGCAGCTGCAATCAAATAGTTGCCGCCCGGAAAGAAAGAAAAAACGCCCATTGCAGAAATTGCGAATGCATGGCAATGTGAGTTCTGATTGCAAAACCATACGCAATTACCGGAACATTTTTCCCATCTGCGCCAGGCAAGGTCGTCCACAATTTTAGCAATGCAAGAGGTTAGAAGTGGTCATTGTTGACGTCAGTGGCCCTCTTTAAAAACGCCTGGGCACGCCTGCGTTTTTTCAGACACACCCAGAAACGTCAGGTTTCCACTAGTGATGAGCACCGGAAATTTTTCGGGTTTTGTGTTTTGGTTTTGGGTTCGGTTCCGCGGCCGTGTTTTGGGTTCGAACGCGTTTTGGCAAAACCTCACCGAATTTTTTTTGTCGGATTCGGGTGTGTTTTGGATTCGGGTGTTTTTTTCAAAAAACCCTAAAAAACAGCTTAAATCATAGAATTTGGGGGTCATTTTGATCCCAAAGTATTATTAACCTCAATAACCATAATTTCCACTCATTTTCAGTCTATTCTGAACACCTCACACCTCACAATATTATTTTTAGTCCTAAAATTTGCACCGAGGTCGCTGGATGACAAAGCTCAGCGACCCAAGTGGCCGACACAAACACCTGGCCCATCTAGGAGTGGCACTGCAGTGTCACGCAGGATGGCCCTTCAAAAAACTACTCCCCAAACAGCACATGACGCAAAGAAGAAAAAAAAGAGGCGCAATGAGGTAGCTGTGTGAGTAAGCTAAGCGACCCTAGTGGCCGACACAAACACCTGGCCCATCTAGGAGTGGCACTGCAGTGTCACGCAGGATGGCCCTTCCAAAAAACACCCCCCAAACAGCACATGACGCAAAGAAAAAAAGAGGCGCAATGAGGTAGCTGTGTGACTAAGCTAAGCGACCCTAGTGGCTGACACAAACACCTGGCCCATCTAGGAGTGGCACTGCAGTGTCACGCAGGATGGCCCTTAAAAAAACTACTCCCCAAACAGCACATGACGCAAAGAAGAAAAAAAAGATGCGCAACGAGGTAGCTGTGTGACTAAGATAAGCGACCCTAGTGGCCGACACAAACACCTGGCCCATCTAGGAGTGGCACTGCAGTGTCACGCAGGATGGCCCTTCCAAAAAACACCCCCCAAACAGCACATGACGCAAAGAAAAAAAGAGGCGCAATGAGGTAGCTGTGTGACTAAGATAAGCGACCCAAGTGGCCGACACAAACACCTGGCCCATCTAGGAGTGGCACTGCAGTGTCACGCAGGATGGCCCTTCCAAAAAACACCCCCCAAACAGCACATGACGCAAAGAAAAAAAGAGGCGCAATGAGGTAGCTGTGTGACTAAGATAAGCGACCCAAGTGGCCGACACAAACACCTGGCCCATCTAGGAGTGGCACTGCAGTGTCACGCAGGATGGCCCTTCCAAAAAACACCCCCCAAACAGCACATGACGCAAAGAAAAAAAGAGGCGCAATGAGGTAGCTGTGTGAGTAAGATAAGCGACCCAAGTGGCCGACACAAACACCTGGCCCATCTAGGAGTGGCACTGCAGTGTCACGCAGAATGGCCCTTCCAAAAACTACTCCCCAAACAGCACATGACGCAAAGAAAAATGAAAGAAAAAAGAGGTGCAAGATGGAATTGTCCTTGGGCCCTCCCACCCACCCTTATGTTGTATAAACAGGACATGCACACTTTAACCAACCCATCATTTCAGTGACAGGGTCTGCCACACGACTGTGACTGAAATGACGGGTTGGTTTGGACCCCCACCAAAAAAGAAGCAATTAATCTCTCCTTGCACAAACTGGCTCTACAGAGGCAAGATGTCCACCTCATCATCATCCTCCGATATATCACCGTGTACATCCCCCTCCTCACAGATTATCAATTCGTCCCCACTGGAATCCACCATCTCAGCTCCCTGTATACTTTGTGGAGGCAATTGCTGCTGGTGAATGTCTCCACGGAGGAATTGATTATAATTCATTTTAATGAACATCATCTTCTCCACATTTTCTGGATGTAACCTCATACGCCGATTGCTGACAAGGTGAGCGGCGGCACTAAACACTCTTTCGGAGTACACACTTGTGGGAGGGCAATTTAGGTAGAATAAAGCCAGTTTATGCAAGGGCCTCCAAATTGCCTCTTTTTCCTGCCAGTATAAGTACGGACTGTCTGACGTGCCTACTTGGATGCGGTCACTCATATAATCCTCCACCATTCTTTCAATGGGGAGAGAATCATATGCAGTGACAGTAGACGACATGTCCGTAATCGTTGTCAGGTCCTTCAGTCCGGACCAGATGTCAGCATCAGCAGTCGCTCCAGACTGCCCTGCATCACCGCCAGCGGGTGGGCTCGGAATTCTGAGCCTTTTCCTCGCACCCCCAGTTGCGGGAGAATGTGAAGGAGGAGATGTTGACAGGTCGCGTTCCGCTTGACTTGACAATTTTCTCACCAGCAGTTCTTTGAACCCCAGCAGACTTGTGTCTGCCGGAAAGAGAGATCCAAGGTAGGTTTTAAATCTAGGATCGAGCACGGTGGCCAAAATGTAGTGCTCTGATTTCAACAGATTGACCACCCGTGAATCCTTGTTAAGCGAGTTAAGGGCTCCATCCACAAGTCCCACATGCCTAGCGGAATCGCTCTGTGTTAGCTCCTCCTTCAATGTCTCCAGCTTCTTCTGCAAAAGCCTGATGAGGGGAATGACCTGACTCAGGCTGGCAGTGTCTGAACTGACTTCACGTGTGGCAAGTTCAAAAGGTTGCAGAACCTTGCACAACGTTGAAATCATTCTCCACTGCGCTTGAGACAGGTGCATTCCACCTCCTATATCGTGCTCAGTTGTATAGGCTTGAATGGCCTTTTGCTGCTCCTCCAACCTCTGAAGCATATAGAGGGTTGAATTCCACCTCGTTACCACTTCTTGCTTCAGATGATGGCAGGGCAGGTTGAGGCGTTTTTGGTGGTGCTCCAGTCTTCTGTACGTGGTGCCTGTACGCCGAAAGTGTCCCGCAATTCTTCTGGCCACCAACAGCATCTCTTGCACGCCCCTCTCGTTTTTTAAATAATTCTGCACCACCAAATTCAAGGTATGTGCAAAACATGGGATGTGCTGGAATTTGCCCATATTTAATGCACACACAATATTGCTGGCGTTGTCCGATGCCACAAATCCACAGGAGAGTCCAATTGGGGTAAGCCATTCCGCGATGATCTTCCTCAGTTGCCGTAAGAGGTTTTCAGCTGTGTGCGTATTCTGGAAAGCGGTGATACAAAGCGTAGCCTGCCTAGGAACGAGTTGGCGTTTGCGAGATGCTGCTACTGGTGCCGCCGCTGCTGTTCTTGCGGCGGGAGTCCATACATCTACCCAGTGGGCTGTCACAGTCATATAGTCCTGAGCCTGCCCTGCTCCACTTGTCCACATGTCCGTGGTTAAGTGGACATTGGGTACAACTGCATTTTTTAGGACACTGGTGAGTCTTTTTCTGAGGTCTGTGTACATTTTCGGTATCGCCTGCCTAGAGAAATGGAACCTAGATGGTATTTGGTACCGGGGACACAGTACCTCCAACAAGTTTCTAGTTGGCTCTGCAGTAATGATGGATACCGGAACCACGTTTCTCACCGCCCAGGATGCCAAGGCCTCAGTTATCCGCTTTGCAGCAGGATGACTGTTGTGATATTTCATCTTCCTCGCAAAGGACTGTTGGACAGTCAATTGCTTGGTGGAAGTAGTAAAAGTGGTCTTACGACTTCCCCTCTGGGATGACCATCGACTCCCAGCAGCAACAACAGCAGCGCCAGCAGCAGTAGGCGTTACACGCAAGGATGCATCGGAGGAATCCCAGGCAGGAGAGGACTCGTCAGAATTGCCAGTGACATGGCCTGCAGGACTATTGGCATTCCTGGGGAAGGAGGAAATTGACACTGAGGGAGTTGGTGGGGTGGTTTGCGTGAGCTTGGTTACAAGAGGAAGGGATTTACTGGTCAGTGGACTGCTTCCGCTGTCGCCCAAAGTTTTTGAACTTGTCACTGACTTATGATGAATGCGCTGCAGGTGACGTATAAGGGAGGATGTTCCGAGGTGGTTAACGTCCTTACCCCTACTTATTACAGCTTGACAAAGGCAACACACGGCTTGACAAATGTTGTCCGCATTTCTGTTGAAATACTTCCACACCGAAGAGCTGATTTTTTTGGTATTTTCACCAGGCATGTCAATGGCCATATTCCTCCCACGGACAACAGGTGTCTCCCCGGGTGCCTGACTTAAACAAACCACCTCACCATCAGAATCCTCCTGGTCAATTTCCTCCCCAGCGCCAGCAACACCCATATCCTCCTCATCCTGGTGTACTTCAACACTGACATCTTCAATCTGACTATCAGGAACTGGACTGCGGGTGCTCCTTCCAGCACTTGCAGGGGGCGTGCAAATGGTGGAAGGCGCATGCTCTTCACGTCCAGTGTTGGGAAGGTCAGGCATCGCAAACGACACAATTGGACTCTCCTTGTGGATTTGTGATTTCGAAGAACGCACAGTTCTTTGCTGTGGTTTTGCCAGCTTGAGTCTTTTCATTTTTCTAGCGAGAGGCTGAGTGCTTCCATCCTCATGTGAAGCTGAACCACTAGCCATGAACATAGGCCAGGGCCTCAGCCGTTCCTTGCCACTCCGTGTGGGAAATGGCATATTGGCAAGTTTACGCTTCTCCTCCGACAATTTTATTTTAGATTTTTGAGTCCTTTTTTTACTGATATTTGGTGTTTTGGACTTTACATGCTCTGTACTATGACATTGGGCATCGGCCTTGGCAGACGACGTTGATGGCATTTCATCGTCTCGGCCATGACTAGTGGCAGCAGCTTCAGCATGAGGTGGAAGTCGATCTTGATCTTTCCCTATTTTTGGAACCTCAACATTTTTGTTCTCCATATTTTAATAGGCACAACTAAAAGGCACCTCAGGTAAACAATGGAGATGGATGGATACTAGTATACTTATGGATGACGAGCGACTGCCGACACAGAGGTAGCTACAGCCGTGGACTACCGTACTGCGTCTGCTGCTAGTATAGACTGGATGATAATGATATAAAAAATATATATATATCACTACTGCAGGACAGGTATATATTATATAATGACGGACCTGCTGGACACTGTCAGCACTGCAGACTCCTAAAGTAAACTACTAGTATGAAGAAGATAGAAAAAAAAAAAAACACCACAGGTAGGTATACAATTATGGATGGACGAGCGACTGCCGACACAGAGGTAGCTACAGCCGTGGACTACCGTACTGCGTCTGCTGCTAGTATAGACTGGATGATAATGATATAAAAAATATATATATATCACTACTGCAGGACAGGTATATATTATATGATGACGGACCTGCTGGACACTGTCAGCACTGCAGACTCCTAAAGTAAACTACTAGTATGAAGAACATAGAAAAGAAAAAAAAACACCACAGGTAGGTATACAATTATGGATGGATGAGCGACTGCCGACACAGAGGTAGCTACAGCCGTGGACTACCGTACTGCGTCTGCTGCTAGTATAGACTGGATGATAATGATATAAAAAATATATATATATCACTACTGCAGGACAGGTATATATTATATAATGACGGACCTGCTGGACACTGTCAGCACTGAAGACTCCTAAAGTAAACTACTAGTATGAAGAAGATAGAAAAAAAAAAACACCACAGGTAGGTATACAATTATGGATGGACGAGCGACTGCCGACACAGAAGTAGCTACAGCCGTGGACTACCGTACTGCGTCTGCTGCAAGTATAGACTGGATGATAATGATATAAAAAATATATATATATCACTACTGCAGGACAGGTATATATTATATAATGACGGACCTGCTGGACACTGTCAGCACTGCAGACTCCTAAAGTAAACTACTAGTATGAAGAAGATAGAAAAAAAAAAAAACACCACAGGTAGGTATACAATTATGGATGGACGAGCGACTGCCGACACAGAGGTAGCTACAGCCGTGGACTACCGTACTGCGTCTGCTGCTAGTATAGACTGGATGATAATGATATAAAAAATATATATATATCACTACTGCAGGACAGGTATATATTATATAATGACGGACCTGCTGGACACTGTCAGCACTGCAGACTCCTAAAGTAAACTACTAGTATGAAGAA
This sequence comes from Pseudophryne corroboree, assembly GCF_028390025.1. NCBI lineage: Eukaryota > Metazoa > Chordata > Amphibia > Anura > Myobatrachidae > Pseudophryne > Pseudophryne corroboree. The sequence continues at coordinate 147,263,843 of NC_086455.1, read as the reverse complement.
GATAGAAAAAAAAAAAACACCACAGGTAGGTATACAATTATGGATGGACGAGCGACTGCCGACACAGAGGTAGCTACAGCCGTGGACTGCCGTACTGCGTCTGCTGCTAGTATAGACTGGATGATAATGATATAAAAAATATATATATATCACTACTGCAGGACAGGTATATATTATATAATGACAGACCTGCTGGACACTGTCAGCACTGCAGACTCCTAAAGTGAACTACTAGTATGAAGAAGATAGAAAAAAAAAAAAACACCACAGGTAGGTATACAATTATGGATGGACGAGCGACTGCCGACACAGAGGTAGCTACAGCCGTGGACTACCGTACTGCGTCTGCTGCTAGTATAGACTGGATGATAATAATATAAAAAAAATATATATATCACTACTGCAGGACAGGTATATATTATATAATGACGGACCTGCTGGACACTGTCAGCACTGCAGACTCCTAAAGTAAACTACTAGTATGAAGAAGATAGAAAAAAAACAAACACCACAGGTAGGTATACAATTATGGATGGACGTGCGACTGCCGACACAGAGGTAGCTACAGCCGTGGACTACCGTACTGCGTCTGCTGCTAGTATAGACTGGATGATAATGATATAAAAAATATATATATATCACTATTGCAGGACAGGTATATATTATATAATGACGGACCTGCTGGACACTGTCAGCACTGCAGACTCCTAAAGTAAACTACTAGTATGAAGAAGATTGAAAAAAAAAAAAAACACCACAGGTAGGTATACAATTATGGATGGACGAGCGACTGCCGACACAGAGGTAGCTACAGCCGTGGACTACCGTACTGCGTCTGCTGCTAGTATAGACTGGATGATAATGATATAAAAAATATATATATATATCACTACTGCAGGACAGGTATATATTATATAATGACGGACCTGCTGGACACTGTCAGCACTGCAGACTCCTAAAGTAAACTACTAGTATGAAGAAGATAGAAAAGAAAAAAAAACACCACAGGTAGGTATATAATTATGGATGGACGAGCGACTGCCGACACAGAGGTAGCTACAGCCGTGGACTACCGTACTGCGTCTGCTGCTAGTATAGACTGGATGATAATGATATAAAAAATATATATATATCACTACTGCAGGACAGGTATATATTATATAATGACGGACCTGCTGGACACTGTCAGCAGAATGCGTTTATAGAATAAAAACACCACACGATGAGTGTTTAACTTTTTCAGGCAGACAATCACAATATACTGGTGGTCAGTGGTCACTGGTCAGTCACACTGGCAGTGGCACTCTGGCAGCAAAAGTGTGCACTGTTAAATATGTACTCCTGCTATAACTGCTCCCCAGTCTCCCCCACAATTAAGCTGTGTGAGCAGTGAGCACTCAGCACAGTCAGATATACATAGATGATGCAGCACACTGAGGTTGAGCACAGATATGGTATGTGACTGTGTATCGTTTTTTTTCAGGCAGAGAACGGATTATATTAAATAATAAAAATAAATAAAACTGCACTGGTGGTCAGTCACTAGTATAACTATCAGCAAAACTCTGCACTCTCTGAGTACTCCTCCTAATGCTCCAGTAAATCAAGTGTCTCACTCTCTATCTAAACGGAGAGGACGCCAGCCACGTCCTCTCCCTATCAATCTCAATGCACGTGTGAAAATGGCGGCGACGCGCGGCTCCTTATATAGAATCCGAGTCTCGCGATAGAATCCGAGCCTCGCAAGAATCCGACAGCGGGATGATGACGTTCGGGCGCGCTCGGGTTAACCGAGCAAGGCGGGAGGATCCGAGTCGCTCGGACCCGTGTAAAAAAAGGTGGAGTTCGGGCGGGTTCGGATTCCGAGGAACCGAACCCGCTCATCACTAGTTTCCACCCAGAAGAGCAGGCTTCCTGTCAGTTAAACAGCGGCTGCATTGCGATTACGATTTGTACGCAATTTCTGTCACTATTTCCCCTTGCACGTGTGCAGTGCGAACGCTGCACATGCGCAATTGTTTGATAATCGGCTAGATTGTGAATCTCAGATTTTGCAATCCAACCTGAATAAGGCCGTAGTTGTGAAATTTTGCCTGTTTTGCTGTTGGAATTAGTTTTTCATAATTCTCAATCTATTTTATTATTATCCTTTATAGGGTACAGCAAAGTATCCACAGTGCCAAAACTGCCCTCATGTTTTTTGGATCTGTATTTAAAAAAAAAAAATGTATTGATAAAAACAGCTAAAATCACATACAGTAATTTGGGCCTTTTTTGTCCCTACAGTATTATTAACAACATAGGTGGTCATTTCGAGTTGATCGCTAGCTGCATTCGTTTCGCTGTGCAGCGATGAGGCAAAAAAAAATGGCACTTCTGCGCATGCGTATGCGGCACAATGCGTACGCGCGACGTACTATTACAACGAACTATGTAGTTTTGCACAGGGTCTAGCTAAACTTTTCAGTCGCACTGCTAGCTGCAGAGTGATTGACATGAAGTGGGCGTTTCTGGGTGGCAACTGACCGTTTTCAGGGAGTGTTCGAAAAAATGCAGGCGTGCCAGGAAAAACGCAGGCGTGGCCGGGCGAAAGCAGGGCGTGTTTGTGACGTCAAAACTAGAGATGAGCGCCTGAAATTTTTCGGGTTTTGTGTTTTGGTTTTGGGTTCGGTTCCGCGGCCGTGTTTTGGGTTCGAACGCGTTTTGGCAAAACCTCACCGAATTTTTTTTGTCGGATTCGGGTGTGTTTTGGATTCGGGTGTTTTTTTCCAAAAACACTAAAAAACAGCTTAAATCATAGAATTTGGGGGTCATTTTGATCCCAAAGTATTATTAACCTCAAAAACCATAATTTACACTCATTTTCAGTCTATTCTGAATACCTCACACCTCACAATATTATTTTTAGTCCTAAAATTTGCACCGAGGTCGCTGTGTGAGTAAGATAAGCGACCCTAGTGGCCGACACAAACACCGGGCCCATCTAGGAGTGGCACTGCAGTGTCACGCAGGATGTCCCTTCCAAAAAACCCTCCCCAAACAGCACATGACGCAAAGAAAAAAAGAGGCGCAATGAGGTAGCTGTGTGAGTAAGATTAGCGACCCTAGTGGCCGACACAAACACCGGGCCCATCTAGGAGTGGCACTGCAGTGTCACGCAGGATGGCCCTTCCAAAAAACCCTCCCCAAACAGCACATGACGCAAAGAAAAAAAGAGGCGCAATGAGGTAGCTGTGTGAGTAAGATTAGCGACCCTAGTGGCCGACACAAACACCGGGCCCATCTAGGAGTGGCACTGCAGTGTCACGCAGGATGTCCCTTCCAAAAAACCCTCCCCAAACAGCACATGACGCAAAGAAAAAAAGAGGCTTTTTACTGATATTTGGTGTTTTGGATTTGACATGCTCTGTACTATGACATTGGGCATCGGCCTTGGCAGACGACGTTGCTGGCATTTCATCGTCTCGGCCATGACTAGTGGCAGCAGCTTCAGCACGAGGTGGAAGTGGATCTTGATCTTTCCCTAATTTTGGAACCTCAACATTTTTGTTCTCCATATTTTAATAGGCACAACTAAAAGGCACCTCAGGTAAACAATGGAGATGGATGGATTGGATACTAGTATACAATTATGGACGGGCTGCCGAGTGCCGACACAGAGGTAGCCACAGCCGTGAACTACCGCACTGTACTGTGTCTGCTGTTAATATATAGACTGGTTGATAAAGAGATAGTATACTCGTAACTAGTATGTATGTATAAAGAAAGAAAAAAAAACCACGGTTAGGTGGTATATACAATTATGGACGGGCTGCCGAGTGCCGACACAGAGGTAGCCACAGCCGTGAACTACCGCACTGTACACTGGTTGATAAAGAGATAGTAGTATACTCGTAACAACTAGTATGACACTATGACGACGGTATAAAGAATGAAAAAAAAACCACGGTTAGGTGGTATATATTATAATAATAATACAATTATGGATGGACGGACTGCCTGCCGACTGCCGACACAGAGGTAGCCACAGCCGTGAACTACCGCACTGTACACTGGTTGATAAAGAGATAGTAGTATACTCGTAACAACTAGTATGACACTATGACGACGGTATAAAGAATGAAAAAAAAACCACGGTTAGGTGGTATATATTATAATAATAATACAATTATGGATGGACGGACTGCCTGCCGACTGCCGACACAGAGGTAGCCACAGCTGTGAACTACCGCACTGTACACTGGTTGATAAAGAGATAGTAGTATACTCGTAACAACTAGTATGACACTATGACGACGGTATAAAGAATGAAAAAAAAACCACGGTTAGGTGGTAGGTATATAATAATAAATAATACAATTCTGGTCGGACGGACTGCCTGCCGTGTGCCGACACAGAGGTAGCCACAGCCGTGAACTACCGCACTGTACACTGGTTGATAAAGAGATAGTAGTATACTCGTAACAATTAGGATGACACTATGACGGTATAAAGAATGAAAAAAAAACCACGGTTAGGTGGTAGGTATATAATAATAAATAATACAATTCTGGTCGGACGGACTGCCTGCCGTGTGCCGACACAGAGGTAGCCACAGCCGTGAACTACCGCACTGTACACTGGTTGATAAAGAGATAGTAGTATACTCGTAACAATTAGGATGACACTATGACGGTATAAAGAATGAAAAAAAAACCACGGTTAGGTGGTAGGTATATAATAATAAATAATACAATTCTGGTCGGACGGACTGCCTGCCGTGTGCCGACACAGAGGTAGCCACAGCCGTGAACTACCGCACTGTACACTGGTTGATAAAGAGATAGTAGTATACTCGTAACAATTAGGATGACACTATGACGGTATAAAGAATGAAAAAAAAACCACGGTTAGGTGGTAGGTATATAATAATAAATAATACAATTCTGGTCGGACGGACTGCCTGCCGTGTGCCGACACAGAGGTAGCCACAGCCGTGAACTACCGCACTGTACACTGGTTGATAAAGAGATAGTAGTATACTCGTAACAATTAGGATGACACTATGACGGTATAAAGAATGAAAAAAAAACCACGGTTAGGTGGTAGGTATATAATAATAAATAATACAATTCTGGTCGGACGGACTGCCTGCCGTGTGCCGACACAGAGGTAGCCACAGCCGTGAACTACCGCACTGTACACTGGTTGATAAAGAGATAGTAGTATACTCGTAACAATTAGGATGACACTATGACGGTATAAAGAATGAAAAAAAAACCACGGTTAGGTGGTAGGTATATAATAATAAATAATACAATTCTGGTCGGACGGACTGCCTGCCGTGTGCCGACACAGAGGTAGCCACAGCCGTGAACTACCGCACTGTACTGTGTCTGCTGCTAATATAGACTGGTTGATATTTAAAGAGATATTAGTAGTATACAACAATACTATACTGGTGGTCAGGCACTGGTCACCACTCCTGCAGCAAAAGTGTGCACTGTTAATTAATATAATTGTACTCCTGGCTCCTGCTAACAACCTGCAGTGCTCCCCAGTCTCCCCCACAATTAATTATAAGCTTTTAATTTATACATTGATGACTGTGCAGCACACTGGGCTGAGCTGAGTGCACACAGACTGAGTCACACTGTGTGACTGACTGTGCTGTGTATCGTTGTTTTTTTCAGGCAGAGAACGGATATAGCAGAGAGAAGTGAACGGATATATTATATTAAATAAAAGTTAACTAGCAACTGCACTGGTCACTGACTGTGGTAAACTAACTCTGTCTGCGACTCTGCACAATCTCTCTCTATCTAATCTATCTATCTCTATTCTAATGGAGAGGACGCCAGACACGTCCTCTCCCTATCAATCTCAATGCACGAGTGAAAATGGCGGCGACGCGCGGCTCCTTATATAGAATCCGAGTCTCGCGATAGAATCCGAGCCTCGCGAGAATCCGACAGCGTCATGATGACGTTCGGGCGCGCTCGGGTTAACCGAGCAAGGCGGGAAGATCCGAGTCGCTCGGACCCGTGGAAAAAAAAGTGAAGTTCGTGCGGGTTCGGATTCAAAGAAACCGAACCCGCTCATCTCTAGTCAAAACAGGAACTGAACAGTCTGAAGTCATCGCAAGCGCTGAGTAGGTTTTGAGCTACTCTAAAACTGCACAAAAAAAATGTCCCGCCGCTCTGCCATCCTTTCGTTCGCACTTCTGCTAAGCTAAAATACACTCCTAGTGGGCGGCGGCATAGCGTTTGCACAGCTTCTAAAAACTGCTAGCGAGCGAACAACTCGGAATGACCACCATTGGCCAAAGGCTGGCTGACTAAACTAAGTGAAGAGCAGCAGCACAAACAAACACACGGCAGTTATTTCTGTTTAAAACTGTTTTGCAAATAAGTGATGTATTAGTAATAATAACCAAACAAACCGATTCACAAGTACTTTCAATAGAATAGAAAACAATACAACACATACATTTTTAAGAATCGTGCATGGAATATCATTGCTCAAAAGTAGTAATAGATAACAAACAGAAAAGAAAAAAACAATAAACCATGTGTAAAATAGCAACAACAGACGTGGATGCCACCTACACAAGGGGTTGGGTTAGGAATGTTGGCGGGCGGGATGCAGGGGCCAGAATACCGACCGTGTCATCCCGATTGTGAGAATCCTGATAAGAGGAAGGTAAGAATACTCACTTTCCCCCAATGCCCCATAACCTCCCCCCCTTCCACAGCCTAAACCTAACCCTTCCCCACCCCTACAGCCTGATGCTAACCCTCCCAGTATTGTCTAAACCTAACCCCCACTTCCCGCAGTCTAAATCTAACCCCTCTACATGCAGGATGTCAACATCTGTTAGGTAAGTATTCTAACCCTAATCCCCAACCCATACCTCCCAACATCTGATGCAGTAGACTCGGGACCAGCCGCGACGGAGGCGCAACCTAGGTCAAAATGGGGCGTGGTCTCGGATGAGTGGGTGGGGCTTCTGGTGGAGGGCATGGCCTAGCACCACGACCCCCTTTTTCATAATTTTGTGGTACCGGCTAGCCCTCCCTACACTGATAGATTCCATGCGCATGGCATCTATTCAGTGATCACTGGCTGCTTTGCAAAGCAGAGCAGCGGTGATCCCCGGCCTCTCCCTTTCTACCCCACCCGCCCGCGGGACACTGTACAATTAGTGACCCCCACCCGCAGCCGCCTGATCCTAACCCTCCCACACCTAACCCTCCCAGGGGTGCCTAAACCTAACCCCCCCTCCCCGCAGCCTAACCCTACCTCCGCAGGATACACCTACGCTCGGGATTCCGGTGTCCGGGATTCCTTTGCCGACATTGTGATCCATGTTGGCATCCCGGTTTCAGTATTCTGGTGTAGGTATTCCGACTGCCGAGATCCTGAATGCCGAGATCCTAACTGGATCCCTAGGAAGAGATCCTGCAGGCTTTGAATAAGACATGTGTTTTGCAGACGCGTTTAAAGCTTGGGAAAGCCATATAGTATACAGCAGACTGAAGTGACAGTCATTGTGTCTATTCCAAGCGTGGCCAACCTGTGGCTCTCCAACTGTTGTAAAACTACAAGTCCCATCATGCTTTGCCACAATTTTGCTATTAGGATATGCTAAAACTTTGGCAGGGCATGCTAGGATGTGTAGTTTCACAACATCTGGAGACCCACAGGTTGGTCTATTCTATAAATTCTGTGAAGTATGAATCTACTGTACAAATACATTGCAGAACGGCATTTCTTGAAAATATGATTCAATGATAGAACATAGGGGGGAACTAAATTAGCCACAATAATGCGGTAATTTAACATGATCACCAATTACCGTGAAAAGCGACTTATCACAAGTTTGCGTGCTCCCGCGATTCAACCTATCCTATTGCAAATTCACGAAAACGGGATGCTTGCGATAATTCTTGCCATCAAAACCAGAGAAAAGTGTAGGAGAAAATGGGGAAATCTGCTTGTATCCAATAAAAAGCCAAACTAAGATAGGAAAACAGTACTGAAGTCTATTAGTGGTCGTAATAAAATATTTGGGGTACTTAAATTAGGTCAAATGGCTGTTATATGCATTTAAAAAAGTAAAACAAATGATATAAAGCAAGTGTTTTTCAGCAAAATAAATGATCAGATTAAATTGGGGGTAAATAAAAATGGATGTAAGTATATATTTGGGTCATTTTAAGCCACTTTAAAAAAAAAAAAAAAAGTAATAAAAGAAAACCCTGATTACCCCCACATGCAAACCACTTGTCCCACTAATAAAGCACCCCAATACACCTGTCCAATACCTTGTACCCCAATATCCATATTTTTTTATGTTTTGACCCCAAAAATGACATGTTATTATTGGCCAATTAAAAATAATTAAAAACTTCTAAGTGCCTAATTAGTCATTCAGGGTGTTGTCCCAGGGGTTCTAAACCAAGGACCTTATTCAGCAATTAGGACCTAAACTAGCAATACTGCAACTGCTTGCGATCGCATGCTGGGGGCCGTCCAGTACATGTCAGGCAGCCATGCAATCGCAATTCAATTGCAATTGCATCGCTAATTAAGGGAAGACCCCCTGCCTGCGCAGCCCCAATCCCATCCCTGTTTCCAACACCATGCCCCTTGCAACGCCATGCCTCTGCCCCCGCAATGCTGCTGCCACAACCGCCCCACAAATGCCCCGCTAACGTCTCTGCACGTTTGCATCATTTACTGTTGACAATTGAATAACGGCGTATCACGGGTCATGGTAAAATCTCAGTGGGTCATTCCGAATTGATCGTAGCTGTGCTAAATTTAGCACAGCTGCGATCAGGAACACAGATATGCGGGGTGACACCCAGCCCGCCACGCATGTCAGTGCCTGCCCCGTCGCTGAAGTACAAAAGCATCACACAGCGGTGATGCTTTTGTACTTCAGGAGTAGCTCCCACCCAGCGCAGCTTTTGCGCGCCGGCCGGGAGCTACTCGTCGCTGCCCGGCTCGCAGCGGCTGCGTGTGACTTCACGTAGCCGCTGCGGCCCATCCCCCGTACAGTCCGGCCACGCCTGCCTTGGCCGGACCACGCCAACAAAACAGCGGCCAAACGCCTCCGTGCCGCCCACTCCCGCCCAGTGACCGCCTCTGCCTGTCAATCAGGCAGAGGCAATCGCTAAGCAACGACAGCCATCGGCTGTCAGCCATGGCGCCAGCGCATGCAGTTCTGACCTGATCGCTGCACTACGATAAACTGCAGCGAGCGATTAGGTCAGAATGACCCCCTCAGTTTTTATCGCTAAAACAGCAATTCGTGGCTAATTGAATTCCCCCTATAGAATGTAGTGACGGAACTTTGCACCTCTGCAGAACATCTTGATTGTTGTGAAACTCAGTTCAGGAGAAATTTTACTGCTTCCTATGTGTACCGTATATATGTAACTGCAGTGTAGTATACGGTTATATCTGCTGTGTTCATTACCTGGTATGAGACAGCAATTTTTATTTTAAATTGCATATCCTTTAATATTGTTTCATTATTGTAGATTGTGCCCTATGTGGAGATTTAATAGACAATTTAACATAAACTTTCTAGCCTGGCTTAATGGCATCTATACAGAAAATGGAATCTTCTGTGTTGATTGCTTTTTTTATGATAGGATATTTCTTACTGTAAAACTGACCGTAAAACATTTACTAGCATTATATGTTTCTTTGGACAGAATTACAATGCCATTTCTACATTTAGGTAAGTGTAAGCCAGCTTTTTGCAGAGAAATGTATGTAGAAATAAAACTCGTTTTCGCCAATACAAGAAAAGTCGAGGCAATGTAGCTGAAGCATTAAAGTAATTCATGAATTGCAGACGAGGATTGTGCATCAATATGTTTTTTTACATTATAGTGCATCCCTCTGCAGTGGCCTTTCATCCATCATACACTGTTATGTTTCTGAACAATCAGTACATGTAACAGGCACTTAAAACACTTCTCGTTTCCTATGGTCCCAAAAGATGCATTACTGCTTCACTAATGAACTGCAGTTTAATTCTGATGGAATTAGTGTTTGCAGACATACATGGCAGCTGCGATACAGCATCTGGGAAAGTCACAATAAAATCTGTGGCTAAAAACATCTGATCATCATGATGCAGCTCAAACATATAAGGGCTAAGCAAATCTATAATGTTTTAAATGATGTCCTTATTGTATATATACATTTTAAATGACACTCATATTTATCATGGTATCACCTTGGACTATTAGAAACCAAACTGTGAAAAATGACAGGTACAGTAGCACCATACATCTCGTGGTAACTAAGGGGTATATTTGCTAGGGTGCAGGTTTTTAGAAGTGATGTTTCCCACAGCAACCATTCAGAGTCTACATGCCATTTATCTAGCACCTTCTAGAAGATAATAGCTAGGATTTGATTGGTTGCTAGGGCAACATCTCCACCTTAGTAAATATACCCCTAGGTATAGACTTGGTTTTATGGTATAAATAATTGTTGCTGGAAAATTTGGTAAACCTCATGATTTGTGAAGTAGGAGAACTTAATGTAACAAACAGTGCAAGAGACATAAGATAGACACACAGGTGAGTAAAAAAAGCGAATATAAAAAAATATCTTAAATTGCAACCAGAATACTCAGAGTTAATACTCAAGAACTGGTACTGTATGTCTAGAAACTGCAGGTATTGACCGAAAAGATGTGGTCCTCGCGCATCCATTCCGAACACGTACACACTGAGCCGTGGTTACTATGGTAACGGGAGCCATAGGAAACATTTTCAGCTACTAAAATCCCCCCCTGCAGCACCCCCTCATCCCCCACCCACGCTTGGGCTGCTTCAGAAACCAGGGCTAACGAGCCAGCGTCTGGCTCAGAAGGCAATTAACCCCTCCATTACAGAGGCTGCATTCAGCGGCTACTAGTTCTGATTACTAATACACCCCCCCATCATCCTAACATGGCTGAAAGTAGCTAACATTGGCTGCTGCTCCCCCCGTCTTGTTAGTAATGTAATGATATACAGTTTATATAATCATGAAGCTAAAATGAAAACAACACAGTAGCTGCAGCTTGTCTAGTAATACACTGACACGCTGCCATTTTACATAATCTAATTTCAAAACAAAGAGGTTGAGACAATTTGCAAATTTGTTTTTATTTTCTGCTTCTCTGTTGGTAGTTTACACAGGATGTTTCTTTCCTACGGGCCATTAAGGTAAATCCATCGTCTGCACACAAAGAAAGAAGCCATTTTGTAGACTGAAGCCATATTCTAAGGAACCAGCATCTAATATAATGAAGTGTTGCATGCTTTGGTGATGGCTCTAGGTCTTAATAAATTGATGGATTACATTCTCATAAATACTGATTCATGACACAAAATGGCTGTCTCCAATGTACCTGCCATGATGCAGTACAATCCCACTTCAGTTGGCGCACCTTCTAAGGGCACATGGCATGATGACATAGTGTGTGCTGCATGGAGGATGCCTGGAGCAGGAAGCTGGACACTGGGCGCCTATCCAGAAATCCCACCAGCTGGGCACAGGTGTCACCAGGGCAATGACTTTGCTGCCTCAGTCACACTTGTAAAAATGTGGAGCAAATATGATAGGTGTATAACTTTGCATATACTGTAGCAAAAATGTGAAGAAAGTCAACATCATCAACAAATAAAGTTTCACCAACTTTATGGGACCTCTAAAAGGAGTATCTTAAATATCAGCACATGGTTCTTACACGATATTCAGTTTGTAAATCAGTATATTTATATACTGTATACTGCTGTTATGCTTTAAAAATGCATCAGATAATTGTTTGAAAACTGCATTAAAAAACACACACTTTGATAAATCCCAGAAGAGCCTAAATCATATATAACATGACCTGCAGTGTCTAAAACTATCACAGTGTATCGCCGGCCCATTTAATAAAGAAACAATATCAATACAATACTCTTATCACTGTTACAATCCCAGGATGGAGATAGCAGGTGACTTTGCATAGTAAAGGTTGCTATCAAATAATAGTAGTCCTCCGATCAATATCTCCATCTCAGTCTAACATGATGCAGGTATTTATCAGATACCTCTGCAAGGAGATATGGACTTTGCTGCTAACACCACTCAGGTTTCGGCCCCCATGTCTCGTACCAGATGTGAGTTGCAAGTGTCAACAAATGATAGAAGACTTTAGGTTAAATAAGGTACAACTTATATAGCAAGAATACAAAGATATTAGCAGTGGGAGATACTAGAGATGAGCGCCTGAAATTTTTCGGGTTTTGTGTTTTGGTTTTGGGTTCGGTTCCGCGGCCGTGTTTTGGGTTCGAACGCGTTTTGGCAAAACCTCACCGAATTTTTTTTGTCGGATTCGGGTGTGTTTTGGATTCGGGTGTTTTTTTCAAAAAACACTAAAAAACAGCTTAAATCATAGAATTTGGGGGTCATTTTGATCCCAAAGTATTATTAACCTCAAAAACCATAATTTACACTCATTTTCAGTCTATTCTGAATACCTCACACCTCACAATATTATTTTTAGTCCTAAAATTTGCACCGAGGTCGCTGTGTGAGTAAGATAAGCGACCCTAGTGGCCGACACAAACACCGGGCCCATCTAGGAGTGGCACTGCAGTGTCACGCAGGATGTCCCTTCCAAAAAACCCTCCCCAAACAGCACATGACGCAAAGAAAAAAAGAGGCGCAATGAGGTAGCTGTGTGAGTAAGATTAGCGACCCTAGTGGCCGACACAAACACCGGGCCCATCTAGGAGTGGCACTGCAGTGTCACGCAGGATGGCCCTTCCAAAAAACTCTCCCCAAACAGCACATGACGCAAAGAAAAAAAGAGGCGCAATGAGGTAGCTGTGTGAGTAAGATTAGCGACCCTAGTGGCCGACACAAACACCGGGCCCATCTAGGAGTGGCACTGCAGTGTCACGCAGGATGTCCCTTCCAAAAAACCCTCCCCAAACAGCACATGACGCAAAGAAAAAAAGAGGCGCAATGAGGTAGCTGTGTGAGTAAGATTAGTGACCCTAGTGGCCGACACAAACACCGGGCCCATCTAGGAGTGGCACTGCAGTGTCACGCAGGATGTCCCTTCCAAAAAACCCTCCCCAAACAGCACATGACGCAAAGAAAAAAAGAGGCGCAATGAGGTAGCTGACTGTGTGAGTAAGATTAGCGACCCTAGTGGCCGACACAAACACCGGGCCCATCTAGGAGTGGCACTGCAGTGTCACGCAGGATGGCCCTTCCAAAAAACCCTCCCCAAACAGCACATGACGCAAAGAAAAAAAGAGGCGCAACGAGGTAGCTGTGTGAGTAAGATTAGCGACCCTAGTGGCCGACACAAACACCGGGCCCATCTAGGAGTGGCACTGCAGTGTCACGCAGGATGTCCCTTCCAAAAAACCCTCCCCAAACAGCACATGACGCAAAGAAAAAAAGAGGCTTTTTACTGATATTTGGTGTTTTGGATTTGACATGCTCTGTACTATGACATTGGGCATCGGCCTTGGCAGACGACGTTGCTGGCATTTCATCGTCTCGGCCATGACTAGTGGCAGCAGCTTCAGCACGAGGTGGAAGTGGATCTTGATCTTTCCCTAATTTTGGAACCTCAACATTTTTGTTCTCCATATTTTAATAGGCACAACTAAAAGGCACCTCAGGTAAACAATGGAGATGGATGGATTGGATACTAGTATACAATTATGGACGGGCTGCCGAGTGCCGACACAGAGGTAGCCACAGCCGTGAACTACCGCACTGTACTGTGTCTGCTGCTAATATATAGACTGGTTGATAAAGAGATAGTATACTCGTAACTAGTATGTATGTATAAAGAAAGAAAAAAAAACCACGGTTAGGTGGTATATACAATTATGGATGGGCTGCCGAGTGCCGACACAGAGGTAGCCACAGCCGTGAACTACCGCACTGTACTGTGTCTGCTGCTAATATATAGACTGGTTGATGATAAAGAGATAGTATACTCGTAACTAGTATGTATGTATAAAGAAAGAAAAAAAAACCACGGTTAGGTGGTATATACAATTATGGACGGGCTGCCGAGTGCCGACACAGAGGTAGCCACAGCCGTGAACTACCGCACTGTACTGTGTCTGCTGCTAATATATAGACTGGTTGATAAAGAGATAGTATACTCGTAACTAGTATGTATGTATAAAGAAAGAAAAAAAAACCACGGTTAGGTGGTATATACAATTATGGACGGGCTGCCGAGTGCCGACACAGAGGTAGCCACAGCCGTGAACTACCGCACTGTACTGTGTCTGCTGCTAATATATAGACTGGTTGATAAAGAGATAGTATACTCGTAACTAGTATGTATGTATAAAGAAAGAAAATAAAACAACGGTTAGGTGGTATATACAATTATGGACGGGCTGCCGAGTGCCGACACAGAGGTAGCCACAGCCGTGAACTACCGCACTGTACTGTGTCTGCTGCTAATATAGACTGGTTGATAAAGAGATAGTATACTACTAATATTATATATACTGGTGGTCAGGTCACTGGTCACTAGTCACACTGGCAGTGGCACTCCTGCAGCAAAAGTGTGCACTGTTTAATTTTAATATAATATTATGTACTCCTGGCTCCTGCTATAACCTATAACTGGCACTGCAGTAGTGCTCCCCAGTCTCCCCCACAATTATAAGCTGTGTGAGCTGAGCAGTCAGACAGATATATAATATATATAGATGATGCAGCACACTGGCCTGAGCCTGAGCAGTGCACACAGATATGGTATGTGACTGACTGAGTCACTGTGTGTATCGCTTTTTTCAGGCAGAGAACGGATATATTAAATAAACTGCACTGTGTGTCTGGTGGTCACTCACTATATAATATATTATGTACTCCTGGCTCCTGCTATAACCTATAACTGGCACTGCAGTAGTGCTCCCCAGTCTCCCCCACAATTATAAGCTGTGTGAGCTGAGCAGTCAGACAGATATATATAATATTATTTATATATAGATAATAGATGATGCAGCACACTGGCCTGAGCCTGAGCAGTGCACACAGATATGGTATGTGACTGAGTCACTGTGTGCTGTGTATCGCTTTTTTCAGGCAGAGAACGGATTATAAATAAAACTGGTGGTCACTGGTCACTATCAGCAAAACTCTGCACTGTACTGAGTACTCCTAATGCTCCCCAAAATTAGTAAATCAAGTGTCTCTCTAATCTATTCTAAACGGAGAGGACGCCAGCCACGTCCTCTCCCTATCAATCTCAATGCACGTGTGAAAATGGCGGCGACGCGCGGCTCCTTATATAGAATCCGAGTCTCGCGATAGAATCCGAGCCTCGCGAGAATCCGACAGCGTCATGATGACGTTCGGGCGCGCTCGGGTTAACCGAGCAAGGCGGGAAGATCCGAGTCGCTCGGACCCGTGAAAAAAAACATGAAGTTCTGGCGGGTTCGGATTCAGAGAAACCGAACCCGCTCATCTCTAGGAGATACAGTTGGTTTAGGTATACAGGTGATGGTGACAGAGACAAGTGAATGCCTCAGGAGATAATAGACGTTGAGTTGAGAGCTGGAACAGAAACACCAGCCACAAAGGAACTGGTCACAGCCAGCAGTGATTACCAAGCAGGAAATTAGCAAAGTTGGACAGGACATTGGGAGGTGCAGTCATGTGTCTAAGGTTTCTCCTAGAGTTAGTACATATGTTGGGGCCTGGCACACCTACAGGTAGTAGGACTTTTTAGCAGAAGAAAGAATGATTGTGCCAGGGGGAAGCCTGCACATATGGCTCCACCAAAATGTCCCCAGATAAGGAACCGAACCGCAAAGCATACACTGGAATATTCCACACCGTACCTGTCCTCTTAATGGTAGACTCTGGGCACCCTAAAATGGGCTATTTGGGAAACTTCAGATGAAATTTGGTCAGGAGTCCAAGAGCATGAAAGTCTGCTGTATTAACCGAAGCACACTTCTTGGGCTGTGGCATTTCCAGTCCACCAAGGACTGAATCTTCAGTCTAACATAAAGAATTTGACTGAATTCATACAACATTCCCATTTTGGGTCTTTATTACTGTTGGTGGACTAGATATGGTGGAAAAGTGATTAAAGGCTTAAGAAGAGCTACACACAGTTGAAGATTAAATTGATGTGTATAGAGGGAGGTCATTTCAGTTTGAAAGCCACTGAATTGACCACTCATAAAATTTTAAATGGACCAATATCTCTTGGTGTAAATTTTGTACTGAGTAAATGTAACCTTACCATTTAGATTGACACCCAAATGCTGTCTGCTACTCCCACTGTTAGCATCAGACAGTCTCTTAGGTTTGGTGTGGAATGCTGGTGGTCGGGATGCGACTGCGGCATCCTGACAAGCAAAATCCTGACAGGGCCCCCTAACCCTCCCTCCACACTGCCTAAACCTAACCTCTTCCCCACAGCCTAACCCTAACCCTCAGTGATGTCCCCTGAACCTAACCCCCCCTTCCCACAGCCTAAGCTTGACCCTCCCCCAGCTGTCTTACCCTCTGGGGGTACCTAACCCTAACACCCCTCCCCTGGGCCACAGCCTAACCTTAACCCTCCCCCTGCAGCCTAAACCTAACACCCCCCCCCCCCCCCCTCACACCGTGGCTTACCTGTCCAGAGCCCAAGCACTTGCTCATTCAGGATCCTGGCGGTCGGGTTTCCAGTGTAGAAGACATTTGGAGAATTGCCTTAACTTAACCCGAAAATGTTGGTGGTTTTGGAAGAGGTCATGAACTTCTGGATCATGAGTACAGTGCAAGATATCTTCAGAATAAATTATGGTGTCAGTAAGATCCATAAATAAAGATTTATAAAATACATCCTGGAAGAGTTTATTGACACATTACTGTAATATTGCTAAAGCATTATACAGTCACAGCCCTTAGTTGCTTTCTGGAATATTAAAGTTGGTCATCAACACATTGCCCTTGGACAATCTGATGCCTGTTTTATACAATCAAACAGCTGAGAAATCAAAGGGAGGGAAATTGGGAATACCCGGGGGTAAGTACCCTGGGCCCCCCTTTATAAAAGGGCACTCCGCAGCTGCCACAGATCGGATCTCTGATCCGATCTGTGGTGCTGAGCTCCCGGCTCCCCATGCAGGGCAGTTGAGTTATGGCTGCCCCCACTCCACGGCACGGCCGCACGTGGGGAGTGTGTAATGTGTACAGGAAGGACAGTGAGCAACGGCTGAGCTGTCCAATAATCTGTGGAGCAGCAGCCTGTGGCTCTGCCATTGGCTGGGCACGCAGGCTGCAGGAAACAGGGAGGACGGCATTTCGTCCGTCATCAGGAATATATGTTACATATATATATATATAGTGAGAATTTTTTGTAATGTATATTTCTGATGACGGTTTTTCTTTAATAAAACCGAAATGTAGAAGTTATATATAGACTACGCCTCATTATTTACCTGTGAGTGCCGCCTTCACCAACCTCTGTATATATATATATATATACTGTATATATATATATATATATATATATATATATATATATAGATAGATAGATAGATAGATAGATAGATACACATATACATTATACATCATCTTCTACACCAACGTTTCGGGGCTTCCCGTGCCGCCCCGCTGCCGCCTTCAGTCTTCTCTGCACCTGTGCCTCCTCTGCACCATGCCGGCCGCAGCCTCCTCATCCACCGCACCACAGACTACAGCATCCTCAGCACCGCCGCTGCTAAATACTGTAGCTAATATTACCCTGCTGCCTTTCTCTCTCCCTAGTCCCTACTGTATGCCCTTGTAGTCCCTCTCTCTGTCCCTATGTCCCTGCTGTCACTTTTCCTGTCCCTCTGTCACTCTCCCTGTCCCTATGTCACTGCTGTCACTTTCCCTGTCCCTCTGTCACTCTCCCTGTCCCTATGTCCCTGCTGTCACTTTCCCTGTCCCTCTGTCACTCTCCCTGTCCCTATGTCCCTGCTGTCACTTTCCCTGTCCCTCTGTCACTCTCCCTGTCCCTATGTCCCTGCTGTCACTTTCCCTGTCCCTCTGTCACTCTCCCTGTCCCTATGTCCCTGCTGTCACTTTCCCTGTCCCTCTGTCACTCTCCCTGTACCTATGTTCCTGCTGTCACGCTCCCTGACTTTTGCCTCATTCCATGTGGCATAATGTGAATCTCGGCTCATTCTGTGTGCTCTAATGTGAATTTCGTCTCATACCATGTGCTATAATGTGAATTTCGGCTCATTCAGTGTGCTATAATGTGAATTTCAGCTCATTCTGTTTGCTATAATTTGAATTTTGGCTCATTATGTGTGCTATAATGTGAATTTCGGCTCATTCTGTGTGCTATAATGTGAATTTTGGCTCATTATGTGTGCTATAATGTGAATTTCAGCTCATTCTGTTTGCTATAATTTGAATTTTGGCTCATTATGTGTGCTATAATGTGAATTTCAGCTCATACTGTGTGCTATAATGTGAATTTATGGTCATTCTGTTTGCTATAATATGAATTTTGGCTCATTCTGGGGGTCATTCCGAGTTGATCGTAGCAGTGCAAAATTTTGCACAGCTACGATCATCTTTCCTGACATCTAGTCCACCCCGCATGTCAGTGCCAGCCCCCCCCCCCCCCCCCCCCCGCAGAAGTGCAGAGGCATCACACAGCGGCGATGCCTTTGCACTTCAGGAGTAACTCCCAGGCAGCGCAGCTTTAGCGTGCTGGCCGGGAGCTACTCCTCGCTCCCTGGCCCGCAGCAGCTGCGTATGATGTCACGTAGCCGCTGCGGCCCGCCCCCGTACGGTCCGGCCACGCCTGCATTGGCCAGACCGCGCCTACGAAACGCCAAATACCGCCGTTTCGCCCCCTCCTGCCCATCAATCGCCTCTGCCTGTCAATCAGGCAGAGGCGATCGCTGTCCTGCTACGGCCTTCGGCCATCCCACATGTGCAGGCGCACTATGGCGTCGGCGCATGCGCAGCAGGGAGCCGTTCGCTCTGCTGCATTAAACTTAAAACGCAGTGAGCGAATGGGTTGGAATGACCCCCAGTGTGTGCTATAATGTGAATTTCGGCTCATACTGTGTGGTATACCGTGAAAGGAGCACCAGTACTAGATAGTATAAGGGGTCCTAATATTGTGGTGCATAATGGGGGTCATTCCGACCCGATCGCTCGCTGCAGTTTCTTGCAGCGCAGCGATCGGGTCGGAACTGCGTATGCATATGGCAGTCAACAGTGCCTAGTGATCGCCTCTGAGGCAGAGGCGGTCGCTGGGATGGAGGGGGCGAAACGGCGGCGTTAAGCCACCATTTAGGGGGCATGGTCTGGCCAATGCAGGCGTGGCCAGACCTTTGGGGGGTGGTCCGCGGTGGCTGCGTGACATCACACGCAGCCGCTGCGGGTCGTGGAGCGACTCTTGAAGTGCAAAGGCATTGCCGCTGTACGATGCCTTTGCATTTCTGCGGGGGGAAGGCAGCACTGACATGCGGGGCGGACTAGCCCTGTGCTCCGCATCCCTCCGCCTGTCAGTGTGAATGATCGTAGCTGTGCTAAATTTAGCACAGCTACGATCAACTGGGAATGACCCCCAATGTGTATAAGGGGTATATGGTGTGATAAACTACACTAAAGGCCAAGCTCCCTTTTCCGGAGGCGCTCACATAATTGCAACCTTCACTTTTCCATACCCTCACTTCAAAATTCCCACTTCGACCACTGTACATACAGTATGTAAATATATATATATATATATATATATATATATATATTCACGTGGACCAAAGAGTTACTGACTGCGGTGCCCTCCTGGTTACTGCATGTCACTGTATATATGGTGGAAGATGGCGGTACTCATCAGACTTGAACAGGATGCTCAATATGAAGTCAGTTTATTGCCCATTCAGACCAAATCTCCTATATATTAGCCCTGTGACTCTGTGGCTGCACTTCTAACGCTGGGTGGAGTCACAGACCCTGCCCTGTCTGTGTCAGCACACCACATGACACACCATAGCAGAAGGGACCACCAGGCAGACACACCATTCTCACTGACGGCCCACACTGCCAGGTAAGCAAGGAGACCTACACACCCTCACCCCACTCTACCCCTCCCCTGCAAACACCCACCACGGCAACACACACACCCGCTAACAAGTCCGGTGCTAGCCCCCCCCACCATCTGTTACACTGCAGCCGCGCCGTTGATATACAGTCACGGCCGCACACATTGCTACACACACTGGACTTACGGACCACACCGCACAGCCAGCCTCCTTCACTTCCACCTCCCTTCAGCAGCCCCGTAACCCACACCTCACGGAGGTACCGTACAGGACCCACCACCGCAAAATACACTCACGGCCGCACAACTGCACACACTGCACTTACGGAGCCCGAGCACTCCGCACAGTGACAGCCAGGCTCCCTCACTTCCACCGCCCTTCAGCAGCCCCCTCACCCACAACTCACGGAGGTGCCGTACAACACCGCACAGAGCGCTCACACTGCCTGACGGAGGCGCCACACGCCGCAGCGTAACCCTCCCTCACTACCAAGCCAGCGGCACCTCCGTCACCCGCAGCGCTCTGCCTGCTACCTGCGCCTCCTGCATCGCTGTGCCTGCACCCACCATCTGACACTCCACCATCACCCAGCACCCCTGCACCCCCACCCCCAACCACCTGTAGCGGACCCCCTTACCACACCTTGGGAGTAAGGCTTATATTGTTGGGGGGGGGGGGGGAGTTCAATTCATGCCTGTTATTGTGCTGGAAGGGGGGAAGTGGAATGCTTTCACCCACCACAATCCACCCTTCCCATCCACCCCCCGCCCCCAACACCATCAGCCTATCTGCTGTATATAGGAGCCACACACTTACGGCTAATCACACACCGCTCCCCACTACCGCTGCACACACTGTCACGGAGGCGCCCGACAGCACACCGCCAGCCTCCCTCACTCCCAGCCCCCTCACCCGCACCTGTCTTCCTGTGCGCAATAGGGCCGCACACACCGCTTCCCCCCTCTCCACTACCGCTGCACACACTCTCGCACGGAGCTGCCCGACACCTGGCCGCCATCCTCCCTCACTACCAGCCCAGCTACCTCTGCCCTTCACCAGCCCCCTCACCTGCACCGGTTTTCCACCGCCCAACAGGCCTGCACACACCGCTCCCCCCCTCCCCACTACCGCTGCACACACTCTCTCACCAGCCTCCCTCGCTAGCACGCCAGCTCCCTCTGCCCTTCACCGGGCCCGTCACCCGCACCTGTCTGCCTGTGCAAGACACTCCTGTTGCCACTCCAGCAACACCCACTGCAACCTTCACCCAACACCCTCATGTTATGGGGGGGGGGGGGGGGGGGTGGCCATCTATTCTTGTGTGCCTTTTTCCCTCTTGCCATGGTGGAGGTGCTGCGATGGGAGAGGTTTTTTTTACACCTGCCGCTGGGGACAGGACTGCCATCAGCCCTGTCATCCCCACCCAGGCAGCTGCTGCTGACGCTACTGTGGACGTGCGCAGGGTCCGGACATTGTGGTGATGCCCACTCCCGAAACAGTGTGGGACGGAGTCCCCTGTATTATACACTTTCTGATGGGGTAGTGGGGAGGGCTGGAACCTTCACTGTAGCCCCCCTGTTTCCATCACTGTGTGACCCCGGCACACCTGTAAACCAACACATGTTGGGGGCCTTTGCAGACCTCTATGTTGCCCCTGTCTGCGCTGACGTGATGGGGAAGCTGGGTGTACTACGCTAACAACATACATCACTACCCAACACTTTTTACTTACACACACACACACACACACACACACACACACACACACACACACACACACAACCACTTACCCCTCTGCAATTACACTGCAACACCTACATAACCTTCCAGACCCTCCACAATTCTGCACACCACCACACAACCCCTACTACACACCCGCCACCCTCTCTATACAGCCAATGCATTCTGACAACACAATAACACAACCATATGGCCACAATGGAGCCCTCCCCCCCACACATGCAATAACATGCCAACTCATGTCCACCCCCCCCCCCCCCCCAACTTCCACACACTACAATACCATATACAAAGTTCCAAAAACATACAACACACAGCCATGCCACCTTCCGGTCCCATCCACATCTTCCCCGCACCCGCCACTCCCCCAACCACAGCACCTACTAGGTGATTCACCAGGCCCTGCGTGCGCTGTTCACGCCGTTGCAAAGGGCTTCGACCCCTTAACCATTGCACGCCCTTTGTCCGTGCAATATTTAACCACTCACACAATTACTGTATGATTGGATGTAATACTCCCTATAATAAAAATATTGCACGCCACAAGGGTGTGCAAGGGTTAAGGGGGCATAGCCCCTTACGACGGTGTGAAGAGCGCCCGTAGGGCGCGATGAATCACCTAGTATATATATATATATATATATATATATATATATATATATAAATATTGTGGCAGAGACAGCATTTTTCCATGTGGAAGTAATGTGGAGGATCCAGACCAGGGTGGTCATTCCGAGTTGTTCGCCCGGTAAATTTAATCGCATCGCAGCGATTTTCCGCTTAGTGCGCATGCGCAATGTCCGCACTGCGACTGCGCCAAGTAAATTTGTTAAGAAGTTAGGATTTTTACTCACGGCTTTTTCTTCGCTCAGGCGATCGTAGTGTGATTGACAGGAAGTGGGTGTTTCTGGGCGGAAACACGCCGTTTTATGGGCGTGTGGGGAAAAACGCTACCGTTTCCGGAAAAAACGCAGGAGTGGCTGAAGAAACGGGGGAGTGTCTGGGCGAACGCTGGGTGTGTTTGTGACGTCAAACCAGGAACGACAAGCACTGAACTGATCGCACTGGCAGAGTAAGTCTCGAGCTACTCAGAAACTGCACAGAGATGTCTTATCGCAATATTGCGAATCTTTCGTTCGCAATTTTAAGATGCTAAGATACACTCCCAGTAGGCGGCGGCTTAGCGTATGCAATGCTGCTAAAAGCAGCTTGCGAGAGAACAACTCGGAATGACCACCCAGGTTTTGGAAGCAGTAGCAGAATACCAAATGTGTGATCAGTGGCACCTGGGATTTCCTGCTATAAGGGTTTCCAGGGCAGAGTCACCTTGCTCTTGATGGTGGAATAGCTACCCAAGTGATAGGCTAGGTTGTGTGGGATAGACTAGGGACCACTGGAGCCTATCAAGTAGAGATGAGCGGGTTCGGTTTCTCTGAATCCGAACCCGCACGAACTTCATGTTTTTTTTCACGGGTCCGAGCGACTCGGATCTTCCCGCCTTGCTCGGTTAACCCGAGCGCGCCCGAACGTCATCATGACGCTGTCGGATTCTCGCGAGACTCGGATTCTATATAAGGAGCCGCGCGTCGCCGCCATTTTCACACGTGCATTGAGATTGATAGGGAGAGGACGTGGCTGGCGTCCTCTCCATTTAGATTAGAAGAGAGAGAGAGAGAGATTGACCTGATTTACTGGAGCTTAGGAGTACTGTAGAACTGTAGAGAGTGCAGAGTTTACTAGTGACTGACCACAGTGACCACCAGACAGTGCAGTTTTATTTAATATATCCGTTCTCTGCCTGAAAAAAACGATACACAGTGACTCAGTCACATACCATATCTGTGTGCACTGCTCAGCCCAGTGTGCTGCATCATCTATGTATATAGCTGACTGTGCTCAGCTCACACAACTTATAATTGTGGGGGAGACTGGGGAGCACTGCAGTGCCAGTTATAGGTTATAGCAGGAGCCAGGAGTACATATTATTATTAAAATTAAACAGTGCACACTTTTGCTGCAGGAGTGCCACTGCCAGTGTGACTGACCAGTGACCTGACCACACTGACCACCAGTATAGTTAGTAGTATAGTATACTATATTGTGATTGCCTGAAAAAGTTAAACACTCGTATCTGACTGTGCTCAGCTCACACATCTTATAATTGTGGGGGAGACTGGGGAGCACTGCAGTGCCAGTTATAGGTTATAGCAGGAGCCAGGAGTACATATTATTATTAAAATTAAACAGTGCACACTTTTGCTGCAGGAGTGCCACTGCCAGTGTGACTGACCAGTGACCACCTGACCACACTGACCACCAGTATAGTTAGTAGTATAGTATACTATATTGTGATTGCCTGAAAAAGTTAAACACTCGTCGTGTGACTTCACTTGTGTGGTGTTTTTTTTTTTATTCTATAAAAAACTCATTCTGCTGACAGACAGTGTCCAGCAGGTCCGTCATTATATAATATATACCTGTCCGGCTGCAGTAGTGATATATATATATTTTTTATATCATTATTTATCATCCAGTCGCAGCAGACACAGTACGGTAGTTCACGGCTGTAGCTACCTCTGTGTCGGCACTCGGCAGTCCGTCCATAATTGTATACCACCTACCCGTGGTTTTTTTTTCTTTCTTCTTTATACATACATACTACTACTACATCTCTTTATCAACCAGTCTATATTAGCAGCAGACACAGTACAGTACGGTAGTCCACGGCTGTAGCTACCTCTGTGCCGGCACTCGGCAGTCCGTCCATAATTGTATACCACCTACCCGTGGTTTTTTTTTCTTTCTTCTTTATACATACATACTACTACTACTACATCTCTTTATCAACCAGTCTATATTAGCAGCAGACACAGTACAGTACGGTAGTCCACGGCTGTAGCTACCTCTGTGTCGGCACTGGGCAGTCCGTCCATAATTGTATACCACCTACCCGTGGTTTTTTTTTCTTTCTTCTTTATACATACATACTACTACTACATCTCTTTATCAACCAGTCTATATTAGCAGCAGACACAGTACAGTACGGTAGTCCACGGCTGTAGCTACCTCTGTGTCGGCACTGGGCAGTCCGTCCATAATTGTATACCACCTACCCGTGGTTTTTTTTTCTTTCTTCTTTATACATACATACTACTACTACTACATCTCTTTATCAACCAGTCTATATTAGCAGCAGACACAGTACAGTACGGTAGTCCACGGCTGTAGCTACCTCTGTGTCGGCACTGGGCAGTCCGTCCATAATTGTATACCACCTACCCGTGGTTTTTTTTTCTTTCTTCTTTATACATACATACTACTACTACATCTCTTTATCAACCAGTCTATATTAGCAGCAGACACAGTACAGTACGGTAGTCCACGGCTGTAGCTACCTCTGTGTCGGCACTGGGCAGTCCGTCCATAATTGTATACCACCTACCCGTGTTTTTTTTTTTCTTTCTTCTTTATACATACATACTACTACTACATCTCTTTATCAACCAGTCTATATTAGCAGCAGACACAGTACAGTACGGTAGTCCACGGCTGTAGCTACCTCTGTGTCGGCACTCGGCAGTCCGTCCATAATTGTATACCACCTACCCGTGGTTTTTTTTTCTTTCTTCTTTATACATACATACTACTACTACATCTCTTTATCAACCAGTCTATATTAGCAGCAGACACAGTACAGTACGGTAGTCCACGGCTGTAGCTACCTCTGTGTCGGCACTGGGCAGTCCGTCCATAATTGTATACCACCTACCCGTGGTTTTTTTTTTCTTTCTTCTTTATACATACATACTACTACTACATCTCTTTATCAACCACTCTATATTAGCAGCAGACACAGTACAGTACGGTAGTCCACGGCTGTAGCTACCTCTGTGTCGGCACTCGGCAGTCCGTCCATAATTGTATACCACCTACCCGTGGTTTTTTTTTCTTTCTTCTTTATACATACATACTACTACTACATCTCTTTATCAACCAGTCTATATTAGCAGCAGACACAGTACAGTACGGTAGTCCACGGCTGTAGCTACCTCTGTGTCGGCACTCGGCAGTCCATCCATAATTGTATACTAGTATCCATCCATCTCCATTGTTTTCCTGAGGTGCCTTTTAGTTGTGCCTATTAAAATATGGAGAACAAAAATGTTGAGGTTCCAAAATTAGGGAAAGATCAAGATCCACTTCCACCTCGTGCTGAAGCTGCTGCCACTAGTCATGGCCGAGACGATGAAATGCCAGCAACGTCGTCTGCCAAGGCCGATGCCCAATGTCATAGTACAGAGCATGTCAAATCCAAAACACCAAATATCAGTAAAAAAAGGACTCCAAAACCTAAAATAAAATTGTCGGAGGAGAAGCGTAAACTTGCCAATATGCCATTTACCACACGGAGTGGCAAGGAACGGCTGAGGCCCTGGCCTATGTTCATGGCTAGTGGTTCAGCTTCACATGAGGATGGAGGCACTCAGCCTCTCGCTAGAAAAATGAAAAGACTCAAGCTGGCAAAAGCAGTAGCACCGCAAAGAACTGTGCGTTCTTCGAAATCCCAAATCCACAAGGAGAGTCCAATTGTGTCGGTTGCGATGCCTGACCTTCCCAACACTGGACGTGAAGAGCATGCGCCTTCCACCATTTGCACGCCCCCTGCAAGTGCTGGAAGGAGCACCCGCAGTCCAGTTCCTGATAGTCAGATTGAAGATGTCAGTGTTGAAGTACACCAGGATGAGGAGGATATGGGTGTTGCTGGCGCTGGGGAGGAAATTGACCAGGAGGATTCTGATGGTGAGGTGGTTTGTTTAAGTCAGGCACCCGGGGAGACACCTGTTGTCCGTGGGAGGAATAGGGCCGTTGACATGCCTGGTGAAAATACCAAAAAAATCAGTCTTCGGTGTGGAAGTATTTCACCAGAAATGCGGACAACAGGTGTCAAGCCGTGTGTTCCCTTTGTCAAGCTGTAATAAGTAGGGGTAAGGACGTTAACCACCTCGGAACATCCTCCCTTATACGTCACCTGCAGCGCATTCATAATAAGTCAGTGACAAGTTCAAAAACTTGGGCCGACAGCGGAAGCAGTCCACTGACCAGTAAATCCCTTCCTCTTGTAACCAAGCTCACGCAAACCACCCCACCAACTCCCTCAGTGTCAATTTCCTCCTTCCCCAGGAATGCCAATAGTCCTGCAGGCCATGTCACTGGCAATTCTGACGAGTCCTCTCCTGCCTGGGATTCCTCCGATGCATCCTTGCGTGTAACGCCTACTGCTGCTGGCGCTGCTGTTGTTGCTGCTGGGAGTCGATGGTCATCCCAGAGGGGAAGTCGTAAGCCCACTTGTACTACTTCCAGTAAGCAATTGACTGTCCAACAGTCCTTTGCGAGGAAGATGAAATATCACAGCAGTCATCCTGTTGCAAAGCGGATAACTGAGTCCTTGACAACTATGTTGGTGTTAGACGTGCGTCCGGTATCCGCCGTTAGTTCACAGGGAACTAGACAATTTATTGAGGCAGTGTGCCCCCGTTACCAAATACCATCTAGGTTCCACTTCTGTAGGCAGGCGATACCGAGAATATACACGGACGTCAGAAAAAGACTCACCAGTGTCCTAAAAAATGCAGTTGTACCCAATGTCCACTTAACCACGGACATGTGGACAAGTGGAGCAGGGCAGGGTCAGGACTATATGACTGTGACAGCCCACTGGGTAGATGTATGGACTCCCGCCGCAAGAACAGCAGCGGCGGCACCAGTAGCAGCATCTCGCAAACGCCAACTCTTTCCTAGGCAGGCTACGCTTTGTATCACCGCTTTCCAGAATACGCACACAGCTGAAAACCTCTTACGGCAACTGAGGAAGATCATCGCAGAATGGCTTACCCCAATTGGACTCTCCTGTGGATTTGTGGCATCGGACAACGCCAGCAATATTGTGTGTGCATTAAATATGGGCAAATTCCAGCACGTCCCATGTTTTGCACATACCTTGAATTTGGTGGTGCAGAATTTTTTAAAAAACGACAGGGGCGTGCAAGAGATGCTGTCGGTGGCCAGAAGAATTGCAGGACACTTTCGGCGTACAGGCACCACGTACAGAAGACTGGAGCACCACCAAAAACTACTGAACCTGCCCTGCCATCATCTGAAGCAAGAAGTGGTAACGAGGTGGAATTCAACCCTCTATATGCTTCAGAGGTTGGAGGAGCAGCAAAAGGCCATTCAAGCCTATACAATTGAGCACGATATAGGAGGTGGAATGCACCTGTCTCAAGTGCAGTGGAGAATGATTTCAACGTTGTGCAAGGTTCTGATGCCCTTTGAACTTGCCACACGTGAAGTCAGTTCAGACACTGCCAGCCTGAGTCAGGTCATTCCCCTCATCAGGCTTTTGCAGAAGAAGCTGGAGGCATTGAAGAAGGAGCTAAAAGGGAGCGATTCCGCTAGGCATGTGGGACTTGTGGATGCAGCCCTTAATTCGCTTAACAAGGATTCACGGGTGGTCAATCTGTTGAAATCAGAGCACTACATTTTGGCCACCGTGCTCGATCCTAGATTTAAAACCTACCTTGGATCTCTCTTTCCGGCAGACACAAGTCTGCTGGGGTGCAAAGACCTGCTGGTGACAAAATTGTCAAGTCAAGCGGAACGCGACCTGTCAACATCTCCTCCTTCACATTCTCCCGCAACTGGGGGTGCGAGGAAAAGGCTCAGAATTCCGAGCCCACCCGCTGGCGGTGATGCAGGGCAGTCTGGAGCGACTGCTGATGCTGACATCTGGTCCGGACTGAAGGACCTGACAACGATTACGGACATGTCGTCTACTGTCACTGCATATGATTCTCTCAACATTGAAAGAATGGTGGAGGATTATATGAGTGACCGCATCCAAGTAGGCACGTCACACAGTCCGTACTTATACTGGCAGGAAAAAGAGGCAATTTGGAGGCCCTTGCACAAACTGGCTTTATTCTACCTAAGTTGCCCTCCCACAAGTGTGTACTCCGAAAGAGTGTTTAGTGCCGCCGCTCACCTTGTCAGCAATCGGCGTACGAGGTTACATCCAGAAAATGTGGAGAAGATGATGTTCATTAAAATGAATTATAATCAATTCCTCCGCGGAGACATTGACCAGCAGCAATTGCCTCCACAAAGTACACAGGGAGCTGAGATGGTGGATTCCAGTGGGGACGAATTGATAATCTGTGAGGAGGGGGATGTACACGGTGATATATCGGAGGATGATGATGAGGTGGACATCTTGCCTCTGTAGAGCCAGTTTGTGCAAGGAGAGATTAATTGCTTCTTTTTTGGTGGGGGTCCAAACCAACCCGTCATATCAGTCACAGTCGTGTGGCAGACCCTGTCACTGAAATGATGGGTTGGTTAAAGTGTGCATGTCCTGTTTATACAACATAAGGGTGGGTGGGAGGGCCCAAGGACAATTCCATCTTGCACCTCTTTTTTCTTTTCTTTTTCTTTGCGTCATGTGCTGTTTGGGGAGGGTTTTTTGGAAGGGACATCCTGCGTGACACTGCAGTGCCACTCCTAGATGGGCCCGGTGTTTGTGTCGGCCACTAGGGTCGCTAATCTTACTCACACAGCTACCTCATTGCGCCTCTTTTTTTCTTTGCGTCATGTGCTGTTTGGGGAGGGTTTTTTGGAAGGGACATCCTGCGTGACACTGCAGTGCCACTCCTAGATGGGCCAGGTGTTTGTGTCGGGCACTTGGGTCGCTGAGCTTAGTCACACAGCTACCTCATTGCACCTCTTTTTTTCTTTGCGTCATGTGCTGTTTGGGGAGTGTTTTTTGGAAGGGCCATCCTGCGTGACACTGCAGTGCCACTCCTAGATGGGCCAGGTGTTTGTGTCGGCCACTAGGGTCGCTTAGCTTAGTCATCCAGCGACCTCGGTGCAAATTTTAGGACTAAAAATAATATTGTGAGGTGTGAGGTATTCAGAATAGACTGAAAATGAGTGGAAATTATGGTTTTTGAGGTTAATAATAATATGGGATCAAAATGACCCCCAAATTCTATGATTTAAGCTGTTTTTTAGGGTTTTTTTAAAAAAACACCCGAATCCAAAACACACCCGAATCCGACAAAAAAAATTCGGTGAGGTTTTGCCAAAACGCGGTCGAACCCAAAACACGGCCGCGGAACCGAACCCAAAACCAAAACACAAAACCCGAAAAATTTCAGGCGCTCATCTCTACTATCAAGAGTCCTGCTATGCTGAGAGTGCCTGTATGTTACTGCCTGTAATACTGACTGCATATGGATTTAACTCACTATGTGGTGACCTGCTGTTCAAATAAACACCGAAAGTGTTCATCTGAGTACCCGAGTTTGTAATCCTTGTCACAAGTGATGGAGAATGCGAACAAGGACACGGTGTACAGCAAAAACTGTTGGTAAGCATACCAGTGTTTAAACTGCAAGTTTTCCCTTTTCATTTCTTCCTCTCTGGTTATGCAGTGCAAGTGGCAGCCTTAAAGGGCCATAGCATTATAGGCAGACTGTTTGCTGTTATGTGTTAAATAGCCAGCAAAACAGATGCTTGTAGCCTACGAAGCACCTGCACATTGTGGTGCATACCCATGCCGAGTTCTGACCTGATCACAGCGCAGCGAAAAATCCTAGCGTGCGATCAGGTCTGAATTACCCCCACAGTTGCTGCTACGATCAAGTCTGAATTAGGCCCTTGGTACATACTTACCTACATTGTATTTCTCCTCTCCGGGAGAAGCCCGGAAAGGAGTCGCTGCAGGTGTCTTCGGGGGGCGGGGGCGGACTGTGACATCACTAAGCCCCGCCCCCACATCGGGAAATGCCGCGATTCCCGGTTCCGCGGGAAGGGGGCGGGGCTAAAATGACGCAATTTGCGTCATTTTAACCCCTTCTCCACCCGACGGACCCGCGAATGCGGGAGGTTATCTCTCCATCCTGCTCGCATAACTAGGGTGCGAGCAGGATGCGGGAGACCTGCCCACTCTTCCGGGGGTGCGGGGGGCTACCCCAAAAAATGGGAGCCTCCCGCAGCTTCCGGGAGAGTAGGTAAGTATGCCTTGGTATCTTCTTAACCAGTAAAGGCTTTGCGTGGTGTTTCCTGTATACTTAGGGCATGTATCTAAATGACCACCATTTGCATTGGTTCTTCATTGAATAAACAATAAAAAACATTCCCTCATCAATAAGGATATGAACCACTGTAATAAAAAGTATAACACTACCACATACAATCATATATTAGAAAAATAATAGTAAAATTGAACTCTGTAGCCAAGTGACAGCTGCTTGTATAAATGTAGCATAAATGCCCATATCAGGGATACATAAATTGAATAAATGAATTACACTTATGTTTATAACATAATGCAAGTTAGCCGAACCTGTATGCACCAAGAAAATACTCTATATGGAAAAAGCGAACCAAGTTAGATGTTCTTTGCAATGAATGGTCCTCTTTAAGTGTCTGTTAAGGTACATTTCTGATTTGAGATGTGGAAAGCTCCTTACGTATAGATGTGATGCACAGTAACCACTGATTTCTTGAGCGGTCACCATCAGGGCGAGACAGATGGTTGAATGTTGCCAAAAGATGGAGGATATTTAGGTAGTTAAACCCCTTTATTTTTAATATATATAACAAATTTAACGTGTGAAATACAAATGCAATAACAGGAGTTGGCTTCATATGAGATCACATTTTATTTCATATATTTAGATTATGATTATAATAAAGTTAGTATGATGGTGGACAACAAGAACAGACAACATAGAACAGAACTCAATAATTGGTGTAAAACTCTCCATTATTAATAATAATAATTTTATTTATATAGCGCTCTTTCTCCAACAGGACTCAAGGCGCTTTACAGATATCAAAAACAATGCACATGATACAGAGGGTTTGAGTAATACAACAATAGATAAGCCACAAAGACATAATAGAAAACCTTAAGCACACAGAAAGCATAATGCATGATTTGTGTAGGCATTTTGGGTAATAACTTCCAAGGGTTGTGTATTCCACCCTCACAAGGTACCAGGTGCGGCAGCCATCTTGGGCGCTCAGCGTAGGATTACCCAGGGTGGAATAGTCCACCCCTAGAAGAGATGACACAAAATGGGGGTGATTTCAGAGTCCTACAGTTCAGAGTAGGGTTCCATCAAAACCATCAGGCCTATGTATTTTTCATCCCATCCACAAGTGTACCATATGGGGCAGCCATGTTGGGCGCACTTTGAAGGTTACACTGTGGGAGGTGAGCCATACAAGGTCCAAGTTCATATATGGGAAGACTGATGCTTATGTAGTAGTATGATGTACCCTGCATGTAGGGCACAATGGAAAGGTGTGCAATTAGTGGAGGTAAACATTACAGGAAAAACACATGGTGGGGTGGAAGTGAGAATGGGAAAAAAAACACAATAGCAGGCAACTAGTGGCAGAAGTAGGATTGGGATAACATTATTTTGATCAGATCTTAGTACGGGTGGGTAGGAGAATGTGGGGGGCATACTCAGAAGCAATGGGGATGTCCCTGCTGAGCCTGGTCCTGGTGCTGTGCCCCCACAGTTCCCTGTTCATCTTGATGGTTAGGCCCAGGGGCAGACTTGATGTTCTCAGCCAGAGAGATGGTAAGCCTGGTCTTGGTGTTCTCATGTTTGAGGCGAGGAGAGGCCACATAAAGTTCCAGAGTTTTTTGGTTGTAATGCAGTCCTTCTGTTAATTTGTAAGTTTGTTTGCCTTCTGTTTTCCTTGGGTTTAACACAGGTATAACACTGCTGTTGTTTTTAGCTGCCACTTGATAACTAGCCACTTCATAAAATATCTACTGCAGCGTCCTAATAGGCCTGGCGTCCTATGCTATACTGAATAAATTAGTCTATAATCACATGTCCTTTCAGATTACAACCCCCTCCCCCACACAGCAACCCTCCACCAAAAGGTGTTAATCAACTACCAAATGTGAGGTTTGTAAACCCCAGTCAATCACTATAAGTTTTTGCACACTACAGATATTAATCCACCTAAAACAATTTTCTAAACATGTAATGTAATGTGCAATGGTCTGCAATAATTACCAAATAGATCTTTACTAAAAAAGTAGCAATGGTCTGCAATAATTACCAAATAGATCTTTACTAAAAAAGTAGCAATGGTCTGCAATAATTACCAAATAGATCTTTACTAAAAAAGTAGCAATGGTCTGCAATAATTACCAAATAGATCTTTACTAACAAAGTAGCAATGGTCTGCAATAATTACCAAATAGATCTTTACTAAAAAAGTAGCAATGGTTTGCAATAATTACCAAATAGATCTTTACTAAAAAAGTAGCAATGGTCTGCAATAATTGCCAAATAGATCTTTACTAAAAAAATAGCAATGACACACCTGGATGGGCCATGCTAAATGCTTTGATAGGACATAATCATACAGTATAAATTATTGGTTGAGGAGAGCACACCCACCAAGCATATAACAACTCATCTAAAAAACATTTGTACCACCACCACAACAAGGATGAAAAAAATCAAAACAAATAGTTGGAAGGGCTTTCAAAAGGAAAGTGCTTAAAATGGGCAAAAATAATATGATAGTCCTAAAACTATGGCCCCATTAAATGATCTACCAATTCATAACCTCACCATTCAGCTACCATATAAAAAGGAAAAACCACAAACATCTTAAATGGGCCTCACACTCACAATCTTGTGGTTTAATTTTGTTTTGTACTAATTAATGTTCCAAATCAAACCATTAAAAGGAGCGCTGTTTACAAATAAAACATTTATTAATAAATATGGTGGAGAAGCCACCTAGTAATAAAAATAAATTTGAGCAAACACACAATGCAAATGTAATCACATATAAAAGGAAACTGGCGATAGGTTTAACTATGATCGGTCTAGACGCCAATTATATAAAAGTCCACAGTAGTGTATTAAGCTGGTAGCGTCCGTACTGATAAATGATTTGAAAAAATAGTCTCAGCAACCAAAAAGCTGTTATTGGTTTTTATGGACAATGAAATTTGTTTAGTATTCGTTATGTCTCACCCCTCTCGTTCAGGACCGTTCTTATCCGTGATAGTGATAATGCTGATTCCCGTCTGTAGCATTCAGCGGAGGTGACCCACGATAGCCGTCGACGGCTATATCAGGTTTGTCCGGCAGCAAGATCGTGTTTATTGCCTGGCACCTCAGCAGAACGGGGCTTTTACAAGCACAGCAATGAAGATGTAGTTACGGATGGTCCGGTTCGGTAAGGTGGTGAGACCGTCTCTTAATAGCTAGATACCAGCAACGGAAAATCCATAAAGTCTCCAGCAGTGGACAAGTTCGTATGCTGACCCTCTACGCGTTTCTCCGCCCACAGCACCGGCGGTTTCTTCAGGAGATGTGAATAACCATTTCTGGCAGGTGTAGATGTATTTAAATGAGCAGCAGCCAATCGGTTGTAAAAGCTCTCTCTTCACACCTGAGAGTTATAATTAGATTTCACAGTATATTGTGTTCCTTGCTCGTGTTTCTTTCACTTATTTATAATCTTTAATCAGGTGTTTAAATTACATAAATAACAAAATAACAATACGCATACAAAAAAATAATAGATTTTCAAACACATTATATTGCCGCACTCGGCAGAAACAATGCCAGATAAATAAATATATAAAGTCTCATGGTTTATGGAGGTGTAAATAAAAAGCTATACTGCCTAGTGAGAACCAGCTCAAAAATGAGATTAGATCACCAGCAGTATGAATTATAATAAATTTATCATCAGACATACTATAACTTTCATATGTGGACACATTCAATATGTCATTTTTTTAAAAATTAAATAAAATATTGTTGTTTTTATTCGTATTATTATTATATATTGATCAGCATTGTTTCGCCATTCTTACAGTAACAGCGGCAGTAACATAGATATGGGTATGGCATCCCAGAGAATTTGATATAGACAAACAGTCCGCACTAAATCCGTCGGCCGCAATAGCACAGTAGATAGAGACATGGACCACAACCATGGGGTCCCCGGTTCAAGACCAGAGACGAGAGATCAAATTTACAAACTATTTATTTTTATGTGAATATATATATCTCTCACTAATTTTGTAAATAGATAGTTTAGAGGAAATATAATACTCCAAGAGGGAGTTAAGATGCAGATATTCCATTATAGTTATACAGAGCCCAAGTTCTAGCTAGAATCACTTCTTCTCAAAAAACAAAATATAATAAATAAAAATAAAAAATAAAAAATGAAAATATAAAAAATAAATAAAATTAAAATAATAATAAGGAAAGAGGGAAAGGAAGAGGGAATTAAGGGAGGAAAAGAGGGTAGGGGGGCGGAAGGGGGGTTGCCATTTTTTATTTTAGAAAAACGGAAGATAATCATTTAGAACATAATCCAGGTCTCAGCTTTAGTCTTAGATTTAGCTGGATACCAATTGCTGCAGACACACACATACAGATGGGTCCACTTCACATAATATCCCACAAGTGTGTATGTGTATATTGGACCCCACGTCCATATTAGATCCCACAAAGGGAGAGGGACTAAATGCCATTAAGTTCAATATTTTCGTTAAGACCTATAGGATGCAGAGTTTCCAAATTACAAATCCAGAAGGCTTCTCTATTACAGAGATAGTTATATCTATCCCCACCCCGTGGGGTCGCAGTAATATGTTCTATTCCCTGCAAAGATAGAACTCTGCAATCCCCACCATGTAGGGAGTTAACATGTCGGGGTACACTATGTTTCGTGGACTTGTTCAGAACTAGTCTTCTATGTTCTAAGAACCTAGTGCTAAGTTGTCTGATAGTCCTACCAACATACTGTACCCCGCATATGCAGGTGATAAGATATATTACAAAAATCGTTTGACAAGTAATTGTACCCGAAATCTGAAAGGACTTCCCCGTTTTAGATGAAGAAAATTGATCACTCTCGATAATGAACTTACATGTCATACATCGAGGTCTGTTACATCTATGACTTCCCATCTTAGATTTCCCATATACAGATATGGGAATAGGTGTCGGGGCACCAGCTCCTAATTTCCAGGAGCTGCAATTGGATCCCAACGAGTCATTAGATTTAGAAAAATGACTAGGAGACAGGAGGTTTTTAAGATTTGTTGTTTTTCTATAAATGATCTTTACTTCTTTTTCTAGGGAGCTTTCAAGGATTCTGTCCATTTTAAGTATAGGGAGATTTTTGTTTAAAATTTTTCTTACCGATTGCGATGCACTACTAAATTTAGAGATGAAAATAGGTTTATTATCATTAAATTCTAGGGGGGGCGAGGTAGTGGATGTTTTGATTTTTAGTAGATCATCCCTGTTTCTTTGTTGTGTTTCAATAAGGGCTCTATCCAGGACATCTTGGGGGTAACCTTGCTCTAAGAAAGCTTGTGTTAATTCATTACTCTGCATTATATAGTCTGCCTCGTTTGAGCAATTTCTTTTGAGCCTTAAATATTGGCTCTTGGGTATATTCATAACCCATGGACGATAATGGCAGCTAGAGTAATTTAAGAAAGAACTACAAT
This sequence comes from Pseudophryne corroboree, assembly GCF_028390025.1. Classification (NCBI taxonomy): domain Eukaryota; kingdom Metazoa; phylum Chordata; class Amphibia; order Anura; family Myobatrachidae; genus Pseudophryne; species Pseudophryne corroboree. Next base: position 147,227,438 of record NC_086455.1, on the reverse strand, counting down.
CAACCTGTTTTTTGAAAGTTTTAGTCAGGATTCTTCCCGACAGAGAGTCAATGTGTAGCGCAATATCCAGGAAAGTAATATCAGTAGAGTGAATAGTGCTTGTAAAGGAGAGACCAAAGGTATTAGTATTTAAATATTCCATGAACCGAGTGACTGAGTGATAATCCCCATCCCAAATAATAAAAAGATCATCTATGTATCTGCCATAGAGCACCAGATTCGCCCCAAATGGGCCCCCCCAAATCATGCATTCTTCGAGGTGACCCATATATAGATTAGCAAAACTGGGGTTGCTGAGACTATTTTTTCAAATCATTTATCAGTACGGACGCTACCAGCTTAATACACTACTGTGGACTTTTATATAATTGGCGTCTAGACCGATCATAGTTAAACCTATCGCCAGTTTCCTTTTATATGTGATTACATTTGCATTGTGTGTTTGCTCAAATTTGTTTTTATTACTAGGTGGCTTCTCCACCATATTTATTAATAAATGTTTTATTTGTAAACAGCGCTCCTTTTAATGGTTTGATTTGGAACATTAATTAGTAGAATTCTTATAACTGGCATCCAGGTGCCTCCTAGGAGCTGCTACTATATTTTATTAATATTAATCAGGTGTGTTTGCTGTTTAAACCTTGATAAATTTAGCGCCCGATATATGGGAATATAGATTCCTTGATATATCTTTCTTTGTTTAATTTATTTGTATCTGGACAAATTGTTTGGGCAGCTTATTTATTTACCTTTTGAATTTTGGATTTATATATAATTAATATTGTTTGATTGGGTATTATGGCATCCCAGAGAAGATTTTTGGAAAGAAATGAAAGACGTAATGTACTTCTACAGGAGCGTTTGGCTGCAGAATCCCATTCCACAGAAGCGAATCCGTTAGATATGCATCATCTGTTTAATAGACTAGAGAGCCTCCTTAAAGCGGAAACCAGACACTGGCTCGATAAAATGACCTTATCGAAATACATCAAGGAAAAAATGATTCCTAGAGGCCTTAGACTGCATAAGTCATGTTCCTTTAAGGATGATGCAGATCTGCTGCAAAAGTGGAATGGGATTCTGGACAGCTGCTCCTTTTCTTTGATGGAGCTTCTTGTATCTTATCGTGAAACTAAAGTTACTAGTATATGCACGGAAATAGAGAAAGTGCAAAAAATGTTAGAACCATTTAACGTTAGGCAGGACTTTAATAACAGCGATTATGTATTGAATCAGAGAGTAGAGGAATTTGAAAAAGAGATTATCTTCAATAAAAATAAGAAATTAGACAGGGATAGATATGATTACTCAAACAACACGGTACACTCTTATAATAGAGGGGGGAGAAGAACGGTAGATATGTTTAAACAACCATATAGTTCTAATGATACGGTAGATCCCGCTAAATATCACAATAAAAATAAAAATAATAAGTATAACTCCGCCTCCACTAGAGGTAATATGCAGATAGAACAAAGAAGAGAGCCTAGACAAATGTCACCTAAGGCAAACTCAACATATGAAAGGGAGTATGTCCAAAAAGGAGCTAGACCAAAATATATACATCAAACATCTATGAGACATGAGGAGTCAAGGAAAATTACTAACTCTCAGCCTTTTTTAGAACAGGAATTGTACCCTATCTGGAAGAACAAGAACAGATTCGATCCCCTAGACTCAAGGTCCCCAAAAAGAGGGAGGGACCCCGCACTAGAGGAAGTAGAGGAGGAAGAAAGGAATCCAGCAAAAAATTTAAAACAAAAGTGAGAAATAAAGGGATTTTTAACCTCTCTTCTAGAACACTATCTGAGAGCGAAAAAGCAATACTAGCAAAAGGGTTAAAATTTGCCCCTACTAAAGGCCCGCAACTTTTTGACCTTTATATTGAGTTAAATAGGTTTACACGGGATCTCTGTAGGAAAAGATATTTCCTGAATAAAACCCTGAAGAATAGGGGGATTATGGGAACCCCCATTGTCCTAGATTCTAGTGACCAATCATCCTTAGATACTTTATTGGAGCTACAATCTGAGGGGAATGGGGGACAGCCAATTCAAATTTATGATACACAGAGAGCAAGTAAAGCTTTCCGGAATAAAAGTGAATTCTACCCCACGTACTATAAAAGTGGGTTCATAGAATCATTCTATGTTAGTACTCTCCAGGATTTTAAGAATCTTTGTGGGGATGAGGTAAAAGAAAAAAAGAAAAAACATAGATACAAAAAAACCCGATCTAGAGACAATTTACATCCTAATGAAAGACATGCTCTTAAGACCCTCCAGAAAGACAATTCGATTATAATTAAGGCGGCGGATAAGGGGGGTGGGACAGTTATTCAGGATGTTTCAGATTATCTACAAGAAGCCTACCGTCAACTCTCCAATAATAAATTTTATTCTAAATTGTTGGGCGACCCTACCTTGAGATTTGTGGGGGAGCTCAAAAAGATATTAATTGAGGGTGTTGAGTGTGGCGCAATATCCAGGACTGAGTATCAGTATTTGTTCAATGCACACCCAGTCACCCCTACATATTATCACCTCCCTAAAATACATAAATCCCTCACTTCACCCCCTGGGCGTCCCATCATCTCGGGAGTGGGTTCACTCACTTCTAATTTATCAGCTTTTGTGGATACGCACCTTCAACCATCTGTAAAACAACTTAAATCACACATTAGAGATTCCACTCATTTTCTACATCTTATCAAAGATATTAAGTGGCAGGAAAATTTTCTTCTTGTCACCTGTGATGTGGAATCTCTTTACACTAATATTCCGCACGGTAATGGTTTGGCAACCACTAAACACTTTTTAGATCTTGATTTATCCATCTCTAATAATCTCAATCAATTTATATTAAAAGCTATTCAATTTATCCTTACACGTAATTACTTCACGTTTAATGGTGATTATTAATTACAGATTCACGGTACTGCCATGGGCACCAGATTCGCCCCCAGTTTTGCTAATCTATATATGGGTCACCTCGAAGAATGCATGATTTGGGGGGGCCCATTTGGGGCGAATCTGGTGCTCTATGGCAGATACATAGATGATCTTTTTATTATTTGGGATGGGGATTATCACTCAGTCACTCGGTTCATGGAATATTTAAATACTAATACCTTTGGTCTCTCCTTTACAAGCACTATTCACTCTACTGATATTACTTTCCTGGATATTGCGCTACACATTGACTCTCTGTCGGGAAGAATCCTGACTAAAACTTTCAAAAAACAGGTTGATTGTAGTTCTTTCTTAAATTACTCTAGCTGCCATTATCGTCCATGGGTTATGAATATACCCAAGAGCCAATATTTAAGGCTCAAAAGAAATTGCTCAAACGAGGCAGACTATATAATGCAGAGTAATGAATTAACACAAGCTTTCTTAGAGCAAGGTTACCCCCAAGATGTCCTGGATAGAGCCCTTATTGAAACACAACAAAGAAACAGGGATGATCTACTAAAAATCAAAACATCCACTACCTCGCCCCCCCTAGAATTTAATGATAATAAACCTATTTTCATCTCTAAATTTAGTAGTGCATCGCAATCGGTAAGAAAAATTTTAAACAAAAATCTCCCTATACTTAAAATGGACAGAATCCTTGAAAGCTCCCTAGAAAAAGAAGTAAAGATCATTTATAGAAAAACAACAAATCTTAAAAACCTCCTGTCTCCTAGTCATTTTTCTAAATCTAATGACTCGTTGGGATCCAATTGCAGCTCCTGGAAATTAGGAGCTGGTGCCCCGACACCTATTCCCATATCTGTATATGGGAAATCTAAGATGGGAAGTCATAGATGTAACAGACCTCGATGTATGACATGTAAGTTCATTATCGAGAGTGATCAATTTTCTTCATCTAAAACGGGGAAGTCCTTTCAGATTTCGGGTACAATTACTTGTCAAACGATTTTTGTAATATATCTTATCACCTGCATATGCGGGGTACAGTATGTTGGTAGGACTATCAGACAACTTAGCACTAGGTTCTTAGAACATAGAAGACTAGTTCTGAACAAGTCCACGAAACATAGTGTACCCCGACATGTTAACTCCCTACATGGTGGGGATTGCAGAGTTCTATCTTTGCAGGGAATAGAACATATTACTGCGACCCCACGGGGTGGGGATAGATATAACTATCTCTGTAATAGAGAAGCCTTCTGGATTTGTAATTTGGAAACTCTGCATCCTATAGGTCTTAACGAAAATATTGAACTTAATGGCATTTAGTCCCTCTCCCTTTGTGGGATCTAATATGGACGTGGGGTCCAATATACACATACACACTTGTGGGATATTATGTGAAGTGGACCCATCTGTATGTGTGTGTCTGCAGCAATTGGTATCCAGCTAAATCTAAGACTAAAGCTGAGACCTGGATTATGTTCTAAATGATTATCTTCCGTTTTTCTAAAATAAAAAATGGCAACCCCCCTTCCGCCCCCCTACCCTCTTTTCCTCCCTTAATTCCCTCTTCCTTTCCCTCTTTCCTTATTATTATTTTAATTTTATTTATTTTTTATATTTTCATTTTTTATTTTTTATTTTTATTTATTATATTTTGTTTTTTGAGAAGAAGTGATTCTAGCTAGAACTTGGGCTCTGTATAACTATAATGGAATATCTGCATCTTAACTCCCTCTTGGAGTATTATATTTCCTCTAAACTATCTATTTACAAAATTAGTGAGAGATATATATATTCACATAAAAATAAATAGTTTGTAAATTTGATCTCTCGTCTCTGGTCTTGAACCGGGGACCCCATGGTTGTGGTCCATGTCTCTATCTACTGTGCTATTGCGGCCGACGGATTTAGTGCGGACTGTTTGTCTATATCAAATTCTCTGGGATGCCATACCCATATCTATGTTACTGCCGCTGTTACTGTAAGAATGGCGAAACAATGCTGATCAATATATAATAATAATACGAATAAAAACAACAATATTTTATTTAATTTTTAAAAAAATGACATATTGAATGTGTCCACATATGAAAGTTATAGTATGTCTGATGATAAATTTATTATAATTCATACTGCTGGTGATCTAATCTCATTTTTGAGCTGGTTCTCACTAGGCAGTATAGCTTTTTATTTACACCTCCATAAACCATGAGACTTTATATATTTATTTATCTGGCATTGTTTCTGCCGAGTGCGGCAATATAATGTGTTTGAAAATCTATTATTTTTTTGTATGCGTATTGTTATTTTGTTATTTATGTAATTTAAACACCTGATTAAAGATTATAAATAAGTGAAAGAAACACGAGCAAGGAACACAATATACTGTGAAATCTAATTATAACTCTCAGGTGTGAAGAGAGAGCTTTTACAACCGATTGGCTGCTGCTCATTTAAATACATCTACACCTGCCAGAAATGGTTATTCACATCTCCTGAAGAAACCGCCGGTGCTGTGGGCGGAGAAACGCGTAGAGGGTCAGCATACGAACTTGTCCACTGCTGGAGACTTTATGGATTTTCCGTTGCTGGTATCTAGCTATTAAGAGACGGTCTCACCACCTTACCGAACCGGACCATCCGTAACTACATCTTCATTGCTGTGCTTGTAAAAGCCCCGTTCTGCTGAGGTGCCAGGCAATAAACACGATCTTGCTGCCGGACAAACCTGATATAGCCGTCGACGGCTATCGTGGGTCACCTCCGCTGAATGCTACAGACGGGAATCAGCATTATCACTATCACGGATAAGAACGGTCCTGAACGAGAGGGGTGAGACATAACGAATACTAAACAAATTTCATTGTCCATAAAAACCAATAACAGCTTTTTGGTTGCTGAGACTATTTTTTCAAATCATTTATCAGTACGGACGCTACCAGCTTAATACACTACTGTGGACTTTTATATAATTGGCGTCTAGACCGATCATAGTTAAACCTATCGCCAGTTTCCTTTTATATGTGATTACATTTGCATTGTGTGTTTGCTCAAATTTATTTTTATTACTAGGTGGCTTCTCCACCATATTTATTAATAAATGTTTTATTTGTAAACAGCGCTCCTTTTAATGGTTTGATTTGGAACATTAATTAGTAGAATTCTTATAACTGGCATCCAGGTGCCTCCTAGGAGCTGCTACTATATTTTATTAATATTAATCAGGTGTGTTTGCTGTTTAAACCTTGATAAATTTAGCGCCCGATATATGGGAATATAGATTCCTTGATATATCTTTCTTTGTTTAATTTTGTTTTGTCCTATTCTGCCATATGCATGAAGGAACAGAACCTCTGGATAGGTGAATGTCCACAGCCTGAATCCAGAAGCGGCAATCACCAAGCTGCAGGAGGTGGTTTATATCTTTGTGAGGAGATAATGGTTCATTGGTGTTTAACGCAGATTGAACTGTGTGTTTCGTGGACCTGATCCACTTTGTCAAGGGAATTGTTTTAGATGTACAGTATGTTTAGTTAAAATGTTGTAATTTTTATTACAGTGGTTCACAACCTTATGATGAGGGATATTTTTATGTTCATTCAACAAAGTACCCAGCTTTTTCCTCTATCATTGTTAGTGAGGCTGACTACCTCCCAGCCAACAGCAAGGTTATATTGATTCAAATTATTTTTTCATTAAAATACAGGTTGTTCTACTGTAGGGATCTTTTTATTTTTTTTCTTGCATTTATTTTTCAGTTGATTGGTTAGAAGATTGGAAGCAATCTTGATAGTGGAATGATGACACAGTTTTTCTTGGGATCCGGTCTGAAGATCGACAGTGTCTAAGTTGACAATGTTTAGGTCGACCACTATAGGTCGACAGTCACTAGGTCGACATGGTTTCTAGGTCGACAGGTCAAAAGGTCGACATGAGTTTTTCACATTTTTTTTTTCATACTTAACGATCCACGTGGACTATGATTGGAATGGTAAAGTGTGCCGAGCGAAGTGGTAGCGGAGCGAAGGCACCATGCCCGAAGCATGGCACCATGCCCGAAGCATGGCGAGCGTAGCAAACGACGAGCGAAGAAAACAACAAAAAATAATAATCCTCATGTCGACCTTTAGACCTGTCGACCTAGCACATGTCGACCTAGAAACCCTGTCGACCTTCCATCCATGTCGACCTAGTGACTGTCGACCTATAGTGGTCGACCTAAACATTGTCGACCTAGACACTGTCTATAAAACGAACCACACCTGTTTTTCTTTTGGTAACTTTCTCAAAAATGTACATCCAGTTGATTGCATAAAGATATCCAGTCATACTCACAGGTGGCAAACTCATCTTTACTGTGTTCTGAAAGGCTCTGCTGAACCATTAGAACAAAGGTTCTATTGATCCATTGCAATTCTGAAGCAAGCCAACAGTTATGCCAAGAAGGCAGACTCTGGTTTATCATAGATTTTGCGAAAGGACTCCAGGAAGATTTCACAATCATGTAAAAAAAAAAAATGTAATTATAGTCCCAGGTGGTAATAATCCAGCCAGAGCATTTTTCACTTGCCAGTACTGTAAGGAATTCAAATTGAATATAACATTGGTTAAGGATATTACAACATGGAGTCACTGTTATATTTGACGGGAGTGTGTATATGAAGATTGGACGGAGCCAGAGATCTAAAAAGCCACTGGAGGAGATGCTGGGTTAGTCAACATGCCCTGGAGAGCAGCAAAATGGGTATATAGGCATAGCTGGAACTACATAAGATGCATCTGGGTGGCTTCTTGCTTCTTCATTCTTCCAATGAGATGCTGAAGCAGATCGCTTTTATGTGACTGAGTGATTACTGTATACGCTGGATGCATCCTTAGGCCAGATCATCGTATAAGGAACACATAGGAGTATAGCGGATCTGATGCAGTCAGTTTAGTGCAGAGACTAATGTAATGCAGTTCTTCCCTGTAAGGAGGTATGTAGTTCGTAACTAAAGCCACACAAGTGGTTCCCCCTGTGAAGGTACCAAACGTGACCAAAGGTTCTGACAAATGTAACCAGACTTCATGGTAAATGAGGTAAACCCATGAAGGCTAACAACAGGATGTTAAGGTGACCCAGGTATACAGATTAAAGTGAAGGAGACAAGTGAACGTCTCACAAGGGTGATATTCGATGCAGTATTTGAATGAAGTGCCGGCATAGAAACATTAGGCCGGCACTTCCTCGGGCTTCACCCCTGGTCCTTGGGTGGCTGAAGGGGGGGACCCCTTTATTTAAGGGGTCCCCACTCCTCCATGGAACCCCGGCCAGGGGTGACTAGTTGGGGGGGGGGGGGTAATGCCACGGCTGCAGGGACCAATATAAAAGTGTCCCGCGGCTGTGGCATTATCTCTCTGACTAGTGGAGCCCGGTGCTGATGTAAAAAATACGGGGGACCCCTACGTCTTTTATCCCCCGTATTTTTTGCACTAGGATCAGGCGCAGAGCCCGGTGCTGGTTGTTAAAATATGGGGGAACCCCTGTCAATTTATTCCCCATATTTTTACAACCAGGACCGGCTCAAAGAGCTTGAGGCTGGTTATGCTTAGGAGGGGGGACCCCACGCAATTTTTTGGGGGGATTTTTAACACTTTCCACAGTTCTTTTAAGGTACACAATGAAGCCCTGCACGGATCACACTGATCCGGCTGGGATTCATTGTGTTAAGTCCAGCAGTGTTTTACTAATCACTCCCGTAAAACACTGCCTGACATTACGAATGACATTGACATCGGAAAACACGACAATGCAGAATACAACAGCATAGTAAATGAGGGGGGGGGGGGGGGGAAACAAAAAGTTACACATTCGATGTCATTCATATTTAATCTCCCTCCAAATCCCGACAATTACGAATCTTAGTAAATATACCCTCTGGTGTCTTATAGGAATGGTTTTGTTCTTCTGCTCATCTACTTCTGGAAACTGTAGTTATACTGAAAGAGAGAAGGGTAAACCTGTTTCATGAAATAGATTCTATCTCAACTACTAAAGAATGTATACTACTGTATATATGTATGTAATGAATAAGGGAAAGCATTATGGAGAGCTGTGAAATAGGAACCTACTGCACTGTAATACATTTTGTGCTGGGCAGTGAAAAATAAATGCTTTTATTAATTTTAGATAAGGTAAATGTGATAGCTCTAAATAAGGATATTTCTGCCAATTTCCATCTGGGGATAGATACAGTGGTAGCTAGCACCTACAGTATCTGAGCTGAGTATATTAAGAGACGAGAAGATGAGCAGATGTGTTATTACAGTATATGTGGATATTCATTATATTGACACCATCATGTCAGCAAGCTCTGAATGTTGACATTTGGCATGTCTGCAGGCTCAGAATGTACTGTATACAATTGACATGTTGACATACTGTGCACAATGTTGACACTGACATACTGTCAACATTTTCAGTATCCTAACCCTAGCTGTAGCCTAACCCTATTTGCATGAAAACATTAACCCTAAAAGCAAGTGTCAACATTGTAGAGAAGGTAAAATACATTTTTAGTGACATTTATACTAAGGTCCCTAATTCAGAGTTGTAGACTAATGCAATTAGAATTGCTGAACAGCTAATCTTAGCAAGTGAGAGGACTACTCCTGATTGGCGCTTGTCAGATAACACCCACATAAAACATTATGATTGAGCCATGATTGGTAGGAAATGAGGCATGTGTCTAGTGTTATGTAAAAACAATCTCCAACGTGTTTCGGGACATCAAAGTCCCTTTTTCAAGGTAGTATGAAAAAAGGGACTTTGATGTCCCGAAACGCGTTGGTGTCTGCCTACCAGTGCTCTGGACTTCCAAGGACGTTTTTGGACTCAGTTTAGACCACAGGGAAAATCTCGCCTTCCGGAGCCTTATGCAGGGTATCTTTCCCGGGTATACCTTGCATATAACACCTGCGGCTCCGGCCACCATCTTGGTAGGATTCTCTGTGTTATCTACTTCCATTTTATATGTGTTTTGATTTTAAGTGTTTGTTTAAATTAAAACAGGGATTGTTTTTACATAACACTAGACACATGCCTTATTTCCTACCAATCATGGCTCAATCATAATGTTTTATGTGGGTGTTATCTGACAAGCGCCAATCAGGAGTAGTCCTCTTTCTGTATTGCATATATCCATTTCTATTTTTGGGCTCAACAGGGGAGCCCTGTGACCACCCCTAGGCCAGCTAAAGTCTATACAGCGCAGTTTTTCTACCTCAACCCCATTTTGACAAATCTTAGCAAGTGAAGCTGCCACCTAAAAATGAAACAAGCTGCCCATTGGAGCCATCCCAAACCCGATCGCAACTGTGTACACGTTTGCAGCCTAACCGTAACAACGGGGAACTGCTCGACTGCTCGAGTAGGTCTATGGCTACTCAGATGGCCATGGCAGTAGCTACGCAGATGCCATGTTTCTCTTAATACACAATAGCACCTGATGTCAGATACACGCACCAAAACGGCCTTGGCATGCCTGCATTTTTGCCACCACTCTCCATTACCGCCCCCAAACGGTCACTTCCTGTCAATCACTCTGCAAAGAAATCCTTTCTGTGAGTGGAATCACAAGGCCCCCTATACACATGCGCAGTGGGATTGCAGCGAATACGCAGTATGACGATAATCACTCAATTGCAAAAACATCAGCATAGCGTACCACTTATGGTCAAAAACCGGGGGGGGGGGGGGGGCAGATGTAACATGTGCAGAGAGAGTTAGATTTGGGTGTGGTGTGTTTAAACTGAAATCTAAACTGCAGTGTTAAAATAAAGCAGTCAGTATTTACCCTGCACAGAAACAAAATAACCCACCCAAATCTAACTCTCTCTGCACATGTTACATCTACCCAGCCTGCAGTGCAGGGCCATAACTAGGTGTGCGCCGATGGTGCCTTGGCCACAGCGCACTGAAGGTGCACCATCGGCAGCACCCCCCTGCCCATACACAGCCGCAACCACTGTCGGTATGTCACTATAGGGTCCAGCGCTGCCGCCAGAGCCGCCATGCGGCTTTTCTCCCCTGCACTGCTGCCTGTCTCCCATCGCCCGCCAGATGGAGCCACCATCTCTGAAGGGAGCAGATGACAGCCTATCTTTTAGCGCAGCCTCCCATGCATTCAGACCAATGGGTCTTTGTACGAGCGCAACGTGATCATGATGTCACGCTGCGCTTGCTCTGCATTTCATTCCCTGTGAAGAAGAGCAGTGGAGGAGCTGAGCAGCAATGCCAGGAGGAGGGTGCCATCTGCCTGATAAAGAAAAGGAGAGGGGGCCAGTCAGCCGGATTAAAGCTACTATTCTAGCTTCTATCGGGTAAGGCAATTTTTGATGCTGCAGCCTGCAGGGGATGGGGGATACTCTAATGGCAGGAGCCCGTGTTTTTCATTCTCTTTTAAAATACTTTGAAACATCTTTGAATTAACATTTAAATGTAACACTAAAAAAAGTAAACCTAAACATTTTTTTAAATGTTAAGGATTGTAGGTTTAAAAGACTGCCTCTCAATATGCCCTTTTTTTAATATTTGTATAACTTTTACTTTTCGCTATTTTTAACTCCCTACAAATTTTTCTCAAGATAATTATGTTAATGTATGATCTCTCTTTTCTGGGCCTCACATTGGGGGTCATTCCGACCCGTTCGCACGCAGCGGATCTTCGGGTGGATGCAAGTCCAGATACCAATGACGACAACTGCGGATGGAAAAACATTTGCACGGACGGGTTCTCGAACGGTGCATTAGCTGTGTATGCGTCCAACCACATGCACAATTAACCACACTAGAAAACACTTTGACCTTCCCCCATAGATGTTGTTGGCACATTCATTCGTTTGACTATCATCTGTTTTGTACGTCACTGTACATCAGCTTGTACATAAAATAATAAGTGCATCTATCGCATTTAGTAGTTTTTTTTTTTTAAATGTATTTTCCCGGCCCCAGTAGATGTGATTGCAGTAAACAGTTCCAGCAATTTTATTATTCAATTAATATAGTACATATATTGAAGCCAAAGAGGTGCAACATACTTGCACATTATTATTATTATTTAATCCCCATTTAGCAACAGCATACTTGGCTAAATATGCAAGTAATAAATTACATTACCTTCCAATATTCAGAATTACAATGTGGACCTAAACGTCGTGCCTTTCACTGCAGTCCCAGTGGTTCTTTGACGTGGGCCAAATTATTAAAGGGGTAATAATAGTAACAACATAAGATATTCTATGCAGAAAAACTCATTTTAATTGAGGTGTCATTTGTCATACTGTATGCTCTGCATATGCAGTAGCATCAAAAGGGAAAACAAAATAAATAACCATAGATAATAAGATAATGACAATCTGGGTCAACATATAATGAAAGCAGGTAGAGCATTTGCATTTGTTTAGCTCATCAAGAAATTATTCACAGAATAAATAGTTTTCAATGCAAAGTCTCTTAACATAAACTATCTTGCTGTTGAACTCTAATCTCCAGCCGGCTCAGTGAAGCTTGGAGCTGTAGAAGGCAGACTATACAGTACAACAGGGGAAACCACCGATGGGCCCCAAGGTCTGTTGGTGACCCACTCCCTACTCTAGGGATCAGGGTCCAGACTGTTCTGCTATTAATCTAGTACATTATCGGGCCTGCACTACAGTATTTATTGTATATATTTATCACGGGCCCAACCAATGCAAAATGGTTAGGCAAACCAATGTGCCGGCTGGGCACACTCCTTCTAGAGACTGGCCATACCCCTAAACATGGGGCCCTATCACTGCATACCCCTGGTGGGCCCTACATGCCCCAGTCCGACACTGCAGTACAACTACAAAACTGTTGGTTGCCTATTAATGTACTAAAACAAATCATACCTCATAACCAGTGATGGCTGTTGCCCCTGGGCAGGGGGGAGCTGGCCAGGGCATATGAACATACATGTGAAGTTGTATGTAACATATGTCCTGGCTTCCTTCCCCGGGAATCAGCAGTTGATGCAGCTTGGAACACACTGGGCGGTATTCAATTCTTTTCACCCCCTTCCACACTTGTTCTGTTTCTGCCCTCGGGGGTGTGGTATAATCATTTCAGCTTGCTACCCCTGGGGTAGCGAGGCACCCAACCCTTTACACAGCTAAACCTGATTACTATGGGCACGATATGCGCAACAACGGGGATCATTTTAGAAAGGAGATTGGGTGTAATATATCATTTGAATACCGCCCACTGTGTTACTGCTCAGAATGTCACTTGTCATTTAGCCCGCCCCTGGACTCCTGTGAAACCAGCCAATGGGAGTCCGGGGGCGCGCTAAATGATGAATGACAGGCTGAGCAGTGTGTCCCATGCGACAGGCTGAGCAGTGTGTCCCATGCTGCAGCGGATGCTGATTCCCGGAGAAGGAAGCCAGGACATATGCTACATACAACTTCACATGTATGTTCATATGTCCTGGCCAACTTCCCTCTGCACACCATTGATGGCGCTGCTTATAACTCCCTACCCGTGGGACAGTCCCACTTTCAAGGACTCTACTACCCCACTCATGGGCCACAGTGTCCCACATCTGATTACAGTGCAGGGAGAGCTTGGTTGACCCCCAGCTTCTGTGGCATGCTACCAAAGGCGGTATGGCCATGTGGCCACACCACGTTCATGTGAGGCCACACCCCCACGTGGTGGAGCACGCTCCTGCAGATACATGCAACATGCAGTGGTGGTAGTGGAATACACCTGTCCATAAGCTGCAGTTGTGTCACGCTCGGCGTAAGTTGGGGTTCTGACAACCCAGTTTTGGCTGAAGGGACAGCTACCTGTGAGGAGAGTAAATGAGGTGGCTGAATGTAATTCCTCCTGAATGGGTGTAAGCCAAACTAAGTGTTAACGTTGGCCGGAGGGCGCAAAGAACAGGAGGACTTCGTAGGAAGATAACTGTAGTTTTAATGAATAATCAGGCTGTACACGAATATTGGAGCAATTGAAGAAACTGGAAGAATTAGAGTCTATGGCTAAATGACTTGAAGAGTGAAGCTGAAGAACTCCGGTAAAGAAGAACTGAAGACTGTGTTTTATGATTAAAAGATGAGGCTGAAGAACTTGGACTTTGAAGAAATGAGGACTGTGGTTTGTGATTGAAAGACGAGGCTGAAGAACTTGGACTTTGAAGAAATGAGGACTGTGGTTTGTGATTGAAAGACGAGGCTGAAGAACTTGGACTTTGAAGAAATGAAAACTGTGGTTTGTGATTGAAAGACGAGGCTGAAGAACTTGGACATTGAAGAAATGAAGACGTCTGTGGGAACCGCCATTAGCACCTGGAGCTCCTCTACGACCTGGGACCCCGTGAGCACTTCCACGAGTGGCAACGGACTTAGACAGCAGGACTGCAGCAGCGTTTTAGGTAACCGATGGATGAGAGCAACCAGGACCAGGGAACCAGAAGTAATCTGGGAGCACAGAGCTGGAGAACCTTTCACAAGGAGGTAACATGAAGCACTGGCACTCTCCCTCTGAGCCAGCCCCCTTTTGTAAGGGGAGAACACGCAGGATTGGCTGGACACAGATTGGGAACTTCATTGGTAATACTCTGGTCTCCAACATGGCTGCCCCCCAGCACAGGAGACATACTTAGCTGTTAGCACAAAGCTTTAGCCAGCTTCTGTCTCTGACACACTTTACTGTGTCACCACTAGAGGTCCTTACCGCAGCGATCCCTGCCGCAGCGCCCGGCTCTCCAGACCCTCGGGCCCCCGGCCCTTGGCCGCCGCATATCCGTCCAGAAGGCCCTGCCGCCGTAGCCGCGCCAACCAGCGGGATGGTAACCCGCGGGAGCACCCGCCGGAGGTAAGGCTCCGGAGCCTGACAAGTTGCAAATACAGTAATACTTTTGTCCAACCTTAAGTATTCTTACCAAGCCTGGAAAATTTGCTTATGTATTCAGTTGCTGAAGGACAATAAAAAAATACCCGTTGACATTTTAAAGCATTAAAGTCTACTAAACTAGTGTTTATACCTCCCAACATGGCCCTCTCCAGGAGGGACAGATTGGTCTGCTCCTGGACTTCCCTCTTAATGTATGATTGTCATCACCTGTTCTGAAACACCTTTCTTATCCATTAACCTGTTCAACACAGGTGCCAGCAATCATAGAGAAAGAGAAAAGTCCAGAAGCAGATCATTGTGTCCCTCCTGGAGAGGGTCATGTTGGGAGGTATGAGTGTTTCCCAACTCCTGGGACTTCTAACAGTGCATGTTTATAGATTTTGTCAACTTCACATATAACATAATTAGCACCACCTGTGGATCTTTTAAACTTGTTCAGCCAGTAATGAATACACCTGTGCATCAACTAGGAGATCTGGAAAACATGTACTGTTAGAAATCCCTGGGGATTGGAGTTATTAGCGTGATAATTCTGATTCTAACTTCAACCTACACTCGAACTCAACTGAAGCTAGACAAAAAACTCTTCAACAAATATGTTCAAACCAACATGGTGCATATTTATTTTGGGGAAAAAAAGTATAATTCCAGATTTTGGGGCTGATTCTGAGCTGAAACAATTTGACCGCATTCGTACTCGAACTGTGTGCACAGAACTAAGGGACTGATTTGGGTCCTGATGCAAAATAAAAATCAAGCAAAGTAACAAAGTAAGGTACTATGCGCATGCATTGGACCCAGGGCAGTTGAGAGCCGGACTGGGCCCAGGTACTTTTCAAGGGGCATGGCCTAATCACAGGAGGTGTAGTCATGTACCCTTAGAAAAAAATACAGAAAAAATATATATTTTAAGCACCTCCATGGCCACACTGCAGCCCAGGACACAGCAGAGTGTGCTGGGCTGAGGAGAAGAGCTGCAGCTGCTGCTGCCTGGTAAGGGGGAGGGGGCCTGGGCCCCTCCATCAGACCTGGGCCCGGGTAATTTGTACCCTCTCCCCCCATCTCTCGGCGCCACTGATTGGACCTGTACTCTGCATGTGCGTTAAGGGGGTTGGCTACGGCGGACATTGCGTGTCACCCCAATCAGGAAGCAGTACCAATGAGATGTGTTAACGTCTCTGCCGAGAGGAGCCCAGCATACTCCCTGTAGCTGTAGCATGGCATGAGTATGAAAGTGGTCCAACCCTGTGAAAGGGGAGTCTGTGGCACATGCCTCTTACGTTGGGGGGCACAGTGCAGCTGCCGCTGTTCTACTGCTGCACACCCCCCTCACTGTCTGTTAGTGCTGATTTCCACAGCTTTTGCTGCTCAAAGGATTAGCATCTGCTCTGATTGGAGGGGGATAGGTGGCGCCTCAAGTGCCTAGTGGGAAATCCGTCCCTGAATCTACCCCTTAGAGATCAAGTGTCTGCCAACCCATTATTGAGGAATATTGGGGACCTAAAGAGAAAACATAAGCCTTTTACATTATACTGTTGGTTACTACAGTCAGCGGCGTATGGAGGGTGGAACAAGTGGAGCCTGAGAGAAGGGGTAGGAGGAGATGACTAGAAGAGAGGGAAGGGGTGGCCAGCACACTGCCTGCATGTTGCATATCACTGATTGCACAGTGCAGAGAGTCCAGTGCAGTGCAGTGTGGTGTATTGTTAGGGAAGAGGGGAGGTTTTTAGGCTTGTCAGAAAAACTTTCCTGGCTGTCAGGGATCTGCATTCAGTGATCTGGAACATGCAGGCAATGTGGTGGCCACCCCTTTCCTTTCCTCAGTCCTTTCCTTCTACCCATGGAGGTGGAGCCTGTCAATCACATAGAAGCTCCGCCCCTCCAGGCTGGCTCAAGTAGCTGCTCTGCTGCTGCTCTCTTGGTGAGAATTACTGTGTGTATGTCTGTGTATACTGTGTGTTTATGTTTATGTGTATATGTCTGTGTATAGTACTGTGTGTTTATGTGTATATGTCTGTGTTTGTGCGTAAATGTGTGTGTATATGTCTGTGTGCTAATGTGTATACATGTATGTGTGTGTTTGTGTGTATATATATATATATCTTTGTATACAGTATGTGTGAGTATATGTGTGTGTTTATGTATGTCTGTGTGTATATTAGAGATGAGCGGGTTCGGTTCCTCGGAAACCGAACCCGCCCGAACTTCAGGTTTTTTTACACGGGTCCGAGCGACTCGGATCTTCCCGCCTTGCTCGGTTAACCCGAGCGCGCCCGAACGTCATCATCCCGCTGTCGGATTCTCGTCGCCGCCATTTTCACACGTGCATTGAGATTGATGGGGAGAGGACGTGGCTGGCGTCCTCTCCGTTTATAGAGAGTGAGACTACTAGAGTAGAGAGAGACACAGTATTATTTACTTTAGTAATTTTGGGGAGCATTAGGAGGAGTACTACTACTTGCTGAAGTGATAGTGTGACTGTATATCTGACTTGTGGGGGAGACAGTGGGGAGCAGTTAGAGTCTGAGAGCAGGAGTACATATTTTAACGTACAGTGCACACTTTTGCTGGCACTCTGCTGCCAGAGTGCCACACTGCCATTGTGACCACACTGACCACCAGTATATATTGTGATTGTCTGCTTAGGAGTACTACTTGCAAGTTGCTGATAGTGTGACCAGTGACCTGACCACCAGTTTAATTAATCACCACCAGTTTAATATATATATATATATATATATATATATAATTGTATATAATATATATATAATTGTATATGTATACCACCTACCCGTGGTTTTTTTTTTCTCTTTCTTCTTGATACATACTACTATAGTAGCTTACTGTAGCAGTCTGCGGTGCTGCTGAGCTGACAGTGTCCAGCAGGTCCGTCATCAGTCATTACATAATAAATATATATACTTGTCCGGCTGCAGTACTAGTGATATTATATATATATATATATATATATATTAATTTCATCTCATTATCATCCAGTCTATATTAGCAGCAGACACAGTACGGTAGTCCACGGCTGTAGCTACCTCTGTGTCGGCAGTCGCTGGTCCATCCATAATTGTATACCACCTACCCGTGGTTTTTTTTTTTCTCTTTCTTCTTGATACATACTACTATAGTAGCTTACTGTAGCAGTCTGCGGTGCTGCTGAGCTGACAGTGTCCAGCAGGTCCGTCATCAGTCATTACATAATAAATATATATACCTGTCCGGCTGCAGTACTAGTGATATTATATATATATATTAATTTCATCTCATTATCATCCAGTCTATATTAGCAGCAGACACAGTACGGTAGTCCACGGCTGTAGCTACCTCTGTGTCGGCAGTCGCTGGTCCATCCATAATTGTATACCACCTACCCGTGTTTTTTTTTTCTCTTTCTTCTTGATACATACTACTATAGTAGCTTACTGTAGCTGTCTGCGGTGCTGCTGAGCTGACAGTGTCCAGCAGGTCCGTCATCAGTCATTACATAATAAATATATATACCTGTCCGGCTGCAGTACTAGTGATATTATATATATATATATATATATATTAATTTCATCTCATTATCATCCAGTCTATATTAGCAGCAGACACAGTACGGTAGTCCACGGCTGTAGCTACCTCTGTGTCGGCAGTCGCTGGTCCATCCATAAGTATACTAGTATCCATCCATCTCCATTGTTTACCTGAGGTGCCTTTTAGTTGTGCCTATTAAAATATGGAGAACAAAAATGTTGAGGTTCCAAAATTAGGGAAAGATCAAGATCCACTTCCACCTCGTGCTGAAGCTGCTGCCACTAGTCATGGCCGAGACGATGAAATGCCAGCAACGTCGTCTGCCAAGGCCGATGCCCAATGTCATAGTACAGAGCATGTAAAATCCAAAACACCAAATATCAGTAAAAAAAGGACTCCAAAATCTAAAATAAAATTGTCGGAGGAGAAGCGTAAACTTGCCAATATGCCATTTACCACACGGAGTGGCAAGGAACGGCTGAGGCCCTGGCCTATGTTCATGGCTAGTGGTTCAGCTTCACATGAGGATGGAAGCACTCAGCCTCTCGCTAGAAAAATGAAAAGACTCAAGCTGGCAAAAGCACCGCAAAGAACTGTGCGTTCTTCCAAATCCCAAATCCACAAGGAGAGTCCAATTGTGTCGGTTGCGATGCCTGACCTTCCCAACACTGGACGTGAAGAGCATGCGCCTTCCACCATTTGCACGCCCCCTGCAAGTGCTGGAAGGAGCACCCGCAGTCCAGTTCCTGATAGTCAGATTGAAGATGTCAGTGTTGAAGTACACCAGGATGAGGAGGATATGGGTGTTGCTGGCGCTGGGGAGGAAATTGACAAGGAGGATTCTGATGGTGAGGTGGTTTGTTTAAGTCAGGCACCCGGGGAGACACCTGTTGTCCGTGGGAGGAATAGGGCCGTTGACATGCCTGGTGAAAATACCCAAAAAATCAGCTCTTCGGTGTGGAAGTATTTCAACAGAAATGCGGACAACATTTGTCAAGCCGTGTGTTGCCTTTGTCAAGCTGTAATAAGTAGGGGTAAGGACGTTAACCACCTCGGAACATCCTCCCTTATACGTCACCTGCAGCGCATTCATAATAAGTCAGTGACAAGTTCAAAAACTTTGGGCGACAGCGGAAGCAGTCCACTGACCAGTAAATCCCTTCCTCTTGTAACCAAGCTCACGCAAACCACCCCACCAACTCCCTCAGTGTCAATTTCCTCCTTCCCCAGGAATGCCAATAGTCCTGCAGGCCATGTCACTGGCAATTCTGACGAGTCCTCTCCTGCCTGGGATTCCTCCGATGCATCCTTGCGTGTAACGCCTACTGCTGCTGGCGCTGCTGTTGTTGCTGCTGGGAGTCGATGGTCATCCCAGAGGGGAAGTCGTAAGCCCACTTTTACTACTTCCACCAAGCAATTGACTGTCCAACAGTCCTTTGCGAGGAAGATGAAATATCACAGCAGTCATCCTGTTGCAAAGCGGATAACTGAGGCCTTGACAACTATGTTGGTGTTAGACGTGCGTCCGGTATCCGCCGTTAGTTCACAGGGAACTAGACAATTTCTTGAGGTAGTGTGCCCCCATTACCAAATACCGTCTAGGTTCCACTTCTCTAGGCAGGCGATACCGAGAATGTACACGGACGTCAGAAAAAGACTCACCAGTGTCCTAAAAAATGCAGTTGTACCCAATGTCCACTTAACCACGGACATGTGGACAAGTGGAGCAGGGCAGGGTCAGGACTATATGACTGTGACAGCCCACTGGGTAGATGTATGGACTCCCGCCGCAAGAACAGCAGCGGCGGCACCAGTAGCAGCATCTCGCAAACGCCAACTCTTTCCTAGGCAGGCTACGCTTTGTATCACCGGTTTCCAGAATACGCACACAGCTGAAAACCTCTTACGGCAACTGAGGAAGACCATCGCGGAATGGCTTACCCCAATTGGACTCTCCTGTGGATTTGTGGCATCGGACAATGCCAGCAATATTGTCTGTGCATTAAATATGGGCAAATTCCAGCACGTCCCATGTTTTGCACATACCTTGAATTTGGTGGTGCAGAATTTTTAAAAAAATGACAGGGGCGTGCAAGAGATGCTGTCGGTGGCCAGAAGAATTGCGGGACACTTTCGGCGTACAGGCACCACGTACAGAAGACTGGAGCACCACCAAAAACGCCAGAACCTGCCCTGCCATCATCTGAAGCAAGAAGTGGTAACGAGGTGGAATTCAACCCTCTATATGCTTCAGAGGTTGGAGGAGCAGCAAAAGGCCATTCAAGCCTATACAATTGAGCACGATATAGGAGGTGGAATGTACCTGTCTCAAGCGCAGTGGAGAATGATTTCAACGTTGTGCAAGGTTCTGCAACCTTTTGAACTTGCCACACGTGAAGTCAGTTCAGACACTGCCAGCCTGAGTCAGGTCATTCCCCTCATCAGGCTTTTGCAGAAGAAGCTGGAGGCATTGAAGGAGGAGCTAAAAGGGAGCGATTCTGCTAGGCATGTGGGACTTGTGGATGGAGCCCTTAATTCGCTTAACAAGGATTCACGGGTGGTCAATCTGTTGAAATCAGAGCACTACATTTTGGCCACCGTGCTCGATCCTAGATTTAAAACCTACCTTGGATCTCTCTTTCCGGCAGACACAAGTCTGCTGGGGTTCACAGACCTGCTGGTGACAAAATTGTCAAGTCAGGCGGAACGCGACCTGTCAACATCTCCTCCTTCACATTCTCCCGCAACTGGGGGTGCGAGGAAAAGGCTCAGAATTCCGAGCCCACCCGCTGGCGGTGATGCAGGGCAGTCTGGAGCGACTGCTGATGCTGACATCTGGTCCGGACTGAAGGACCTGACAACGATTACGGACATGTCGTCTACTGTCACTGCATATGATTCTCTCCCCATTGAAAGAATGGTGGAGGATTATATGAGTGACCGCATCCAAGTAGGCACGTCAGACAGTCCGTACTTATACTGGCAGGAAAAAGAGGCAATTTGGAGGCCCTTGCACAAACTGGCTTTATTCTACCTAAATTGCCCTCCCACAAGTGTGTACTCCTAAAGAGTGTTTAGTGCCGCCGCTCACCTTGTCAGCAATCGGCGTACGAGGTTACTTCCAGAAAATGTGGAGAAGATGATGTTCATTAAAATGAATTATAATCAATTCCTCCGTGGAGACATTGACCAGCAGCAATTGCCTCCACAAAGTACACAGGGAGCTGAGATGGTGGATTCCAGTGGGGACGAATTGATAATCTGTGAGGAGCGGGATGTACACGGTGATATATCGGAGGATGATGATGAGGTGGACATCTTGCCTCTGTAGAGCCAGTTTGTGCAAGGAGAGATTAATTGCTTCTTTTTCGGTGGGGGTCCAAACCAACCCGTCATTTCAGTCACAGTCGTGTGGCAGACCCTGTCACTGAAATGATGGGTTGGTTAAAGTGTGCATGTCCTGTTTATACAACATAAGGGTGGGTGGGAGGGCCCAAGGACAATTCCATCTTGCACCTCTTTTTTCTTTCATTTTTATTTGCGTCATGTGCTGTTTGAGGAGTGTTTTTTGGAAGGGCCATCCTGCGTGACACTGCAGTGACACTCCTAGATGGGCCAGGTGTTTGTGTCGGCC
Organism: Pseudophryne corroboree; assembly: GCF_028390025.1. Lineage (NCBI taxonomy): Eukaryota > Metazoa > Chordata > Amphibia > Anura > Myobatrachidae > Pseudophryne > Pseudophryne corroboree. The sequence continues at coordinate 147,205,435 of NC_086455.1, read as the reverse complement.
ACTAGGGTCGCTTATCTTACTCACACAGCTACCTCATTGCGCCTCTTTTTTTCTTCTTTGCGTCATGTGCTGTTTGGGGAGTGTTTTTTGGAAGGGCCATCCTGCGTGACACTGCAGTGCCACTCCTAGATGGGCCAGGTGTTTGTGTCGGCCACTAGGGTCGCTTATCTTACTCACACAGCTACCTCATTGCGCCTCTTTTTTTCTTCTTTGCGTCATGTGCTGTTTGGGGAGTGTTTTTTGGAAGGGCCATCCTGCGTGACACTGCAGTGCCACTCCTAGATGGGCCAGGTGTTTGTGTCGGCCACTAGGGTCGCTTAGCTTACTCACACAGCTACCTCATTGCGCCTCTTTTTTTCTTCTTTGCGTCATGTGCTGTTTGGGGAGTGTTTTTTGGAAGGGCCATCCTGCGTGACACTGCAGTGCCACTCCTAGATGGACCAGGTGTTTGTGTCGGCCACTAGGGTCGCTTATCTTACTCACACAGCTACCTCATTGCGCCTCTTTTTTTCTTCTTTGCGTCATGTGCTGTTTGGGGAGTGTTTTTTGGAAGGGCCATCCTGCGTGACACTGCAGTGCCACTCCTAGATGGGCCAGGTGTTTGTGTCGGCCACTAGGGTCGCTTAGCTTAGTCATCCAGCGACCTCGGTGCAAATTTTAGGACTAAAAATAATATTGTGAGGTGTGAGGTATTCAGAATAGACTGAAAATGAGTGGAATTTATGGTTTTTGAGGTTAATAATACTTTGGGATCAAAATGACCCCCAAATTCTATGATTTAAGCTGTTTTTTAGTGTTTTTTGAAAAAAACACCCGAATCCAAAACACACCCGAATCCGACAAAAAAAATTCGGTGAGGTTTTGCCAAAACGCGGTCGAACCCAAAACACGGCCGCGGAACCGAACCCAAAACCAAAACACAAAACCCGAAAAATTTCAAGTGCACATCTCTAGTGTATATGTGTATTTCTGTGTATATCGGTGTGTGTATATTTGTGTGTTTATGTGTGTGTGTATATATCTGTGTATACTGTATTTGTGTGTTTATGTATGTCTGTGCCTGAATGTGTGTGAATCTATGGATGTATGGATGTATGTATGTATGCATACCTGCCAACTGTCCCGATTTTCGCGGGACAGTCCCGTTTTTTGGGGACTGTCCCGCTGTCCCACCAGCGGGCCGCAGTGTCCCGCGGTGGTGGGGGCAGTTGGGAGCTTCCTGCACTCGCTGCTCTGCTTAGCAGAGCAGCGGTGAATAGACGCTGTGCGCATGTGTACAGCGTTTATTCAGTGGAGACAGGCGGAGAGGGGGCATGCCAACAGCTCACGGAGCGCTGGGCTTGCCCCCTCAGTGACGAAAACAGAGCATGGCTCGCGATCGCGGGTCCTCAGTGAAGCCACACCCCTTTTTATAGGCCACACCCATTTCCGCGTGTGTCTCCCTCTTTACAACAGAAGACAGTTCGGAGGTATGATGTATGTATGTATGTGTGTGCAGTGGTGGGTGGGGGTGCCATGACATGACCCTGCTCCGGGTGTCAGGTCTCCACATTACGCCTCTGACTACAGTGCTTTAGTTTATTTTAGAAATAACTGACTTTACCATCAGGCTCCTTTTTCATTTCTTACATGCATTATTAGACATAACGTCCTCCTTCCCCAAGGCTGCAGTTGTAGTGTCATAGATAACAGTTTCTAAGCTGTTTTGCAAATATATTCTCATTGTTTTGCATATGCACACATTTCTCCAGTGGTACCACACCACCTCCAAATGTAGATCTGCCATTGTCATCCCATCACTATTTATAGACCATTAATTCCATGAAAAAAAAAACATATTTGCAAATACATTGCAGGTAGCTTATCTGTGGGGAATGGCACCCTATATGTAGAAGCCAAATATTGCATCCTGAACGCATCACACCCCTGCCAAACTGACATTTAATTTATGTAAAAAATAGATTCACATTCTGTTATTTGAACATTAATTTAAGTGCCAAATGTGCAGTAATCTACTCTAGAAGGCTAAATATAGATGTATTCATTTTTATTTTTACTTCATGCTGTAGTGGTAATCTTCATTTCCCAGCTGACTGTTGTCTGCTCATTTTTTATAATGGTAGTACTGTATATTTTCTACCAATGTAGTTTGCAGGTAACTGGCTACTTGTCAACCTCAGTATACAGTTTTCCTCTGGTTAGCTCGCACATGTATTACCTGTTGCAACCAGCATGCTGCACTCTTAAAAGGATGAACATAACAGATCTTCTATTGATTGCAGTAATGTGAACCACAGGCAAACATAACATATCAAAGCATCCTATATGTACCTGCACAATCTCTCCTTGGGTAGATGCAGGGCTTTTAATATTGCATGCTTCTTTCTATATTCCTTTAAACGCCCTAGTGACCGATCGATCAAAGACAGATAGATCCATTGTCGGGCTGGGGTATGAAGGGCCCACTGGGGGAATGCAGTAATAGGAGCCCATACTTAGGGGTGTGGCCAATCTACAAAGGGGGTGTGGCTAGCCTCCACAGAAGGTTGAAATGCACAATAGTCTTGTGCAGTGTAATGCAGCCAGGGCCGGTTCTAGAGCTTTTTGCGCCCCGGGCGGGCAATAGGGGCGTGGCTTCATACAGGGGGCATGGTCAGTTACGCCCACTGTACAATAGTAGCGCCGCTGAAATGATGTGCGGTGCGCGATGACGTCATCGCGCACCGCACAGCAAAGGTCCTTTCCACGAAGGGAAACTAGACGCTACGTGTCTAGTTCCCTTCACAGCGGGCAGCGGCAGCAGGACAGAGCGGGCAGCGGGGGGCACAGCAGCAGCGGATCTTGCCATGGTGCGGCGCCCTCCGGAAGGCAGCGCTCCGGGCAAAAGTCCTGCTTGCCCGTGGCAAGATCCGCTACTGAATGCAGCATATCTACCATGATGTAAGTGCACAGTCTGGAACCTGATCCCTAGTGGAAGGAATGGGCCCTCAGGCAGTGGGGCCTAACGGTGGTTTCCCTGGTACCCCTGTGGGCCAGTCCAACCCTGGATAGATCAATCACAATGCAGTTAAACCCAACTAACACTTATCTAAAAATAAACACCCAGATAACAGATGTGGCATTAAAAAAACTGGTAGACTTTTTTACTAAAATGATCATGAAAAAACCTGTACACCGAATGGAGACAGAGAGAAACAGCAAGCTAATTAGCAATTGCCCTATCCATAGGCAAACACATAGGTCTCCAATTCCCTTACCAATACACTTAAATCCTAATTAGAAACCAATGCTGAAGGGGAGCATACCTATCAACACACACACTGGCCCTTATGCCGGGTACAGACTTGCAAGCATTGGCAAATTGGCAGGACAATAAGTGCATACAGTATCTTGCAGTGTGTATGCCTGATTGCACACTCCCATGGGACGCACATGATTATCTTCTGGTATACCTTGCTGTGTGGAAAATGTGAAGATATTGCATATGAGGTGGCGTAGTGTAATGGAGGACGGAATGCACTGTGCTGGGCGTAACCCCGCATGTCTTTGGTCATGATCGTAGCCCTGCAAAATTTGGGTTAGGGTTAGGGCATTAGGGATAAGCCGGGTACATACTGAAGTGATGGGGATTTGTTAAGACATCAGAATGGGGTGGTCTTCAGTATGCCGACTGACGAGATCCCGGCGCACAGTATACCGGCGCTGGAATCCCGACAGCCGGCATACCAACACTTATTCTCCCTTGTGGGGGTCCACGACCCCCCTGGAGGAAGAATAAAGTAGCGTGGCGCGCACAGCGCGCCACCGTGCCCGCAAGGGGCTCATTTGCGGTCACCACACTGTCGGTAAGCCGGCGCCGGTATGCTGGTCGCCGGGAGCCCAACCACCGGCATACCATACTACACCCATCAGAATGAATCCCTGTCAGCCTGGATTGCCTGTACACACTGGAGCGTCATTAATGAAGGACGGAACAATCATCTTCTGCCATCTTTAGCAGGACGCTAGTGATATCCTCAGATCTGATGCGCAGCACATGAAGCCTGATGATGTTCCTAGCAAAAGTTTGATGAGCTCAGTTATACTGCTGTTGCTTGTTTTCTTCCTCACAGAGGGGGTAATTCCAAGTTGATCGCAGCAGGAAATTTTTTAGCAGTTGGGCAAAACCATGGCCCTCATTCCGAGTTGTTCACTCGGTAAATTTCTTCGCATCGCAGTGATTTTCCGCTTAGTGCGCATGCGCAATGTTCGCACTGCGACTGCGCCAAGTAAAATTGCTATGCAGTTAGGTATTAAACTCACGTTTTTTTCTTCGTTCTGGCGATCGTAATGTGATTGACAGGAAGTGGGTGTTTCTGGGCGGAAACTGGCCGTTTTATGGGTGTGTGCGTAAAAACGCTACCGTTTCTTGGAAAAACGCGGGAGTGGCAGGAGAAACGGGGGAGTGTCTGGGCGAACGCTGGGTGTGTTTGTGACGTCAAACCAGGAACGACAAGCACTGAACTGATCGCAGATGCCGAGTAAGTCTGGAGCTACTCAGAAACTGCTAAGAGGTGTGTAATCGCAATTTTGAGAATCTTTCGTTCGCAATTTTACTATACTAAGATTCACTCCCAGTAGGCGGCGGCTTAGCGTGTGCAATGCTGCTAAAAGCAGCTTGCGAGCGAACAACTCGGAATGAGGGCCTATGTGCACTGCAGGGGTGGCAGATATAACATGTGCAGAGAGAGTTAGATTTGGGTGTGGTGAGCTCAATCTGCAATCTAAATTGCACTGTAAAAATAAAGCAGGCAGTATTTACCCTGCACAGAAACAAAATAACCCACCCAAATCTAACTCTCTCTGCACATGTTATATCTGCCTCCACTGCAATGCACATGGTTTTGCCCAACTGCCAACAAATTTGATGCTGCAATCAACTCAGAATTAGGCCCAGTGTTTCAGATCTTTATTAGAATTGGGTCATCTCGTTGGGGATGCAGGTTACGATGACAGCTGTTGGGATCCCGATGCCAGAATCCTGGCACACATCAGAATGTTGACACTGGAATCCCGACAGACGGCATCCCAACAATAAGTATAACAGGTGAGTTAGGGACGGTGGTATGGCGTTAGGTTTAGGTACCACTGGGGGGGGGGGGGTATATATTAGGGATAGGCTGCGTGGGATGTGTGTGTGTGTGTTGGGGGGGGTTGGGCTGCGGGAAGGGGGTTAGGGTTTGGCGGGAAGGGGGTTAGGGTTTGGCACCACTGGGGAAAGGTTAGGTTCAGGCCCCAAAGAGGGAGGGTTAGGTTTAGGCTGCGGGGAAGACGGGGTTTGGCACCACAGGGGGAGGTTATGGTTAGGCAATAAGAGGGTGGTTAGGGTTAGGCAATAGGGGGTTGTTAGGGATAGGCTGCAGGAAGGAAGGGTTAGGGGGTAGGAGAGAGGGGGTAACATACTTATCTTGCCCCTGTTAAAACATTGAGATGCCGGCATCAGTATTGTGACCGCTGGCATCCTGTCCTGTGGCCAACCATACTGGACCCCGTCGATGCTTATATGTTTCTATATACTTATCTTACACTGTGTCATCGCAACTCTCTGAATGTTTATGCAATATGTCGTTATGTGATAATGAAAAATAGTCTCTGCTAATTTAACGGATAGGTATCAGGCATAGGCGTTTCTATAATGGGTGCAGTGTATGCGGTGCACACGGGCCCACACCGCACCCATATATTATACGTAAACCTCGGCAGTCCAGCGACTGTGGCCCTGCTGTGTGGGCACAAATCACTGCGGCCATTTCTGAGTGATTTGCGCATGCGTACTGTAGGTGTCCCCGGGAACAAGGTGCGGGCGCCATGTTCCTGGAGACCTGCGCATGCGCAGTAGACTCTGGCATTATGCTGTCTACTACTGCCGGAGAAGAGGTGGCCCACGACAGAGGCTGCACACGGGTTCCCTCCTCTCTTAAAACGCCCCTAGTATTAGGGTTGGTGTAATAGGTTGAGTTAGGGTATTAGGGTTAGGTTATGGTATTAGGGTTGGTGCAGCGGTTTGGATTAGGTTATTAGGGTCAGTTTAGGGCTTTGGAATAGAGTATTAGGAATCAGATTATTAGTATTGGTTTAGTGGTTTGGATTAGGGGTTATAGTATTAGGGTTAGGGGTTATAGTATTAGGGTTAGGGGTTAGGGTTAGGGGTTATGGTATTAGGGTTAGGGGTTATAGTATTAGGGTTAGGGGTTATGATATTAGGGTTAGGGGTTATGGTTTGGGTTAGGGGTTATGGTATTAGGGTTAGGGGTTATGGTTTCGGTTAGGGGTTATAGTATTAGGGTTAGGGGTTATGGTTTGGGTTAGGGGTTATGGTATTAGGGTTAGGGGTTATGATTAGGGTGAACCTTGGGGTTAGGGAAGAGTTAGGGTCAGGATTAGGGTAGGGATGATATGCATCCTGGATTTACCGATCTAAATATATTTGTGTAGATTCAGGACCAGGCCCAGAGTATACAATTTTTAACTGCTGTATAAAGTGGAATTGAAGTCTGCTTTATACACTAATTAATACACCTAGATCCTGTCCAGTCCAAGAAACAGAAGGTCCTCAACCAATAATCCTGGAAATGCAGCCTATCTACATACTGGTAGTCACTAGTAACAATGTTGTCAAGAGATGTTCTTTGATAGGATGAGAAATGTTTGGCCACACAAAATGGTTTCACCCACTGTATGTGGGCAGTCGGCAGAGCCTGCCCTACCCAATAGGATGCCCTAAGCAAGATGTTGGCTGGTGCCCCATAGCACCAACGCTAGTTCCGCCTCTGACCCTGCACCCCTTTCCCAGCACCATCACCCCTCACCCATAGCAGTCCTTATTTTGTTTTTTCTACCCCCTGTAATTTAAATAAGAACAGTGCGCACATTCGGCGCACAGCCCAAAAAGGTATGTGTTCTTGCTGGGAAGGGTCATGGCCACACAATAGTACCCCCAATTCAAATTATGGCTCACAGTACTGCAACTTTGTTTGCAATTTATAATGCGATAGTGTCACTTATTCACATTACATCACACAGTAGTACCACTTTACCTTATATACGTTACTCCTCTCAGTAGTGCCCCTCATTCACACAACATCATACTGAATTGCTCCTTATTCACATTTCACCACACCATATTGCTCTTTATTCACATTACACCACGCCATATTGCTCTTTATTCACATTACGCCACACCATAATGCTCTTTATTCACATTAGACCACACAGTAGTGCCCTTTCTATACATTACGCCACACTGTAGAGCACCTTATACACATAATGCCACACATTAGTAATGCATTTATACACATAATACCACACAGTAATGCCCCTTACACATGATGCACATTATTAATGTCCTTATAAACATAATGCACCTTACACATATTCCACACATTATTAATGCCCTTATACAGATAATAACACACATAATGTCCCTTACACATATGCCGCACATTATTAGTGCCCTTATACACATAATGACACACAAAGTGCCCTTTACACATTTGCTGCACATTATTAATGCATTTATACACATGAAACGCATAATGACCGTTACACATATGCTGAACACTATTATATACACATAATGTTTATTTGCATGCCATTTTTTTTTAATCAGTATAAAATGAAATTAAGTATCAGACTAAGGAAGTCATTCCGACCCGATCGCTCGCTGCAGTTTGTCGCAGCGCAGTGATCGGGTCGGAACTGCGCATGCGCCGGCACCTCAGTGCGCCGTTGCATGGCAGCTTTCGTTGCCTAGCGATTGCCTCTGAGGCAGAGGCGGTCACTGGGCAGGAGGGGGCTGAATGGTGGCGTTAAGCCGCCGTTTAGGAGGAGAGGTCCGGCCAACGCAGGCGTGGCCGGACCGTTGGGGGAGCGGGTCGTGGTGGCTGTGTGACGTCTCACGCAGCCGCTGCAGCCAGCGGCAGCGACAATTAACTCCCGGCCAGCTGGGAGTTACTCCTCAAATACAAAGGCATCGCCGCGGTGCGATGCTTTTGTATTTGTGCGGGGGGCGGCACTGACATGCAGGGTAAATACTGGCTGCTTTACATGTAGCCCACACGTGCTGGACAACTTTATTTTTACACTATTTAGAGTTGAATTTCACTACGCCCAAATCTAATCTGTCTGCACATTATAAATCTGCCCTACTTGCATTCAGCATGGTTTTACCAAGTTGCAATTACTTGCTTTTCTCTCACACGTAATCAGGTCCCTGGTCAGAAATGGGTGTGGATCACTGGATCAACCCTGTCTAGGTCGACAGTCAGTAGGGTGAACATTTTTGGTCGACATGCATTAGGTAAACACCTGAAAAAGGACAACATGGACTGAAGGTCCTCATGAGTTTTTATTGTATTTTTTTGGTGTTGTTTGCCTTAACCTCAATGGGAACCCCAATTAGTGCATTGTGTCCCCTCGCATGGTGAGCGAACTTCGGGCAAGGTGCCTCACTCCGCTGCCGATATACTCGGTACAGGTTACTATTCCCAATCATAGTCCATGACTGGAACTAGTAGTAGTCTCTTTTTTTTGGAGGCAGTGGAGACACACTCCTACAAAATCACCCCAAAGTGCCCCTCCTATATAGCCTGCCCAAACTTCATAAAAGTCTATGGACCTCTGGGAAAACCTATAACCTCAGGATTTCCCATGACTGGACTCAGTTCGACTCGGAACCCTAGAGTTCAGTTGTGTTTGGTTTCATCAAAATCGTATCGCTCATCTCCATTTTTGACAACACATTCTGTAAACGCTAAATTAGCAATATAATGCAAACAAAACTTGAGGATTGTGTTAATGAGATTTTGCACTAAAAAAGCCTTTTATACTGTGAAATTTGATTTCCTTCGCTCATTTCTAATTTGGCCATAGGCTACTTAGTGTTTCAAAATGGTAATTTGTAATGTGTGCATATAACTTTGATTAGATTACTTATTGTATTTGATTATAAAATTGAATTGTTAAGTCCTTTTAGTGAGAGTTGTTTCTGTGATCTCAGTATTAATCTATACTAGTACTATAAATGAAGTTTTTAAATTACTTTCCTTTTTGACTAATATGTATAAAAATAAAAATAACTGATTTCATAATTACCTCTATTTTAGTATAAATAACAATTAGGGGTAATAAGCAGGCTAGCGTTGCATTAATTCCTATTGCCATTTTATAACTATGGATCAAACCCACCGATGATCGGGCGCTTTGACAAACCACTCCTTATTAAGGGGCAAATTCAGTATGAATCGCAAGTAGCGATTCGTACGGAATTTTTGCTGAGGTTCAGCAGGCGCATGCGCAGCAGGTCCTACTGCGCATGCGCCCGCATTTTCTGTGGGGGGGCTGCAGAAAATACGATCGCCTCTGCCAGTCAATTAGGCAGAGGCAGTCGCGGGGCGGGAGGGGGGCGGCAACGCTCAGCTTTTTGGGTGGAAAAGGAGCGTTGTGGGGGCGTGCCGGCCTGAACGGTGGGCTGGTACGCGTGAACGGGGGCATGTCGTAACACGCAGCCGCTGCAACAGCAAAAATGGTGCCCGGACTCCTGCGGCCGCAGCTAAGCTGAGCCGGCAGGAGTCATCCTTAATTTCTGCTAGCAAGCAGAAATTGCGTTGCTGTTCGCATGCGTGCCTACTGAACTGGCCCCTAAATCTACCCCTTTACCATCATATTAATTGACAAAGGTTCAGGAGATGATTGTGCCTTTATAAAATGTCTAAGTAGGATGCCACTAAGATGACCACTTAAGTCGTGTTGGTCAATAAATATCTATAACTCTTTAAGCCTTTTACACTGATTGTAATTTATACTACAGTATATCTCACATTACTTTTAAAAAATATATAGTTTCTTCTTCTCTTGCTTAAAATGCTTACAGCACAGTACAGAAGTTAGAATTGTAGGTACTATTAGGATCTGAGTGCCTACTGTTCGGATTAGCCTTCAGTTTTTGTATTGAAAAAAATAAAACTTGCTTTATGATCTCATTGTTAAGATCAATAAGTAATTCAGGTTAACTACTGTGTATTTAATTCATTGCATAGAAAAGGTTGGAAATTGCTACTGTTTGATTTACAGTTTCTTGTGGTGTTCCAGTTTGCTGGAGAAATTTATTTATCAAGTTGTTATATTTTGTATCTTTTACTTATAAGGTGCCACACAGAGACCTCAGGGCCGTGTAAGCGGGTAAACATCAAACCACCATAGCAGTTTACATCAAACCGATTTACCGGGGAGGCAATTGCACCGGTAACGGAATCACCATTTTATAGTGATAAACTCTATACATTGTACCACAGCCACCACTAATATGAACAAATCATCATAACCCAATAGCAATAAATCCCTATATAAAATTATTATTATTATTATTATTATTATTATTATTATTATATTATCAAAATAGCTTAAGTGCTATCTTCTGTAAATTCACCTTGATAAATCTGCTTACTTTCAAAGTTGGTAACGGAATCACCATTCATGGGACATGTTACTTTGTGTGTGTACACAAAATTGATAAATTCAGCTTCCAGAAAGTCATACCAATAAGTCATACCTAGTCCGCCCTGTATGTCAGGCCTTACCCCCAGAGCCGGCCCTAACCAATATGATGCCCTAGGCAAGATTTTGTCTGGTGCCCCCTAGCACCGCCGCTAGTTCTGCGGGACATGTCTGGCACGAGTCAGCTGGCAGCTCTGATAACGTTGGGGCGCCTTTTATTTATGAAAATGCGTCTTTGTTATTTGCATTACTATGTGGCTAGGATGCACAAAAAGCTTTTGCTGATTAAAATGAGATGCGGCATGCCTATATTCTGTGTGCGACTGCAGCTGTATCTGCATACAAAATGCTACATTACAGTGATTTCCAGGAATACACTGCAACGTAGCATCAGCCTCAGTTACTCACAGAATATAGGCATGCCACATATCATTTACAGCTGCTGGTGCCCGTAAGCAATAAGCATACCAAAATGCCCTAGGCATTTGCCTAGTTTGCCCATGCCTAGGGCCGGCTCTGCTTATTCCACCCCCCCACACACACACACACACTTCACAGGTCTGAAAGCATTGCACGGTGGGGTGGCGATGCTTTTGCACCCACTGAGTAGCTCCCTACCAGCGCAGTCTAGCTGCACTGGCAGGTGGCTAGCCACCATGTTTTGGGTCGCCGCTGCTGCGTGTGCCGTCCCAGCAACGGTCCAGACACGCCTGTGTTTTCCGAACCGCACCCACCCAACACAACATTGTTCTAATGCCGTTGGCACGCCCCCTCCCACCGCGTAACCACCTCCGCCTGTCAATCAGGCAGAGGCGATCACACCAGTGAAATGCTTTCACATCTCATTTGGTGCGCAAGCGAAGTGCTCCCGCCATGCGAGTGTACTCCACAAAGGGCTTCAGAGGGCTTCTGAATTAGGCCCACAGTCTTCTGGTGTATCACATTATGACTAAGATGCATTATGAGGTAAAAAGTAATAAAAAAACATGCCTGGTGCTAGCAGAGTCACACGGGACTTGGCTGCTGACTTGCACCAAGTGTCTTGTGTCAGGTGTCTAATGTCATATGGCATATTGAGGCTAGTTGTATGAGGACTAGAGGTTCTAACTCCATTTTAATGTTTTGGTTTGGTTTTGCCAAAACCACCCTTTCGTGTTTTGGTTTTGGATCTGGATGATTTTTTTTTTAAAAAGGCCTAAAAACCGCTAAAATCACAGAATTTGGGGGTAATTTTGCTCCTGCAGTATTATTAACCTCAATAATAATCATTTCCACTCATTTCCAGTCTATTCTGAACACCTTACACCTCAAAATATTGTTTTTAGGCCTAAAAGTTGCACCGAGGTGGCTGTATGACTAAGTTAAGTGACACAAGTGTGCAGCACAAACACCTGACCCATCTAGGAGTGGCACTGCAGTTGCAGACAGGGTGTCAGATTTAAAAAAATAGGCCCCAAACAGCACATGATGCAAAGAAGAAAAAGAGGTGCAATTAGGTAGTTGGATGGCCAAGCTAAGCGACACAAGTGTGCGGAACAAACACCTGGCCCATCTAGGAGTGGCACTGCAGTTGCAGACAGGATAGCAGATTTAAAAAATAGGCCCCAAACAGCACCTGATGCAAAGAAAAAGAGGTGCAATGAGGTAGCTGGATGGCCAAGCTAAGCGACACAAGTATGCGGCACAAACACCTAGCCCATCTAGGAGTGGCACTGCAGTTACAGACAGGATGGCACTTAAAAAAACTAGTCCCCATACAGTACACGATGCAAAGAAGAAAAAGAGGTACAAGATGGAATTGTCCTTGGGCCCTCCTACCCACCCTTATGTTGTATAAACAGGACATGCACACTTTAACAAACCAATCATTGCAGCGACAGGGTCTGCCACACGACTATGGCTGAAATGACTGGTTTGTTTGGGCCCCCACCAAAAAAGAAGCAATCAATCTCTCCTTGTCTCATCATCATCCTCTGATTCCTCACCCCTTTCACCGTGTACATCCTCCTCACTGAGTATTAATTCGTCCCCACTGGAATCCACCATTACAGGTCCCTGTGTACTTTCTGGAGGCGATTGCTGGTAAAGGTCTTCCCGGAGGACTTTATAATTAATTATGATGAACATCATCTTCTCCACATTTAGTGGAAGTAACCTCCTACGCCGATCGCTGACAAGGTTACCGGCTGCACTAAACACTCTTTCGGAGTACACACTTGTGGGAGGGCAACTTAGGTAAAATAAAGCCAGTTTGTGCAAGGGCCTCCAAATTGCCTCTTTTTCCTGCCAGTATACATACGGACTGTCTGACGTGCCTACTTAGATGCTGTCACTCATATAATCCTCCACCATTCTTTCAATGGTGACAGAATCATATGCAGTGACAGTAGACATGTCAGTAATCATTGGCAGGTCCTTCAGTCCGGAGCAGATGTCAGCTTTCGCTCCTTGTATCGCCGCCAGCGGGTGGGCTAGGAAATGTTATCCTTTTCCTTGCAGCCCCAGTGGCGGGAGAAATTGAAGGAGGAGCTGTTGATGGGTCACATGCCGCTTGAGTTGACAATTTACTAACCAGCAGGTCTTTGCACCTCTGCACACTTGTGTCTGCTGGAAAGAGAGATACAACATAGGCTTTAAACCTAGTATCGAGCACGGTGGCCAAAATGTAGTGCTCTGATTTCAACAGATTGACCACCCTTGAATCCTGGCAAAGCGAATGAAGGGCTCCATCCACAAGTCCCACATACTTTGCGGAATCGCTCCGTCTTAGCTCCACCTTCAATTTATCCAGCTACTTCTGCAAAAGCCTGATGAGGGGAATGACCTGACTCAAGCTGGCAGGTTCTGAACTGACTTCACGTGTGGCAAGTTCGAAGGGTTGCAGAACCCTGCACAAGACGGAAATCATTCTCCACTGCGCTTGAGTCAGGTGCATTCCCCCTCCTTTGCCTATATCGTAGGTGGATGTATAGGCTTGAATGGCCTTTTGCTGCTCCTCCATTTTTTGAAGCATATAGAATGTTGAATTCCACCCCATTACCACCTCTTGCTTCAGTTTATGGCGTGGCAGGTTCATGAGTGTTTGCTGGCTCTCCAGTCTTCGGCACGCAGTGGCAGAATGCTGAAAGTGGCCCGCAATTTTTCGGGCCACCGACAGCATCTCCTGCACACCCCTCTCATTTTTAAAAAAATTCTGCACCACCAAATTAATTGTATGTGCAAAACATGGGACATGCTGGAATTTGCCCAGATGTAATGCACGCACAATATTGGTGGCGTTGTCCGATATCACAAATCCCCAGGAGAGTCCAATTGGGGTAAGCCATTCTGCGATGATGTTCCTCAGAGTCCGTAAGAGGTTGTCAGCTGTGTGCCTCTTATGGAAAGCGGTGATACATAGCGTAGCCTGCCTAGGAACGAGTTGGCGTTTGCAAGATGCTGCTACTGGTGCCGCTGCGGGAGGCCATACATCCAGAGGCATAACAAGGGTAGGGTGAGTGGGGCACATGCCCTGGGCACCTTGGCAGGCCCAGGAGAGGGGGGAGCCGCCGGCGGCCAGGGCATCATGCACCACTCGCCCCCATCACGCCGAAATGTGAGGGGAGGAGAGCGTAGCGTCTCTCCATCCCCTCACCGCCGCAAGAGCACTATCAGCGCTGCCAGCAGCGCTGCGTGTGTCCGGTCTCCGGCGTTAGCCAATCAGAGCTTGCGGACCGGCTCATGAATGGATGCCGGTCGAGAGCTCTGATTGGCTTGCTAACCGGCACCACACAGCCGCCGGAGACCGGGAGCGGTGAGGGGAAGGAGAGGCGCTGCGCTGCGCTCTCCTCCCCTCACAAACACAACAGGCGGTGAGTGACCGGGGGGGGGGGGGGGGGCGCACAGTGGGGCATGTATCTGGCACAGTTGGGCACAGCGGGGCATGTATCTGGCACAGTGGGGCATGTATCTGGCACAGTGGGGCACAGTGGGGCATGTATCTGGCCCCACGTATCTGGCACAGTGGGGCATGTATCTGGCACTGTGGGGCAATGTATCTGGCATTGTGGGGCAATGTATCTGGCACTGTGGGGCAATGTATCTGGCACTGTAGGGCAATGTAACTGGCACTGTGGGGCAATGTATCTGGCAATGTAACTGGCACTGTGGGGCAATGTATCTGGCACTGTGGGGCAATGTATCTGGCACTGTGGGGCATGTATCTGGCACTGTGGGGCATGTATGTGGCACTGTGGGGCATTGTATCTGGCACTGTGGGGCAATGTAACTGGCACTGTGGGCCATTTTCAGTGGCCACACCCCTTCTGGTGCATGGACACACCCCTTATGGTGTGTGGCCATGCCCATTTTTTCGGCGCTCGCACATGCTTCTTTTGCTGTTTTTTTTTTTTTTTTTTTGGGGGGGCCACCATTTTCCATCTTGCCCTGGGCTCCAAAAACCCTAGCTATGCCTCTGCATACATCTACCCAGTGGGCTGTTACAGTCATATAGGGCCTAATTCTGAGTTGATCGCAGCAGCAAATTTGTTAGCAGTTGGGCAAAACCATGTGCACTGCAGGTGGGACAGATATAACATGTGCAGAGAGAGTTAGATTTGGGTGTGGTGAATTCAAACTGAAATCTAAATTGCAGTGTAAAAATAAAGCAGCCAGTATTAACACCGCACAGAAACGAAATAACCCACCCAAATCTAACACTCTCTGCAAATGTTATATCTGTCCCCCCTCCTGCAGTGCACATGGTTTTGCCCAATTGCTAACAAACTTGCTGCTGCGATCAACTCAGAATTACCCCCATAGCCCTTAGTCTGCCCTATTCCACTTGTCCACATGTCCCTCCTTAGTTAAGTGGACACTGGATACAACTGTATTTTGTAGGACACTGGTGACTCTTTTTCTGACGTCTGTGTACAGTCTCGGTATTGCCTGCCTAGAGAAGTGGAAACTAGATGGGATTTGATACAGTGGAGACACTATCTCCATCAAATTTTATTTGACATTGAACTAATGGTGGATACCGGACGCACCTCTAACCCCAACATACCTGTCAAGGCCTCAGTTATCCGCTTTGCAAAAGGAGGACTGCTGTCATATTTAATCTTCCTCACAATGGACTGTTGGACAGTCAACTGCTTACTGGAAGTAGTACAAGTGGTCTTCCGACTTCCCCTCTGGGATGACGATCGATTCCCAGCAGCAGCAACAGCATTTAATGATGCTCCCAAAGACCCATTTAATGATGCTCCCAAAGATACATTCAGCATATAGACACTTTAGTGGGGAAAAAAAACAGAGGCCCTCATTCCGAGTTGTTCGCTCGCAAGCGGATTTTAGCAGATTTGCTCACGCTAAGCCGCCGCCTACTGGGAGTGAATCTTAGCATCTTAAAATTGCGAACGATATATTCGCAATATTGCGATTACACACCTCATAGCAGTTTCTGAGTAGCTTCAGACTTACTCGGCATCTGCGATCAGTTCAGTGCTTGTCGTTCCTGGTTTGACGTCACAAACACACCCAGCGTTCGCCCAGACACTCCTCCGTTTCTCCGGCCACTCCTGCGTTTTTTCCGGAAACGGTAGCGTTTTTTCCCACACGCCCATAAAACGGCCTGTTTCCGCCCAGTAACACCCATTTCCTGTCAATCACATTACGATCGCCAGAACGATGAAAAAGCCGTGAGTAAAATTCCTAACTGCATAGCAAATTTACTTGGCGCAGTCGCAGTGCGGACATTGCGCATGCGCATTAAGCGGAAAATCGCTGCGATGCGAAGATTTTTACCGAGCGAACAACTCGGAATGAGGGCCAGAGAGTAGTATCATAAAGCAACAAGTATTTTATTGAATAATTTTTTTGTGTCTACAAGCACTTCTCTGATGGTGGTGAGGGTGCATACCTCTGATGGTAGTGAGGGCGCATACCTCTGATGGTGAGGGCGCATGCCTCTGATGGTGGTGAGGGCGCATTCCTCTGATGGTGGTGAGGGTGCATGCCTCTGATGGTGGTGAGGCTACATGCCTCTGATGGTATTGAGGGTGCATGCCTCTGATTGTATTGAGGGTGCATGCCTCTGATTGTTTTGAGGGTGCATGCCTCTGATGGTATTGAGGGTGCATGCCTCTGGTGGTATTGAGGGTGCATGCCTCTGGTGGTATTGAGGGTGCATACCTCTGGTGGAATTGAGGCGCATGCCTCTGGTGGAATTGAGGCGCATGCCTCTGGTGGAATTGAGGCGCATGCCTCTGGTGGAATTGAGGCGCATGCCTCTGGTGGATTTGAGGCGCATGCCTCTGGTGGATTTGAGGCGCATGCCTCTGGTGGAATTGAGGCGCATGCCTAGCCCGGGGATGCAAGTATTGGCACATGCCTCTATGGCAGGGGTGCCTGGCTAGCCCGGGGAGGTGGAGGCGCCTGTCTCACACGGGGTGGAGGAAGTGGCTGACGTGCCCGAGGTGGTGGGGGCACCTGTCGTGGACGAGCTTTTGGTCCATGTCTTGCCCGAGGTGGTGGGGGCGCTTTCCTTTCCCGTGGTGCAGGAGGTGCTTGCCTTGCTCGAGGTGGAGGGGGGGCTTGTTTAACCCGAGGTGCAGGAGGCACCGGTCTTGCATGGTGTTGTTCCAGCTCATCCCTCTCTGGGTTTGATAGCTGATTGGCCATCTCCTGTGCTGGGGGCACCTTGTGCTCAATGAGCTTCTCCTTCATTAAATGAAGATGAAATAGAAATTAGAAATAAATAATTAAGCTCAGTTATATACAGACATTTTTTGGTAGTAGGCTACTGCCCTAATAAGATCGTTCTCTCTCTGTTCCGGATTCTGATGACATCATAATTGGTTGTATACAGATACAAATATATGGTGAGGCATATTTGGTGTATGGTGTTGAATGGAGCGTATTTTAATTAGCAAAGTGTCTGATAACCGCAGTGTTGTCTAACAACAAACATACAGAGTAATATCATCATTCTTTCTCATGAGGAAGTGTAAGGAGGATTCCCACTACGGATCACCGACTCTGTTCCCGTATTAAGTTTAACTACGTTACAGGGTCAACTAATTTGTTAATCAAGTAACAGGAGGCTTGCCTCATTTGCAGCTAGATATTTTACATATTGATACAATTTTGGTATTTAGCTAAATTATACTAATTTACAAAGCATCAGGAGCGGCATTTCCCAGCAATTTTTTTTGAAACTTTTACCCCTTATATCACAAACAGTATGAGGCCTAGAGGTCTGTAGCTATGTGCTAGTAGTAAGTGTACAAAGTATCATGCAGATCTCAGTCGCCGGGTGTCATAATGACATTTAGGTGTACTCCACTGGGACATAACCGCCTTCTATGCCCTGACCACGCCCACTTTCATGAGGACTCTGCCCCTTATGAAATCCACGAAAACCCCTAATTATGCAAACAATAAAGTACAAATAAAAATGACAGCGCACTTACCTCGCGCTTTCCAAATGGCCAGCACAGGCCAAATGGGAAGCAGCAGTCCATGGCTGCTCCCTTCTCCGTCCTTCCTCTCTCCTTCCTTTCTCCTTCCTCCTCCTTCTGCTCTCCTTCCTCCTCCTTCTCCTCTCCTCACCGATAGAATTTACTATAAAGTAAATATTAATGACTTGTAGACTCTGTATAATATCACCAAAAGGTAAAAGGGGTACAAATGCCAGGAGCACCGACAAATGCTTCCTGCTCTAGGGGTTACCACGAGACAGGATAAACCCTAGTGTGCTGCGCTGGCATTTTATTCATAGGACCATTATGATGTCATAGCACAGACATTAGCAGCAGCCATACAGGCCAATAAGTGTATGACAATAAGTATTAGACTGTGTATAGGGGTAAGCAGGGGCAGAATAGCGTCTCTCCCACCTGCCCCAATTCACACTCCAGGAAAGGGGCTTATTTTGCCCCAATGTCACATGTCTGAATGCTGTGACGTGGATCAGGCATTGCCAGGCACCAGAATAAAGTTTGGGAAAGGGCCTGATGCTGCTCCACAGGGCACCCCCTGTGCTTTCAGTAGGGCAGAGCGGGCGCCTCTTCTGATCACAACTGTTCACACAAATTACTTAAATCCATGATGGAAGCAATGTGTCTGAATGACAGGTTGTGTCCATTTCCCAGTGTCTGGGAGCAGATTGGCGATTGTCATTTGCTCTCATCCATTACCGGATTTTCATTCCAGCCAGCCAGATCTGCAGATGATTTACCAAATAATTGTATAGTGTATGCCCAAGCAATAAAACCACAGAGATAATAATGTGCCCTACATATGTAGCCAGTAGGTGAACGTGGCAGATGAATCCAGTTCTACAGTATGAGTCTTCCTGTCCTGGCAATATGTACGGCATCTGGGGCCTGAGTCAGGCATGTACACTAATGCATGCGCAGCTGCCACCCCGTACCCAGTTACTGTGTGACAGTATGCTAATGAGATGCCCACCGGCGGCCTCGCTAGTATCCGCATCTGTGTACACACACAGTGAGTAACCCTATGGTGACGATGCTGAATCACTTTATTAATATGAACGGGTAATTATATTATGCTCCATCTATTGACTTCTTTCTTATAATGATCTCTTTTTGATATGCCAATGTTTGGACTTCTTATATTAAGAGTTTCAAGAGTTTTTAATTCTACTTTTTTTTATGAATTACAGATGGGTCCATGGTTATCGTGACTAGTTTTCTGCACCTATGCACAACATGACTTATTATCATAAACCCTTCATCTATTGTTCTCAACTGCAATACAGTACAGAGAACATTACAGCAGGGGATTAAGTCATTACAGCAGGGGATTAAGTCCGACTGCCCAGTCTCAGTTAATCCTATTAAAGGTCAAGATAAATGTGGACCCATCTGTAAACCAGTTTTCTACTGCTATCTGGTGTGCTGTTCCATATACTTTACCAGCACAAGTGGTAAGGCTGCTGCTGTGATACGAGTAGATTGGGCTTGCACCCTGTAATTGTTTTATAAA
Organism: Pseudophryne corroboree; assembly: GCF_028390025.1. Taxonomy (NCBI): domain Eukaryota; kingdom Metazoa; phylum Chordata; class Amphibia; order Anura; family Myobatrachidae; genus Pseudophryne; species Pseudophryne corroboree. The sequence goes on along the minus strand of NC_086455.1, from coordinate 147,185,911 downwards.
AAGGGGGCGAATACTACAAGTTTGGATATATATAGATATATTCTGGCGGATGGGATCCCGTATCCAACGCAGTAAACCGTGTGGTAGTAGAAATGTTACGGCTGTTCCTGGACGATACTAGGAGTTAACAGACTCACGGAGCTGCTCCATCTTATGGGCGTATTATAGACAAGGTGCTGAAAGCAGTTGTGTACAGAGACGCACAGCCGCTCACAGAGGACCATACACAGATGGAGAACAGGAGTAAGTGTTAGTGGTGCACCACACAGTAATGCAGGGGGCAGATGCTGCGAGTGGGTGTCTCAGTCCTTGCACATTTTGATAATTAGCTGTACACCAGGGAAGGGTTCTGTAGCGACATTAGCATAAAGTCGCAGATGTAACTGCGGCAAGATGCAAGGACAGCTGGGACTTCATCTGACGCACAATCAGGCCCACTGTGAGTCACGGGGGGCATTAGGCGATCTCCTTACATGCATTCTGTACAACGACTCCCATGTTCTATGAATATTCAGCAAAGCGTAGGACTTGGATATTGGCAGTGTTTTTACTTTGGGTGATCTCATTGCGTTCAGCACTGATGTGGCTTGCCACGTCATGGACCTGATTACCATTGTCTATAAAGAATGGTTCTGTAAACAGTGTAGTCTGGAATGTAAACTCTGGGTAAGGTTCCAGATATTTAACTATATTGTGTATGGTCACTGTCTGTGGCGTTTTGTTACGCTAGAACTTGGGCTCCATGTAATAGAAGTTTGTGTCATTCTTATAGGCTGTCTGTCTAGGCGTCTGTCCGTAGGTGACTTGTACAGTCGTTTTCCCATACGCTCGCTGATGGTCTGTCAAAACAATTCTTTATTTTCTACTTTTTTGAGCCATTTTATGTGCTGCACCAGATGTTCCGTAGGGTTCTGTCATTTCTATTTCTGTTTCCACCTCAATGATTTCTCTGTCTTCTATACCTTGTAGTGATATTGCCCGTCATGACGCTCCTGGCACCGCTACGCTGGTGGTACACAGAGTAGTGTGGAAATCTGTTTAGTGGTGTGAAGGAGCTAACCGTAGACACAGGGACACATCAGGGCCAGCACCCCAGAAAATGACAGACCCTTGAGGACCAGGAAGTTCTGTATATATTATAAAATATATGATCCATTTGAAAAGAGAGAGGTATAAAACAAAGAAAAAAAAACTTCCCCAAGAAAGAAGTTGGCTTTAATAAGAGTGAGGTTCTTCGTATTAAGGGCCGGTTGGGAAGTTTATGTTTTATCTAAGATTTTCTGAAAGTGATGATTTTGGCATGTGATTAAAGGAGATTAAGGGGTATATTCAATTAGCAGCGATAACGGATTTTTCGCGCGGAAAGTCCCGTTTTCACGCGAAAAACCGGACTTTTCCCGCGAAACGCAATTACAGCCTATTCAATTTGCAGGGAAAATTTATCGGTGATAATTTTTTCACTAATTTCACTTCACCTACTCTGAAGCAGGTGAAAAGTTGGGAAAAGTCACTATTTTAAGGTAAAAATGCTTGGATATGGTACAGAACTCCTGGGACACCCCCCTTAATGACTAATTAGGCACGTTGAAATTTTTTATTATTTTTAATTGGCCAATAATGACATGTCATTTTTGGGGTGAAAAAGTACAAAGTGATGGAAATTGGGGTTCAAGGTATGGGACAGGTATATTGGGGTGCTTTATGAGTGGGACAGGTGTTTTTAGGCTTGCAGATGGGAGTAATCGATCTGTTTCCACTTTTTTTTTAAAGTACCCTAAAATGACCCAAATATATACTTATACCCATTTTCATGTACCCCAAATTTAATGAGAGCATTTATTAAGCTCAAAATTTTTTGCTTTCTATCTTTTTTTTTTTCATTTTTAAAAAATGCATATAACAGCTATTTCATACAATTTAAGTCCCCAAAAACTCTCTAATGTGATCTCTAACACACTTCTCTTATGTTTTCCTTAGTTAGTTTAGCATTTTTTGGGGTACAGGCTGATTTCTCCATTTTCACCTGCACTTTTCACTGCAAGAATTTTCACGTGAAACCCGTTTGGAATTAAATAGGTCGAAAAATTGCCGCGAATTTGCGGATAATTGAATACCCTAGATAGAATTTTTCATTTATTTATTTATATTTTTGGACATTTTTTCTGTCTGCGTGTTATATAATAGAAGGCCACTTTGTGGCTTGTGCACACTTGCATCTATACCGATCTTTGACTTGTTTCCCGTATACCACAAACACGTATTGCTAGCAGCAGTCACTTTATTAGCATTTGGTCTGTACGATCGGTGTGAGAACCAGCGCTGTCTTCTTTGACCTTTTAATAAAGGACCACTTACAATGAAGGTGCAAGGCAGGAGCAAATCCTGGCAGGTCACAGTATTCCATGTTGCTGATCTGTTCAGCTGTGACCTTTGCAGGGAGTTTATTTACTAATATTCATGTTTGTGCCATTTTTAAGGGAGTTTGATCTCAAATTTTATCGAACGTAATTTACTGCAACTTTTTGAATCTATCTACGGTAATTTACTAAGCTGCCGAGTTTTCTAGTTTCGTTTTTTTCCGATGTCGATGTGATTCGTATTGCCGGCAGTGTTTTACGGGACTGATTAGTAAAACACTGCCTGAGATAACACAATGAATCCCGGACGGATCTGTGATATCTGTGCAGGGCTTCATTGTGTGCATTATGAGAAGTGATGAAAGGGTTAAAAAAAAATTAAAAAAAATTGCGTGGGGTCCCCCACTCCTATACCTAACCAGCCTCAGGCTCTTTGAGCCGGTCCTGGTTGTAAAAATACAGGGAAAAAATTGTGTATCTAAACAACCAGCACCGGGCTCTGCGTCCGGTCCTGGTTCAAAAAATACGGGGGACAAAACATGTAGAGGTCCCCCATATTTTTTAAACCAGCACCGGGCTTCACTAGCCAGAGAGATAATGCCACAGCCGAGGGACATTTTTATACTGGTCCCTGCGGCCGTGGCATTACCCCTCCCCCCAACTAGTCACCCCTGGCCGGGGTACCCTGGAAGAGTGGGGACCCCTTAAATCAAGGGGTCCCCCCTCCAGTCACCCAAGGACCAGTGGTGAAGCCCGAGGCTGTCCGCCCCATCCATGGGCGGTGGATGGGAGGCTGATAGCCATAGTGTAAAAATAAAGAATATTGTTTTTTTGTAGAAGAACTACAAGTCCCAGCAAGCCTCCCCCCGCAAGCGGGTACTTGGAGAACCACAAGTACCAGCATGCAGGAAAATAACGGGCCCGCGGGTACCTGTAGTTTTACTACATAAAAATACCCCCGAAAAATACACAAGACACACACCGTGACAGTACAACTTTAATTTACATACATGCACACTTACACACACACACATACTTACCTATGTTGACACGGAGCCCCTCGGTCCTCTTCTCCAGTAGAATCCACGGGGTACCTGTAAATAAAATTATACTTACAAACAATCCTGTGTAGATCGGTCCTCTTCTTTAAGTTTGTAATCCACGTACTGTGGAAAAAAAAACCTGAATAACCCGAACCATGCACTGAAAGGGGTCCCATGTTTACACATGGAACCCCTTTCCCCAACTGGCGGGACCCCCCCATGACTCCTGTCAGTGAAGGTCCCGCCAGCCAATCAGGGAGCGCCACCCACAAGAGTGACCCCAATTAACTTTGCGGTTAACCGCAGACCGCAAAGTTCCCATCATTGGTTACAATGGAGCACCACTATGCTACATTGTAACCAGTGCGCTCCTCTGATTGACAGTGCAGGAGCGCACAGCCTATCAGGAGAGTGCCAGGATGTGGCACTCCTTGATTGGCTGGCGGGACCTTCACTGACAGGAGTCACGGGGGGTCCCGCCAGTCGGGGAAAAGGGTTCCATGTGTAAACATGGGACCCTTTTCAGTGCGTGGACCGGGTTCTTTGTTTTTTTTTTCTTCCAACAAGTCCCTGGATTACAAAGTTAAAGAAGAGGACCGATCTACACAGGATTGTTTGTAAGTATAATTTTATTTACAGGTACCCCGTGGATTCTACTGGAGAAGAGGACCGAGGGGAACCGTGTCAACATAGGTAAGTATGTGTGTGTGTGTAAGTGTGCATGTATGTAAATTAAAGTTGTACTGTCACGGTGTGTGTCTTTTGTATTTTTTGTAGTATTTTTTTGTAGTAGAACTACAGGTACCAGCGGGCCCGTTATTTTCCTGCATGCTGGTACTTGTGGTTCTCCAAGTACCAGCTTGCGGGGGATGCTTGCTGGGACTTGTAGTTCTTCTACAAAAAACAATATTCTTTATTTTTACACTATGTCTATCAGCCTCCCATCCACCACCCACGGATGGGGGGGGACAGCCTCGGGCTTCACCCCTGGTCCTTGGGTAGCTGGAGGGGGAGGGTCCCCACTCCTCCAGGGCTACCCCCGGCCAGGTGTGACTAGTTGGGGTGGGGGGTAATGCCACGGCCGCAGGGACCAGTATAAAAGTGTCCCCTGGCTGTGGCATTATGTCTCTGGCTAGTGGAGCCCGGTGATGGTTTAAAAAATACGGGGGACCCCTACGTGTTTTGTCCCCCATATTTTTTGAACCAGGACCAGGCGCAGAGCCTGGTGCTGGTTGTTTAAATATGGGGGAACCTTACACAATTTTTATCCCTGTATTTTTACAACCAGGACCGGCTCAAAGAGCCCAAGGCTGCTTATGCTTAGGAGGGGGGACCCCACGCAATTTTTTTGTAACATTTTTAACCTAAACAGACCCATTCCCACAGATAAGCATGCACGGATCTAACTGATCCGTGCATGACTATCCAAACACGGCAGGAAAAAGTAGGTCTATTGTTTTGCTGCTTTTTTTAACGAATCACAAAAAAACACACCTGCAATTGACCATTCAGAGACAAACACCCAAATACGAATGAATAGTAAATTCCCGTGTTGTATGAATAAACAGCCACGTTTGACCGATGGTCTATTTATTCGTATTTCGGATCTCTGCCATGTAAACCATTACGAATAGCCCCAACACTACCGAGATTTGTGCTTAGTAAATTCCCGTGTTGCCACTTAGAAAAAAAACAAAATCAGACAAAATCGGGACTTTAGTAAATAAACCCCCAGGTGTCTGAAATTGCTATGTACGCAAATGAATGAAAGCCTGTCCATAATAATATTTTCATTTAGTGAATACTGATAGTTGAAGAGCCCTAATATGAATACTATATCACCAACTAAAATAATTTTTCTCTATTATACCCCTTTCACACTGCCAATGATGGAACCCACCCGGGAATTGGAAGCGGGTCCTTCCCGGGTGGGATCCGGCATTGGCAGCTGCTGCAGGCTTTCCTGCACCGGCAATAAGCCAAGCGGGTTGCCATCGCAGCGGGGGGGGGGGGGGGGGGGGCGCGAAGCCGGCGGCGGAGGTGGAGGCATGCCTAACCGTGTCGACCCGGCAATATGCTGTGTCGATACCGGGTTATTTGTGCGGGGTGAAAGGGGTAAGAGCAAAATAGAGTACTTCAACTGATTAGTAATGTCAACATCTTCTACCTATGTTAACTTCTATGTTTTAGGCTCTGCAGTATGTCTATATTTTCATGGAACTGCCCAGGGCAAAAGTATATTATACATCACATTACAAAACATTACAATAGCACCACAGAGTTAGGTGAGAGGCGGGCATACAAGACATCAAAATAACATACACGACAATTAAAAATAGGCCAAATATAAATGACAGAATAATTCATCAACAGACATGGGTGGTCATTCCGAGTTGATCGCTAGCTGCCGTTGTTCGCTGCGTAGCGATCAGTGGAAAAAAACGGCTAATCTGAGCATGCGTATGCACCGGAATGCGCACGCACGTCATACGGGTACAAAGTCTATTGTGGTTTAGCACTGGTTCTAGCGACGATTCCAATCGCACAGCCGGCTGCAAGGAGATTGACAGAAAGAGGGCGTTTCTGGGTGTCAACTGACCGTTTTCAGGGAGTGCTTAGAGAAACGCAGACGTGGCAGAAAAAACGCAGGCGTGGCTGGGCGTTCGCTGGGCGGGTGTGTGACGTCAAAAGCCGTCCCTCCGTCGTTAGAATCAACGCACACGAAGAGTAACTACAGGGCTGGTCTTGTTTTGCACAAAACCATTTTGTAGGCACTCTGCTGCACAAGCGTTCGCACTTCTGCAAAGCGAAAATACACTCCCCAGTGGGCGGCGACCAGGGGCGGATTGGGAACAAAAAGCGGCCCTGGAAAAATTTGTACTAGTGGCCCCACATGGGCAGCACCAGAGGTGTAAGGTCTAGCCATGGGCCATGGCAGCAGCACCCTCCCCCCAAGACTTTCCAGATAGTTGGCATGTCCAGCATCAAGGGGGAAGTTAAAAATAAATAAAATTACATATTATGAGCACATTATATGATACACCTTCAGAATTTAGGAAACTATATAATTCTTTAGAAAGATATTTTCTTGCTTATTACACTAACCGTATCCCAATCACTATTCACTCTTATAAGTCAGCCAAGCAGGCAGACAGAGCATACACTAGATCATCTGCAATCACAGGCTAAGTGGCAAAGTCATTTTCATATATGCAAATTGTTTTGCATCTTATTCATTATGTCTATAAAAAGGACCATATGTCCTCAACAGTGGCGTAACTAGAAATTTTTCTCCCCAAGCCAAAAAATTCTTCGGCGCCCCCCCCCCCCCCCCCCCTCCTTCATGCTACATAATTGGGAGCAAGAAAGGGATAAATATGCGCGCGCCGAAGGCGCGCGCGTCAAAATAAGGGGTGTGGTTTCGTTGGAATGGGCGTGGTTTCGCATAAAAGGGGCGTGGCATTGCAGGAAAAGACTACCTTATACCCCAGTTCTGCAACCTGCACGCCCATACGTTGGCCACCACAGGAAAGAAAAATAATCCTGATTCATGCCCCTTACATTATTTGTCATTTTTCCTCATTATAGTAATGCCCAGTATACATTATGCCACATACTGCAATGCCCTTAGACATTATTCCACACACAATAATGCACGACACAATATGCACACACTGTAATGCCCCCGACACATTATGCCACACACCGTAATGCCCGTGACACATTATGCCACACACCGTAATGCCTGTGACACATTATGACAGGAATCGCAATGCCCGTTATACATTATGCTACACACTGCAATGCCCCTGATACATTATAGCACATACAATGTCTGTGACACATTATGACACACACCGCAATGTCCGTGATACATTATACCACAATGCCCGTGATATAGTATACCATACACGTAATGCCTGTGACACATACCGCAATGCCCTGCCCGTTATACCCTATGCCACACACCGCAATGCCCGTTATGTATTATGCCACACTGCAATGACCCTGAGACATTATACCACATACCACAATGCCCGTGATATAGTATACCACACACCGTAATGCCTGACACATTATGACACACACCGCAATGTCCGTGATACATTATGCCACACACTGCAATGACCCTGAGACATTATACCACATATCACAATGCCCGCGATATAGTATACCATACACCGTAATGCCTGTGACACATTATGACACACACCGCAATGTCCGTGATACATTATGCCACACACCGTAATGCCCATTACACATTAAGTCCTACAGTAAGGCTTCTAATTACTTTTCAATTACCTGCTCGTTGTCAGGGGTTTCATGCACTGGGTGTCATGCTCTTTGCCAGGGGTTTCATGCTCTTGGTTCCATGCACGGTGCCAGGGGTTTTCATGCTCAGGGTGTCATGCTCGTTGCCAGGGGTTTCATGCACTGGGTGTCATGCTCGTTGCCAGGTGTTTCATGCACTGTGTGTCATGCTCGTTGCCAGGTGTTTCATGCACTGTGTGTCATGCTCGTTGCTAGGGCTGTGCTCCCAGTGCCACATATGTCCCCAGTGCCAGATATTCCCCCATGGTGCCAGGTACTCACATGCCCCAGTGCCAAATATAGCCCCCCCCCCATGTGCCAGGTACACATATACCCCCCCAGTGCCACATATGCCCCCAGTGCCAGATATTCCCCCCCAGTGCCACATATGCCCCCAGTGCCAGATATGCCCCCAGTGCCATATATTCCCCCCCAGTGCCATATATTCCCCCCCATGCCAAATATGCCTCCAGTGCCAGATATGCCCCCCCCCAGTGCCATATATGCCCCCAGTGCCAGATATCCCCCCCCCAGTGCCATATATGCCCCCGGTGCCAGATATTCCCCCCCTCCAGTGCCATATATGCCCCCAGTGCCATATATGCCCCCCAGTGCCAGATAATGCCCCAGTGCCAGATATCCCCCCCCTGCCAGATATTCCCCCCAGTGCCATATATGCCCCCAGTGCCAGATAATGCCCCAGTGCCAGATATCCCCCCCCCTGCCAGTTATTCCCCCCCAGTGTCATATATGCCCCCAGTGCCAGATAATGCCCCAGTGCCAGGTATCCCCCCCCTGCCAGTTATTCCCCCCCAGTGTCATATATGCCCCCAGTGCCAGATAATGCCCCAATGCCAGATATCCCCCCCCTGCCAGATATTCCCCCTCAGTGCCATATATGCCCCCAGTGCCAGATAATGCCCCAGTTCCAGATATCCCCCACCCCCTGCCAGTTATTCCCCCCAGTGCCAGATAATGCCCCAGTGCCAGATATCCCCCCTGCCAGTTATTCCCCCTAGTGCCAGACATCCACCCCCCCCCCCCGCCAGATATTCCCCCCCAGTGCCAGATAATGCCCCAGTGCCAGATATCCCCCCCCAGTGCCATATAAGCCCCCAGTGCCAGACAATGCCCCAGTGCCAGATATCCCTCCCCTGCCAGTTATTCCCCCCAGTGCCAGATATTCCCCCCAGTGCCAGATATCATCCCCCCCCCCCCCGCCGCCGCCGCCGCTTTTTGGAGGGACACGGAGGGTACAGCCTCTCCTGTGTCCCTCCTGCTGCATCATCTCCGGCGGCCGCGGGTCTAATAGGGGGAAGTGCCGGTTCGTGAGCCAATTAGAGCTCACGGACGGCACTTCTCCCTATCAGACCCGCGGCCGCCGGAGATGATGCAGCAGGAGGGACACAGGAGAGGCTGTACCCTCCGTGTCCCTCCAACAAGCGGCGGAGGGAAGGAGAAAGCAGACTGACATGCGGACGCTCGTCCGCATGTCAGTCTGCTGTAAATCAGTGGCGCCCCCGCAGCCCTCGCCCCCAAGCCACCGCGAGGACTGCGGGGGCAGTAGTTACGCCACTGGTCCTCAAACAAATAGGCCCTGCAGGTGCGTCGGCCCACCGGGAATCTTCCCTGTAAACCCTGTGGTCAATCCGCCTCTGGCGGCGACAATGCGTTTGCACGGCTGCTAAAAACTGCTAGTGAGCGATCAACTCGGAATGACCCCATGGAACACAGCAATGACAGACATGAACATTGCAATTATGCTGAATAAGATGAAAGGATGCAGCTTGCGAAGAGTGGAACAGCGTGAGACGTAAGGTAAATCATGAAAAACTCATGTCGACTTTTTGACCTGTCGACATTTTAAATGTTGGTATTTTCTCCACTTGAATTTGCTCTGTTGTGTGGTTTGAATGGTTGTCAGAACATTTTAGACCAAATTCCAATCCAAATTTTGGGATCCGGTCTCTAGGTCGACAGTAACTAGGTTGACACTATCTAGGTCGACCACTATTGGTCGACAGTAACTAGGTAGACAGGGTTTCTAGGTCGTCAGGGTCTGTAGGTCGACATGTTCTAGGTCGACAGGTCAAAAGGTCGACATGAGTTTTTCACAAATGTTTTCTTTTTTTTTTACCTTTTCATACTTAACGATCCACGTGGCCTACAATTGGCAACGGTAACATGTGCCGAGCGCAGCAGTAGTGGAGCAGACAGAGTGCTCTAATTGGGGTTCCCGGTCACTCTACGAAGAAAACGACACCAAAAAAACATTAAAAAAACTCATGTTGACCTTTTGACCTGTCAACCTAGACCCTGTCGACCTAGAGACCCTGTCAACCAAGTTACTGTCGACCAATAGTGGTTACTATCTACCTTCCATACTACACCCCCAAATATCATGCCTAAATTTGAAATGTGGATGAATATTCATTATCACAGCTATGAAAATGTTGACCATCAATCTCAGTTGTAGTGTACTATGGGGTCTATTTACTAAGCGTGGATGGAGATAAAGACGCTGGAGATAAAGTACCAGCCAATCGGCTCCTAACTGTTATGCCACAGGCTGTGTTTGAAAAATGACAGTTAGGAGCTGATTGGCTGGTACTTTATCTCCGTCCAAGGCTTAGTAAATAATTTCCTTATGTGTTCAACAATCAAAATGTTGACATCTAGTACTGTACAGTATGTCAACAAGGTCTGTTCGTCAATAATACTATCTAACCCTACTTGCAGCCTAACCGTAACCGCAGCCTAACCGAAAAGGCATGTCGCGGACAGTGGCGTCACTTGGGAGGTGCAGGCCACACATGGCTTTTACCCTCCGAGGGGTGACACCGTAATGCTGACTCCCCCACTGTGACATTATGTAGTGTAGGAGGCGTTAGTGCAGCCAGACAATTCTCCAGGGGGAGCCCAGCATCCAGGAAATGATAGGTATTCCTCCAGAGTGGTGAAAATGGGGGCTGGGTCACTAGGCCATGCCCCCTACCTGCGAGGCCATGCTTCATTTTTGGATGCATGCACTGATGGAGCACGTGGGTGTCTTTTCAGCAAGCTGGGTGTCACTGACCCCAGTGATGAACCTGGTTGCGGGCGTGTTGCATAACTGTTTGCGAACTCAGGGCCTGATTTATGTTGTAAGTAAAGCAAAAAAAACAAGCAACTGGGCAAAACTATGCTGCATTGCAGGTGGTGCAGATGTAACATGTGCAGAGCGATTTAAATTTGGGTGGGTTATATTTTTTTCCGTGCAGTATAAATGCTGTCTGATTTTGTAGGGTGTAGTAGGGTATGCCGGCGGCCGGGCTCCCGGCGACCAGTATACAAGCGCCGGAATCCCGACTGATGGCATACCAACAGCTGGGCGAGCGCAAATGAGCCCCTTGCGGGCACAGTGGCGAGGCTATCTATTCTCCCTCCAGGGGGGTCGTGGACCCCCAAGAGGGAGAAAAGATGTCGGTATGCAGGCTGTCTGGATTCCGGCGCTGGTATCCTGGTCGTCGGGAGCCCGGCCGCCGGCAAACAGAAGACCACCCGATTTTGTATGTAGCCCACAATGCTAGACAACTATGTTTTTACACTGCAATTTAGATTTCAGTTTAAGCACAGCCTATCCAAATCTAACTCTCTCTGCACATGTTACATTTGCCACACCTGTTTTTTATCTTTTCATTCAACTACAGTAATTACAGTCTATATTATTTTCTAGTATTGCCACCTCTGGCACCAAGCACTCTGTTCCCATGCTTCCAACTAGGCCCCTACATGCAGAGCTGTTCAGTATTTTAGAAGGGTCAGAAGTCCCACAAAGCAATAAAATGTATTTTAACAAACTGATTTCAGAGTACATACTTCCACAGATAGCATGGTTGAATAAAGAAAAGAGGCCAGTAAGTTCAGCCTATTCTTGTATGCGCTAGCAGTGCTGATCTAGAGGAAGACAAAGAGCATCCCCAGCGAGACAGTTGACAATTTTTTCCACACAGTAGGAAACAAATTTCTTCCTGAAATGCCAATCAGATGTATTCCCTGCACCAATCACCGCAAAAAAGCATTTGCTGTAGATGCCATTTCTTAGACATTCAGTCAATTCATGTTTAAATCTGTTTGGATCTTGTCAGTGTAGAGGTGATACTGGTGGCCAAATGAGCAAATCACTTCCCCAAGAGAAGAGCTGGACAGTGAGAAAACCAGAGGGCCAAGAAAAAAAAGCCATGTGGAACCCCAACAGATAATTGGAATGGAGTGGAGGACGCACCAGCGATTTTATAGGTAGGAAGTGAATCAGGAAAAAAACTTGTCATGAAGGCCAAGAGAGTGAAGGGTGTGTTGGGGAAGAGGGTGATCATAAGTCTTGAAACAGCACAAGTATACAGGAAGATGAGTATGCGGAAGTGACCCTCAAACTTTGCTGTAAGCCATTGATCACTTTGGGAGTATAGTCGCATTGGAACGTTGGAGTCGGAGTTGCAGAAACTTCAAGAATCAAGTAAGAGGAGAATGAGAGGAGGGACGGTGTCTTTTCCTGCAAGGCGAATGCGTCTTTATTAGAGATGAGCGCCTGAAATTTTTCGGGTTTTGTGTTTTGGTTTTGGGTTCGGTTCCGCGGCCGTGTTTTGGGTTCGAACGCGTTTTGGCAAAACCTCACCGAATTTTTTTTGTCGGATTCGGGTGTGTTTTGGATTCGGGTGTTTTTTTCAAAAAACACTAAAAAACAGCTTAAATCATAGAATTTGGGGGTCATTTTGATCCCAAAGTATTATTAACCTCAAAAACCATAATTTACACTCATTTTCAGTCTATTCTGAATACCTCACACCTCACAATATTATTTTTAGTCCTAAAATTTGCACCGAGGTCGCTGTGTGAGTAAGATAAGCGACCCTAGTGGCCGACACAAACACCGGGCCCATCTAGGAGTGGCACTGCAGTGTCACGCAGGATGTCCCTTCCAAAAAACCCTCCCCAAACAGCACATGACGCAAAGAAAAAAAGAGGCGCAATGAGGTAGCTGTGTGAGTAAGATTAGCGACCCTAGTGGCCGACACAAACACCGGGCCCATCTAGGAGTGGCACTGCAGTGTCACGCAGGATGGCCCTTCCAAAAAACCCTCCCCAAACAGCACATGACGCAAAGAAAAAAAGAGGCGCAATGAGGTAGCTGTGTGAGTAAGATTAGCGACCCTAGTGGCCGACACAAACACCGGGCCCTTCTAGGAGTGGCACTGCAGTGTCACGCAGGATGTCCCTTCCAAAAAACCCTCCCCAAACAGCACATGACGCAAAGAAAAAAAGAGGCGCAATGAGGTAGCTGACCGTGTGAGTAAGATTAGCGACCCTAGTGGCCGACACAAACACCGGGCCCATCTAGGAGTGGCACTGCAGTGTCACGCAGGATGTCCCTTCCAAAAAACCCTCCCCAATCAGCACATGATGCAAAGAAAAAGAAAAGAAAAAAGAGGTGCAAGATGGAATTGTCCTTGGGCCCTCCCACCCACCCTTATGTTGTATAAACAAAACAGGACATGCACACTTTAACCAACCCATCATTTCAGTGACAGGGTCTGCCACACGACTGTGACTGATATGACGGGTTGGTTTGGACCCCCCCCAAAAAAGAAGCAATTAATCTCTCCTTGCACAAACTGGCTCTACAGAGGCAAGATGTCCACCTCATCTTCACCCTCCGATATATCACCGTGTACATCCCCCTCCTCACAGATTATCAATTCGTCCCCACTGGAATCCACCATCTCAGCTCCCTGTGTACTTTGTGGAGGCAATTGCTGCTGGTCAATGTCTCCGCGGAGGAATTGATTATAATTCATTTTAATGAACATCATCTTCTCCACATTTTCTGGATGTAACCTCGTACGCCGATTGCTGACAAGGTGAGCGGCGGCACTAAACACTCTTTCGGAGTACACACTTGTGGGAGGGCAACTTAGGTAGAATAAAGCCAGTTTGTGCAAGGGCCTCCAAATTGCCTCTTTTTCCTGCCAGTATAAGTACGGACTGTGTGACGTGCCTACTTGGATGCGGTCACTCATATAATCCTCCACCATTCTATCAATGTTGAGAGAATCATATGCAGTGACAGTAGACGACATGTCCGTAATCGTTGTCAGGTCCTTCAGTCCGGACCAGATGTCAGCATCAGCAGTCGCTCCAGACTGCCCTGCATCACCGCCAGCGGGTGGGCTCGGAATTCTGAGCCTTTTCCTCGCACCCCCAGTTGCGGGAGAATGTGAAGGAGGAGATGTTGACAGGTCGCGTTCCGCTTGACTTGACAATTTTGTCACCAGCAGGTCTTTGCACCCCAGCAGACTTGTGTCTGCCGGAAAGAGAGATCCAAGGTAGGCTTTACATCTAGGATCGAGCACGGTGGCCAAAATGTAGTGCTCTGATTTCAACAGATTGACCACCCGTGAATCCTTGTTAAGCGAATTAAGGGCTGCATCCACAAGTCCCACATGCCTAGCGGAATCGCTCCCTTTTAGCTCCTTCTTCAATGCCTCCAGCTTCTTCTGCAAAAGCCTGATGAGGGGAATGACCTGACTCAGGCTGGCAGTGTCTGAACTGACTTCACGTGTGGCAAGTTCAAAGGGCATCAGAACCTTGCACAACGTTGAAATCATTCTCCACTGCACTTGAGACAGGTGCATTCCACCTCCTATATCGTGCTCAATTGTATAGGCTTGAATGGCCTTTTGCTGCTCCTCCAACCTCTGAAGCATATAGAGGGTTGAATTCCACCTCGTTACCACTTCTTGCTTCAGATGATGGCAGGGCAGGTTCAGTAGTTTTTGGTGGTGCTCCAGTCTTCTGTACGTGGTGCCTGTACGCCGAAAGTGTCCCGCAATTTTTCTGGCCACCGACAGCATCTCTTGCACGCCCCTGTCGTTTTTAAAAAAATTCTGCACCACCAAATTCAAGGTATGTGCAAAACATGGGACGTGCTGGAATTTGCCCATATTTAATGCACACACAATATTGCTGGCGTTGTCCGATGCCACAAATCCACAGGAGAGTCCAATTGGGGTAAGCCATTCCGCGATGATCTTCCTCAGTTGCCGTAAGAGGTTTTCAGCTGTGTGCGTATTCTGGAAAGCGGTGATACAAAGCGTAGCCTGCCTAGGAAAGAGTTGGCGTTTGCGAGATGCTGCTACTGGTGCCGCCGCTGCTGTTCTTGCGGCGGGAGTCCATACATCTACCCAGTGGGCTGTCACAGTCATATAGTCCTGACCCTGCCCTGCTCCACTTGTCCACATGTCCGTGGTTAAGTGGACATTGGGTACAACTGCATTTTTTAGGACACTGGTGAGTCTTTTTCTGACGTCCGTGTACATTCTCGGTATCGCCTGCCTAGAGAAGTGGAACCTAGATGGTATTTGGTAACGGGGGCACACTGCCTCAATAAATTGTCTAGTTCCCTGTGAACTAACGGCGGATACCGGACGCACGTCTAACACCAACATAGTTGTCAAGGCCTCAGTTATCCGCTTTGCAGTAGGATGACTGCTGTGATATTTCATCTTCCTCGCAAAGGACTGTTGAACAGTCAATTGCTTACTGGAAGTAGTACAAGTGGGCTTACGACTTCCCCTCTGGGATGACCATCGACTCCCAGCGGCAACAACAGCAGCGCCAGCAGCAGTAGGCGTTACACGCAAGGATGCATCGGAGGAATCCCAGGCAGGAGAGGACTCGTCAGAATTGCCAGTGACATGGCCTGCAGGACTATTGGCATTCCTGGGGAAGGAGGAAATTGACACTGAGGGAGTTGGTGGGGTGGTTTGCGTGAGCTTGGTTACAAGAGGAAGGGATTTACTGGTCAGTGGACTGCTTCCGCTGTCACCCAAAGTTTTTGAAATTGTCACTGACTTATTATGAATGCGCTGCAGGTGACGTATAAGGGAGGATGTTCCGAGGTGGTTAACGTCCTTACCCCTACTTATTACAGCTTGACAAAGGGAACACACGGCTTGACACCTGTTGTCCGCATTTCTGGTGAAATACCTCCACACCGAAGAGCTGATTTTTTTGGTATTTTCACCTGGCATGTCAACGGCCATATTCCTCCCACGGACAACAGGTGTCTCCCCGGGTGCCTGACTTAAACAAACCACCTCACCATCAGAATCCTCCTGGTCAATTTCCTCCCCAGCGCCAGCAACACCCATATCCTCCTCATCCTGGTGTACTTCAACACTGACATCTTCAATCTGACTATCAGGAACTGGACTGCGGGTGCTCCTTCCAGCACTTGCAGGGGGCGTGCAAATGGTGGAAGGCGCATGCTCTTCACGTCCAGTGTTGGGAAGGTCAGGCATCGCAACCGACACAATTGGACTCTCCTTGTGGATTTGGGATTTCGAAGAATGCACAGTTCTTTGCTGTGCTGCTTTTGCCAGCTTGAGTCTTTTCATTTTTCTAGCGAGAGGCTGAGTGCTTCCATCCTCATGTGAAGCTGAACCACTAGCCATGAACATAGGCCAGGGCCTCAGCCGTTCCTTGCCACTCCGTGTGGTAAATGGCATATTGGCAAGTTTACGCTTCTCCTCCGACAATTTTATTTTAGGTTTTGGAGTCCTTTTTTTTCTGATATTTGGTGTTTTGGATTTGACATGCTCTGTACTATGACATTGGGCATCGGCCTTGGCAGACGACGTTGCTGGCATTTCATCGTCTCGGCCATGACTAGTGGCAGCAGCTTCAGCACGAGGTGGAAGTGGATCTTGATCTTTCCCTAATTTTGGAACCTCAACATTTTTGTTCTCCATATTTTAATAGGCACAACTAAAAGGCACCTCAGGTAAACAATGGAGATGGATACTAGTATACAATTATGGACTGCCTGCCGACTGCAGACACAGAGGTAGCCACAGCCGTGAACTACCGTACTGTACTGTGTCTGCAGCTAATATAGACTGGTTGATAAAGAGAAGATGTCTATGTAACTATGTATGTATAAAGAAGACTGAAAAAAATCCACGGTTAGGTGGTATACAATTATGGACGGACTGCCTGCCGAGTGCAGACACAGAGGTAGCCACAGCCGTGAACTACCGTACTGTACTGTGTCTGCAGCTAATATAGACTGGTTGATAAAGAGAAGATGTCTATGTAACTATGTATGTATAAAGAAGAATGAAAAAAAACCACGGTTAGGTGGTATACAATTATGGACGGACTGCCTGCCGAGTGCAGACACAGAGGTAGCCACAGCCGTGAACTACCGTACTGTACTGTGTCTGCAGCTAATATAGACTGGTTGATAAAGAGAAGATGTCTATGTAACTATGTATGTATAAAGAAGAATGAAAAAAATCCACGGTTAGGTGGTATTACAATTATGGACGGACTGCCTGCCGAGTGCAGAGACACAGAGGTAGCCACAGCCGTGAACTACCGTACTGTGTCTGCTGCGACTGGATGATAAATGATATAAAAAATATATATATATCACTACTGCAGCCGGACAGGTATATATTATATATTATATAATGACGGACCTGCTGGACACTGTCTGTCAGCAGAATGAGTTTTATTTTTATAGAATAAAAAAAAAAAAAACACACAAGTGAAGTCACACGACGAGTGTTTAACTTTTTCAGGCAATCACAATATAAGTATACTACTATACTGGTGGTCAGTGTGGTCAGGTCACTGGTCAGTCACACTGGCAGTGGCACTCCTGCAGCAAAAGTGTGCACTGTTTAATTTTAATATAATATGTACTCCTGGCTCCTGCTATAACCTATAACTGGCACTGCAGTAGTGCTCCCCAGTCTCCCCCACAATTATAAGCTGTGTGAGCTGAGCAGTCAGACAGATATATATAATATTATATATAGATAATAGATGAGTTTGTTGCTGTGACGGATTGGCACTCGCCTACCAGACGGTAAAGTGCTCCGGTGCCTTCTGAAACATCATGTAAACAACGATTCTATTCCATACAGCGGCACTCAGAGACTGGATAAAGTGGTAAAAATCCTTTTTACTAATTCATGGTGATAAGTTGCATTTCCAACGTTTCGGGGCGCAACCCGCCCCTTTGTCAAGGTGAGCAAACAAACATTATATATAGATAATAGATGATGCAGCACACTGGCCTGAGCCTGAGCAGTGCACACAGATATGGTATGTGACTGACTGAGTCACTGTGTGTATCGCTTTTTTCAGGCAGAGAACGGATATATTAAATAAACTGCACTGTGTGTCTGGTGGTCACTCACTATATAATATATTATGTACTCCTGGCACCTGCTATAACCTATAACTGGCACTGCAGTAGTGCTCCCCAGTCTCCCCCACAATTATAAGCTGTGTGAGCTGAGCAGTCAGACAGATATATATAATATTATATATAGATAATAGAAGATGCAGCACACTGGCCTGAGCCTGAGCAGTGCACACAGATATGGTATGTGACTGAGTCACTGTGTGCTGTGTATCGCTTTTTTCAGGCAGAGAACGGATTATAAAGTAAACTGCACTGTCCTCACTAGTAAACTCTCTCCACTCAGTCTCTACACTTCTACAGTAACAGTACTCCTCCTAGTCAGCTCCAGTAAATCTCTCTCAGTCTCTTATAATCTAAATGGAGAGGACGCCAGCCACGTCCTCTCCCTATCAATCTCAATGCACGTGTGAAAATGTCGGCGACGCGCGGCTCCTTATATAGAATCCGAGTCTCGCGATAGAATCCGAGCCTCGCGAGAATCCGACAGCGTCATGATGACGTTCGGGCGCGCTCGGGTTAACCGAGCAAGGCGGGAAGATCCGAGTCGCTCGGACCCGTGAAAAAAAACATGAAGTTCTGGCGGGTTCGGATTCAGAGAAACCGAACCCGCTCATCTCTAGTCTTTATGCTAATTCCACAACCGATGGACTTCCTACTGTCATGCCTACCGGCTGTGGGGGGGTGAGCAAAATGAGTCATCCCATTGCACATTGCACAAGCCCTATAAAGTTGTAGAATTTCCATATAAACATGACCACTGGGGTCAGTGCAACTGAGTCGTTAGATGCAGCTGCTGACTGCAACACGCCCAAGGCTGGCTAGTCACCCTCTTAGTTACCAAGCAGTAATGCCATTAGAAATTGCATGGATCTAGCCATTGGGACGCATGCACAGACTGAAAACATACCGGCATGGCATCCACCTCTGAATCACATGTGCCTGACTCAGAAGGGTCTGGCACCACAACAAGGCTTACAAACAATGGTAGTTGCTCGGTCATTCCTGGAGATAATGTATCAGGTTCTGGAAAGGGGGAGGGGTCACAGACAAACAGACGGGGGGGGGGGTGCAAATCCAACCCCTAAATTTCCCTTCAGCACACTAAAAATTACCTGTAACCATACCTGAACCTATCTGGTAATAGAAATTCAGAGAATTAGTCACACATGTTTGCAAACACATGTTTAGCTTTGACCACAACAAGGCTTATCAGATCCCATTTGATAGTTCTCGCTGATCAAGTTGAAGTTGATACTGAGTTCATATACTTAAGCTACTTTCTAATAAGAATATTATTGCTATAATATATTGAGCTTGGATGTTGTGCACAAACATGAATGTTCAGAAAAAAGTACAGTGAGAATCATTTGTAATACATTTTGTCTTACTACGGAGACAGTTATTAGGGCATATGGCCTTAAATGTGACTTATATTGTGTTTCAAATTGTGTATGTTGGATGTCATAAACGAATGCCTTGTAACCAACCTTGTGATTATCTTTATTTGAAATTAATGACAACAACTTTTCAGGACCATTCTGTTAACACACAGCCACAGACTTAGGGCCTAATTCAGACCTGATCACAGCAGCAAAATTGTTCTCTAATGGGCAAAACCATGTGCACTGCGGGGGGGGGGGGGGCAGATATAACATGTGCGGAGAGAGATTTGGGAGGGGTGTGTTCAAACTGAAATCTAACTTGCTGTGTAAAAATTGGTGATGTGCACCGGACATTTTTTTTGTGTTTTGTGTTTTGGTTTTGGATTCGGATCCGCGGCCGTGTTTTGGATTCGGACGCGATTTGGCAAAACCTCCCTGAAAATTTTTGTCGGATTTGGGTGTTTTTTTTACAAAAACCCCTCAAAAAAACAGCTTAAATCATAGAATTTGGGGTTCATTTTGATCCCATACTATTATTAACCTCAATAACCATAATTTCCACTCATTTCCAGTCTATTCTGAACACCTCACAATATTATTTTTTGTCCTAAAATTTGCACCGAGGACGCTGAATGACTAAGCTAAGTGACCCAAATGGCCGACACAAACACCTGGCCCATCTAGGAGTGGCACTGCAGTGTCAGACAGGAAGGCACTTCAAAAAATAGTCCCCAAACAGCACATGATGCAAAGAAAAAAGAGGTGCACCAAGGTCGCTGTGTGACTAAGCTAAGTGACCCAAGTGGCCGACACAAACACCTGGCCCATCTAGGAGTGGCACTGCAGTGTCAGACAGGATGGCACTTCAAAAAATAGTCCCCAAACAGCACATGATGCAAAGAAAAAAAGAGGTGCACCAAGGTCGCTGGATGGCTAAGCTAAGTGACCCAAGTGGCTGACAGAAACACCTGGCCCATCTAGGAGTGGCACTGCAGTGTCAGACAAGATGGCACTTCAAAAAATAGTCCCCAAACAGCACATGATGCAAAGAAAAAAGAGTCGCAATGAGGTAGCTGTGTGACTAAGCTAAGCGACCCAAGTGGCCGACACAAACACCTGGCCCATCTAGGAGTGGCACTGCAGTGTCAGACAGGATGGCACTTCAAAAAATAGTCCCCAAACAGCACATGATGCAAAGAAAAAAAAAGAGGTGCACCAAGGTCGCTGGATGGCTAAGCTAAGCGACCCAAGTGGCCGACACAAACACCTGGCCCATCTAGGAGTGGCACTGCAGTTTTCTAGCGAGAGGATGAGTGCTTCCATCCTCATGTGAATCTGAACCACTAGCCATGAACATAAGCCAGAGCCTCAGCCGTTCCTTGCCACTTCGTGTCGTAAATGGCATATTGGCAAGTTTACGCTTCTCCTCAGGCGCTTTTAATTTAGATTTTTGGGTCATTTTACTGAACTTTTGCTTTTTGGATTTTACATGCTCTCTACTATGACATTGGGCATCGGCCTTGGCAGACGACGTTGATGGCATTTCATCGTCTCGGCCATGACTAGTGGCAGCAGCTTCAGCACGAGGTGGAAGTGGATCTTGATCTTTCCCTATTTTACCCTCCACATTTTTGTTCTCCATTTTTTAATGTGTGGAATTGTATGCCAGTTATATATCAATAGCAATGGCCTACTGTACCGTACTGCTATATATTATATACTGGTGGTCAGCAAAATTATGCACTGTCCTCCTACTACTGCGCACAACAACTAAAATGCACCACAGGTATGGATGGATAGTATACTTGACGACACAGAGGTAGGTAGAGCAGTGGCCTACTGTACCGTACTGCTATATATTATATAATGGTGGTCAGCAAAATTATGCACTGTCCTCCTACTACTGCGCACAACAACTAAAATGCACCACAGGTATGGATGGATAGTATACTCGACGACACAGAGGTAGGTAGAGCAGTGGACTACTGTACCGTACTGCTATATATTATATACTGGTGGTCAGCAAAATTATGCACTGTCCTCCTACTACTGCGCACAACAACTAAAATGCACCACAGGTATGGATGGATAGTATACTTGACGACACAGAGGTAGGTAGAGCAGTGGACTACTGTACTGTACTGCTATATATTATATACTGGTGGTCAGCAAAATTATGCACTGTCCTCCTACTACTGCGCACAACAACTAAAATGCACCACAGGTATGGATGGATTGTATACTTGACGACACAGAGGTAGGTAGAGCAGTGGACTACTGTACCGTACTGATATAATACTGGTGGTCACTGGTCAGCAAAATTCTGCACTGTCCTCCTACTATATACTACAATGCAGCACAGATATGGAGCGTTTTTCAGGCAGAGAACGTATAATACTGGTGGTCACTGGTCAGCAAAACTCTGCACTGTCCTCCTACTATATAATACTGGTGGTCTTCAGTCCCCACAATAAAGCAGTGTGAGCACAGATATATGCAGCACACTGAGCACAGATATGGAGCGTTTTTCAGGCAGATAACGTATAATACTGGTAGTCACTGGTCAGCAAAACTCTGCACTGTACTCCTACTATATAATACGGGTGGTCCCCAGTCCCCACAATAAAGCACACTGAGCACAGATATTTGCAGCACATTGAGCACAGATATGGAGCGTTTTTTCAGGCAGAGAACGTATAATACTGGTGGTCACTGGTCAGCAAAACTCTGCACTGTACTCCTGCTATATAATACTGGTGGTCCCCAGTCCCCACAATAAAGCACACTGAGCACAGATATTTGCAGCACACTGAACACAGATATGGAGCGTTTTTCAAGCAGGGAACGTAGATATTTTCAGCACACTGAGCACAGATATTTGCAGCACACTGAGCACAGATATTTGCAGCACACTGAGCACAGATATTTGCAGCACACTGAACACAACTGAGAGAACTCTGCACTCGTCCTCTTCCTATCATCTCCAATGCATGAGTGAAAATGGCGGCGACACGTGGCTCCTTATATAGAATACGAATCTCGCGAGAATCCGACAGCGGGATGATGATGTTCGGGCGCGCTCGGGTATACCGAGCAAGGTGGGAGGATCCGAGTCTGCCTCGGACCCGTGTAAAATGGGTGAAGTTGGGGGGGGGTTCGGATTCCGAGGAACCGAACCCGCTCATCTCTAGTAAAAATAAACAGCCAGTATTTACCCTGCACAGAAACATAAACCACCCAAATCTAAATTTCTCTGCACATGCTATATCTGCCCCCCCCCCCCCCCCCCCCCCCTGCAGTGCACATGGTTTTGCCCATAAGAGAACAATTTTGCTGCTGCGATCAGGTCTGGATTAGGCCCTAAATTTCAGAACAGCCATGCCGCCAAAAAATGATTACAGCTCCTCACTCTTGGACCCACCTGAGCCACTTAAGTCTCTGGTTGCTGGAACACACAATAAATCAAATGTGTTTTGCTCAGACATTCGAAAATATAACTTTCCCAATTACATCCTTTACCAGGTCCAGTGGATGATTCAACATACATGTATGGGACATTTAAAGGTAGCAAACAGTGGGATCCTTTTCAGTATCAATGAATGGGGTTTGTAGATTAGGACAATGTAAAAAACGGAAGGCTGCAGATATACTTCAAGGTCCATTCGTCAAAGCGGGCGAAGCCGGGTTACCTAGCTAGTAATGAATAAAGGATGTGCATTTTTATTTGTAGTTAGAACTTTGGGCTGCATGTAGCACAGGGGTCAGGGAACTTTTTTACCTTTTACCCCAAAATATATTTAGATACGCTGACGTTACCCCCTTGATTTGAAAGGAAGGAAATCATATATTATTGTGCATATACTGTATACTGGTTATCACTGTTTATATGGCATTTCTGAGATAGTGTGTGTGTGTGTGTGTGTGTGTGTGTGTGTGTGTGTGTGTGTGTGTGTGTGTGTGTGTGTGTGTGTATATATATATATATAATTATTATTATTATTATTTTTTGCTAATTATTTTTTTGGCAATGAATGGGTTAATTAACAATTTCTCCCCAAAACACCAGAATTAATGTAAGAAAGATGGATGAGGGGGGAAGGGGGGGGACACGACTTTTAGGAGACAGATGGTCACACCCTCACCTCAATAATGTCAGTGGGAATTTCCCACTGTTATGTGGGCCACTGTCTGGTCCTGCGGAACCCCGTCAGCGGTCAGCCACAGAACACTTCAAGTTCTGTGTGTGGGTTGGCGGGCCACAGGCGGGAGGACAGGACAGCGCAGAACGGACGGGCGTGAGGGAGCGCGGTGTGATGTCAGCACGTCACACCGCAGTCAGGAACAGCACAGGGCGGCCAGGAGCACAGCGCAGGGCGGGCAGGAACGAGCATGGTGTGACGCCAGCACGTCACATCGCAAGCCTGACGGGGCTGTGTCTCGGCATCGCGACCGTCCATTACCCCCAGGAATTTAATTTTTACGCTATTTGGGGTAATTTACCCCTGTTCCCCCGACCACTGATGTAGCATGTGTGAATTGTAACTAATTGTAGTGCATACTTGCCTACTCTCCCGGAAGCTGCGGGAGGCTCACGTTTTTTGGGGTAGCCCCCCGCACCCCCGGAAGAGTAGGTAGGTCTCCCGCATCCTGCTCGCATCCTAGTAATGCGGACAGGATGGAGAGATACTCTCCTGAGTTTGCGGGTCCGTGGAGTGGGGAAGGGGTTAAAAAGACGCAAATCGCGTCATTTTAGCCCTGCCCCTTTCCCGCAGACCCGCGAATAGCGGCATTTTCCGGATGTGGGGGCGAGGCTTGATGATGTCACAGCCCGTCCCCGTCCCCTGAAGTCTCCTGCAGTGTCTCCTCTCCAGGCTTCTCCCGGAGAGGAGACATTCAAAGTAGGTAAGTATGTCGTAGTGACACCTTTGATCATTGCATAATTGTTCAAGTTTTATATTCTTAAGAATCTGACTGACTGGATATTGTAATTCTTTTGAAAAATATCAATTGGAGGTTAGTCTTGGAGTCAAGAATTACTTCTGAATTATAGTTAATACCTTCAACAGGTAAATATATATCATATATTTTCTGTTTTAATTGTAGACTTAAATGAGAGTTCATAGAATGTGTCTGTGCTAAAGTACAAATACATTAATTCATTTTATATCTTGTATTAAAGATAATAAGCTGGGAATTATTATATCGTCAATTGAAATAAAGGGACGGATGTAATGCAATGGGAGATGGTCGGAACTCTGAGATTCTGGCCAAACGTCAACGTTTCTTTAAAGCAGCAAACATTTACAAGGCAAAGCCAGGTTGGTTTTGCCTTGTAAATGATTGCCGCTTTAAAAAATCTTAAGAATTCGTCTGGAATTGCGGAGCTTTGGCCATGTTGCACTGCATAACATTCGGCCCAGTATCTTTATTGGAGATTTGAATACCCCAGACCATAGGCAAATGCAGGGGGGGTTTATGGTTGCCTGGAAACCCCCCCTCCTGTTGGCAAGTGTGTCAAATTATGAGAATTGCAATGGCATATACAGCTTGAGTATCCCATATCCAAATATTCCAAAATACGGAATATTCCAAAATACTGACTTTTTTGAGTGAGAGTGATATAGTGAAACCTTTGTTTTTTGATGGCTCAATGTACACAAACATTGTTTAATACACAAAGTTATTAAAAATATTGTATTAAATGACCTTCAGGCTGTGTGTATAAGGTGTATATGAAACATAAATGAGTTGTGTGAATGTAGACACACTTTGTTTAATGCACAAAGTTATAAAACATATTGGCTAAAATGACCTTCAGGCTGTGTGTATAAGGTGTATATGTAACATAAATGCATTCTGTGCTTAGATTTAGGTCCCATCGCCATGATCTCTCATTATGGTATGCAATTATTCCAAAATACGGAAAAATCCCATATCCAAAATACTTCTAGTCCCAAGCATTTTGGATAAGGGATACTCAACCTGTAATACAATTACTAGAGCTGCCGCCACATTATGCAGTTTAAGCTGCTGCACATGCCCTGGGGTAGAAGCTGCTTCTGAGGCCTCAATCAGTACACTGGACCAGAGAGTAGCTAGCAGAAAGAAGAGACAGGAGCCTTACCATGAGGTGGGAGAATGTGTGCTTAGAAAGTGCAGTACTGGTTCTATTATGTTTGTGTATTTATTTATTATGGTATGTTACCCTTTTCCTGACCACTTACATTATCTTATTTATATTAAATATGTTTGATACAGCCTATACTATAGACCATCTATAGTGTTAAATATTAAGTGTATTCCATGTTCCTCAGAGTGGGAGATAGTGGATTGTATTTGGAAACCCCTCTCTAGAAATCCTGTGTTTGCCACTGCAGACACTGCAGTAATCAGTGTGTTTAGGACATTTTAGTGTTGTAGTTGGTCCACCATGATAATAATGTCAACAATTAAGTACAATAACAAATTATAAAGTTGTTAATTTCGGCTTTATTGTAAAAGTGATTATTAATATCGGTGATTATTGTAAAAGTAAGACATAGACACATTGAAATATAATTGATCATATTTAATATCACACATAAATAGGGATATAAGGTTAGGGTTTGGGACACAAGTAGTCAAGTGTCAGGACCTATTTTTATTAAGGAAATGTCACAAAAAGATTAGACTGTGTAAGTAGGTCTACTGAAAGAGACAGGGATTAATCGTAAGACCAAAGTTCGTAGAGTAGTCAAGGTCGAAAAAAAATTTAATTTATTTTTATAATACCCTTTACTTGAAGACGGAGTCAGAGTGTTGACCATAAACTATGAAAGGAAGACAATTGGGAATACTCTGGTAAGTATAAGGAGACTTTCATTTTCTGGCCCCAGTGCATCACTATTGTTGATGGTGGTTATGAGCACTCTTTGGTCGGTATTCAATTGTTTGAAAACTCAGTTGGGTGTCTGTTTTTTCCTATCTAATAGACAGGAAATAACAGACACCCAACCGACTTTTCAAACAATTGAATATCCCCCTTTGTGTATATCAGAAGGGTACTGGCTGATGAGCAGGGCCATAATTAGGGGTGTGTGCGAGTGGTGACGTCACACAGAGCGCAGGGATTTGGAGGTTTTAGACAGTTCCGTAAGACGGGAACATTTAGAATGTCTGCACTGAACAAATTTACTGAACTCCAGTCCTAAGATAAAAATGAAATGTGTATATTGTGATATCAAGAAGCCAATAGGAGAATGTGCCGTATAGCTGATGGTAACCCTCCTGATTACTGTGTCCAAATGCCAAACAATATTTCAGAGTCCGATAACTAAGAGATGTTTGTCCTGTATCCTGTTCTGATGACAGTCATTCTCGGTCAGGAGGTATAAGATCTGAAAAACTGCAAATTGAAAATAAAAATGATGTCAAATGTGTTGAAGACATGCAATACTGAAATGAATCGCTTCTTAAAAAGTCATTTTTTTTCTCTCCGTTAGAAAAACAGTTTCACTTCCTATTTTCTCGCAGAATTTTAATTGAACTGAGTGTGTCATTTCCCAAACAAAGTGTAGTTTATGTAATCCAGTTCTACGGACATAGGTGGTCATTCCGAGTTGTTTGCTCGCTAGCTGCTTTTGGCAGCATTGCACACGCTAGGCCGCCGCCCTCTGGGAGTGTATCTTAGCTTAGCAGAAGTGCGAACGAAAGATTAGCAGAATTGATACTAAATAATTCCTTGCAGTTTCTGATTAGCTCCAGACCTACTCCTAGATTGCGATCACCTTAGTCCGTTTAGTTCCAGGTTTGATGTCACAAACACGCAGTGCGTTCGGCCAGCCACTCCCCCGTTTCTCCAGACACTCCTGCGTTTTTACCTGTGTTTTTTAGCACACTCCTGGAAAACGCTCAGTTACCACCCAGAAACACCCACTTCCTGTCAATCACTCACCGATCAGCAGAGCGACTGAAAAGCGCCTCACGAACAACAGCAAAACTGCTAAGTTTTTAGTTGAATAACTAAGCGCATGTGCGCTGTGTACCATGCGCATGCACATTTAGCAGCAAATCGCAGCATAGCAAAAATCGCCCCCTCCCGCCCAGCGACCGTCTCTGCCTGTCAATCAGGCAGAGGTGATCACTGCCCTGCTATGGCCTTCAGCCGTTTGGCATGCACTGGCGCACTACAGCGCCGACGCATGCGCAGTAGAGACCCGTTCGCTCGGCTGCGATAAACAGAAGTGAGCGAACGGGTCAGAATGACCCCCCTTGTGCGCATACACTGAGCTGTAATACAAATGACCAAACTTTATACATAAGTCGTTTGACACTACCAAATTGTTAGATTTCGGCTAATTTAACATATCGTTCGTCTTCGGTAGAGTACAGTCTGCACTATTTGCTCCTAGTCATTAGCAACATTTTTTAAATTGATTTGCATGTACAGACAACATAGCTAGCGATCCACAGGCGTATGCATCCCTAGCGATATAGTGCGCATACACTGAACGATGTTAATAATTTGTCGGATCAAATGGTTGTTATCGGCAAAGTTGTTTAAATGTTAGAAAGTGGTGTGGAGAAGTCCTTCGTGGCGCTTCTAGTATGACGGTTGCTGCCTGCAAAGTACACTGGTACCCTATCCCAAAGGGTGTGAATGATAGAGAGATCTGTGGTTATGTGTACTAGATGGCGCTACCGTTCAAGTGGTGAAGGTGGAGAGAGCGAAAAAAGGCTTAAACTTAGCTTATAGTTGAGGTCTGAGATGTTCTGCTCCTAGTGACCAGTCAGGATACTCCAGTAGGCGTGTAGAGTAAATTTTTTGAAAAAAGAACAATGTGTAGTAGGGTCTTTTTAAAAACAAATGATGAGTATTTAATATACTGTAAAGAGTTTGTTCACTTCTAACGTGAATGGTTAACCCAGGGTATGTATATTACAAATAATAAGAGGCTTTTGTTTAAAATGTTGTCTAGTGTACCCAGCTTAATACACACAACAAAGTAGATTTGGTTGAAAAATCTGCTGCCTCTGGAAATGTGCAGCATCTCCTTTTCCACCGTTATACTGCAAGCAGTAGCCACTGGCCAGGCTGTGAGAAGGGGGGTTTCCAGGCAACTGTAACCCCCACCCCCACCCCACCCCACTCCCCTTCATTTGCCCAGAAGAGTGGGAAGATTTTGAGAGTTGTAGTTTTTTGGGAGATATGTATTCGGGTTCAGTTATGGCAGCTAGGCCCTCAGAGGTGGAATCATGTGAAAGACCGTCAGATATATCATAGTGGTATAATAATAAATTATGACGTTTAAATGTGGTGATCATTTATATTCAGTTTTTATATTCAGTTTTTATTAATAGATCTGGGCATTGTGTAAAAGGGATACTACTGTGTAGCGTAAAGTGATAAAGGGGCACTACTCTGTGACATAACATGAAAAAGGTACTCTGCTACAGTATGTGGTATAATATAAATCAGGGGCACTATGGGGGTCATTCCGAGTTGATCGCTCGTTATTTTTTTTTCGCAACGGAGCGATTAGTCACTAATGCACATGCGCAATGTCCGCGGTGCAACTGCGCCAAGTCAATTTGCTATTAAATTAGGTATTTTACTCACGGCATCACAAGGTTTTTTTCTTCGTTCTGATGATCGTAGTGTGATTGACAGGAAGTGGGTGTTTCTGGGCGGAAACAGGCCGTTTTATGGGTGCGTGCGAAAAAACGCTGCCGTTTCTGGGAAAAACGCGGGAGTGTCTGGAGAAACGGGGGAGTGTTTGGGTGAACGCTGGGTGTGTTTGTGACGTCAAACCAGGAACGAAAAGGACTGAACTGATCGCAGTGTAGGAGTAAGTCTCGAGCTACTCAGAAACTGCTAAGAAGTTTCTATTCGCAATTCTGCTAATCTTTCGTTCGCAATTCTAATATGCTAAGATACACTCCCAGTAGGCGGCGGCTTAGCGTGTGCAATGCTGCTAAAAGCAGCTAGCGAGCGAACACTTTGGAATGAGGGCCTATGTGCGGTGTCATGTGAATAAGATTATACTACTGCCTGGTGTAACTTGAATTGGTGGCATTATTGTGTGGCTATGCCTCTTCCTTGTGAGACCACACTCCTTTTTTGGCTTACTGCACACGCTGATCCATTTATACTTACTGGAGGAAGGGTGCAAATTTATCATTTGCAGGGGGGCTTCTCCAAAACATCACTCTTCCTGTCATACGGATACAGCATTCCCTTTCAGGCCACCCTTGTCAGCGGGTCGCTTGCGTCATCGCCCGTCGACTGTACATGCAGCTCAATCTTGCGATACCATGCACAGCTCCTCCCCCAGCTGCCGATCTGTCGCAGCTGACATTGGCAAGTGTGTATGCTAGTATTAGTATAAATGCGAATCATGGGGGAATGTTTTCTTCATTCTTTGTATCCTCAAAATAAAAGAAATTACAAAAGGCAACACTAGCAGTGTATACCACTCTAAAGTTATTACATGATACACCATTTCAATTGTTTCACATTTACATAATTTACAATAAAATAATCAAATGACATAAAAACACATAGATATTAAGTCTAGCATGTTAAAAAAAAAGTAGCAAACAATGGGAGATCAATTTAAAAAAATTAGAGTTATGGTAAAACTTACATTTGTTAACTCTCTTTCTTCAAGGTCCATAGGGTCCACAGGGGTTGTAGGTGGCGAAGGAACTATTACATATTCTTTTTTTTTTTATCTCCCCCAAATAATTTCACAATGTTTTTATGTGTATAAGGGGCTCTACTGTGGTGTAATGTGTATAAGGACCTCTACCGTGGTGTCATGTGTGTAAGGGGTACTACTGTGTGGTGTAATGTGAATAATGGACACTACTGTGCTCTGTAATGTGAATTAGTACTATTATGTGGCCACGCCCCTTCCCCATAAAGCCACACACTGCCCATAGTTTACATATGGTGGGAGAGGGGGCACCAATTCTTTTTCTGGCACAGGGCACCTTACTATCTAATACTGTGATTAAGTGTAGCATAAATTGATCTGTTGTCAGACCTCAGATTGTTTCAAGACCTGATATTGCCTGTGCCTTCATCGAGAATAAGCTGTTTGTGGATTAACCCCTGAATTTACTGGATCTTACTGTGGTTCTATTGGAACTGTATCTAACTTCCTGCTATTTAAACCTACAAAGTCTGTCTGCAGTAGCACAAGTCCCGGGTTGGTTACCCTGAAGTCAACAGGTGATAGAGTTCATTTCCTCAAAGTACATAGCAGGAGGCCGGTTCAACACTGACAGATTACGCTCTGCAGGACCAAGATACCGCCAGAGTCCCGGAGCCCACTGTTGCTATAGCAATTAACTGTAGTGACCCAAACCTCCAAGATTGTACACCCATTAACAAATATTACAAAAAGAATGTACCTATCATTTGGAATTCACAAACAAAAAATGCATTTTACCATCTCAAAACACTTCACAAAATGCTCCAGTTTTAAACTACAGTGATGCACAGGATTTATTTGTTATGAAAGGAGATGCCTCAGAGTCAGATGAGGGTTAGGTGCTCTCTTAACTTATAGGTTCCCAAGCAGATTGTACATCCTAGCTCTTAATTCTCTAAGAAGCTTACCATCCTGAATTAAAGTTATTCTATTGGTGACAGGAAACTCCTTGAATAATTATGATGTTAAAGGAGTTTAGGCATTCGTTAGAGGGCACTCAAACTCAGTTATTGTATTTAAGGATCATAGTAATTTGGAGTATTCAAGACCTTCTAAGATACACAGGGGGACATTTACTAAGCAGTGATAAGAGCGGAGAAGTGAGCCAGTGGAGAAGTAGCCTCATCAACCAATCAGCACCTCTGTATAATTTTATAGTATGCAAATTATAGATGTTACGTCAGTGCTGATTGGTTGGCATGGGCAACTTCTCCAGTGGCTCACTTCTCCGCTTTTATCACTGCTTAGTAAATGTCCCCCGAAGGGTCATATGGATCACAGCTCGGACAGAGATAAAGTGGACGGAGATAAAGTACCAGCCAATCAGCTCCTAACTGCCATGTTACAGGCTGTGTTTGAAAAATGACAGTTAGGAGCTGGTTGGTTGGTACTTTGGGGGATATCCAGTTAGCCATGGTAATTTATCACAGCTAATGGATTTGCTGGGGGCTATCCTATTAGCCCCAATGCTGGCGCTTATTCCCCGATGCCATTACTTATCGAGGATTGGTTTTGCCTCAGGCAGGTAAAACAAATCCATGATAAGTGGCTGCTTATTTTTTTTTCATTGAAAAGCCCAGTAAAAATACATAGATCCATTGCTTTTCATGGATCTTATTTTTTGGGGAAAAGTAAACATTTTAAGCTGCAAAAACAGGGGCCTAATTGGCTAAGGCAGAAAAAATATGCCCTTTTTTTCGCGGACGATAATATTTTGGGACTAATTGCATACCCCCGTTTATCTCCATCCACTTTATCTCTCTACTAAGATTACTACATAAACCCCTAATCTCTCCATTTTATCTCTCTCCACGCTTTGATACAGTACCTATGCCCCTAAATGCCAGACAAGCTCAACTGATCTTGTTTATAACTTATCATCACCTTATAGTCACTTATCAACCAGGATGTGAAGGCTGAAGCATTTTCATGGCAAATTAAAACAGACATTACCCATCATTTCTAAAGAGAAAATTCTAATCTCTTTTGGCCTTAAGGAAACAATTTCTATGGCCCCTTCTTGTCATAGAAGTCAATCTTAAATAAATAATTTACACTCTGTTCCAACCTCTCAGTTATAGCCAAGTCTTGAAGATTTACTGTTATTTGCTCGCAGCTAAACATTCAGGTATTAGTTAAACCGTGGAGTTAAGTGCCAGGTCTCCTTGGTGGGCACAGTTTTTAAAGTCAATCCGACATTAGGACGCCTCTTGCCCAATTTGTTTCAGGAAGAAAGTTCAAAATACTGTACATTGTCTAGATGAAAGGTACAGCCACCTTGCAATCTTCTAGGGCCATGGAGGGATATTTCAGTAGACCTTCATTCCAGATCTGCCTTCATCTAAAGGGGTCACCACCATATTAGTATTTTACATCACTTTTCTAAAATGGTCAATTATATGCAATTAACCAAATTAACCATAACACTGCTCATTTGCTCATCAAAGACATCTATAGACTTCATGGGTGTCCTAATACCATTACTTCTGCTGTAGATCCCCAGTTCACATCCAGCTTCTGAAATGACTCTTCCGAGGCACTGGAAATTAAGCCATAGACAAACTGCTAAACAGAATGGGTAAATAAATTCTTAGAACAATTTTAAAGCATTTTTCAGTAATGAGTAATGGGATAATTGGTTGATTTATTTACCATTAGCAGAGGTTGTCTATAACAATGTAAAACATTCCCTAACATTATACAGTCCATTCTTCATTAATTATGGATATCATCCTCAAGCTTTTCCCACTTCCAACATTTCAGGATAGGTTCCAGCAGTCCAAGAGCTACATGCTGCTTTAAAAGAAACTTGTCAAAAGGTGAATACTAACTTAGTTTAAGCACAGGATAAGTATAAAAAGCACGCAGATAGAAGACATTCACTTGCTCCAAAGATTTCAGTAGGAGGCAAAGTGTGCTAAAGTACAAAAAATGTGAAATGATCCCATGACTCTCCAAAACTGCTTGATAATTCATTGGACCATCACATAAGTAGCTTCTGCGGTTACTATTTACTAAGCCTTAGATGGAGATAAATCCGATAGGCTCGTAACTGCCATGTCACAGGCTGGGTTTGAAAAATGGCAGTTAGGAGCCAATTGGCTGGAACTTTATCTCCGTCCAAAGCTTAGTAAATAGACCCCAAGATGCCTTATCCAAATAGGAGAATACTGTACATCTAGTTTTTATGTGTCTCAAGCCAAAGTGGCTGCCTCCTCAACCTCAGTTGCCATTCCACCAATTAAAATACTTTTCCATGGAGAGTACACTGTACAGTGGGTGCTAAAGACGCAGTATCAGATCTTCCCCAGTACCATCGGGTGTCTTGCGGAACTCATTGAAATGCGCAACCCGCCTGTTGCAGAGGCCAGGAAATCTCTGCAACGACAGAGATAACTGGACACTTCTCTTTCATAAACAGAGTCCATTGCCGCCCCCTCCCTGCCCCCAAACAGGCCATCCCTACATCCTTTGCCGCAGGACCCTTTCACGCACTGGCAGAATGGGTCCTGCCCATGTGCAAAGTACCTAACATCAATACTTTGCGCTTCAGTGCGCACCTCCAGCCACATCTGAATGGGGGCCAGTGTCAATGCTAATAGCATGCTCTCTGTGGGTAGGCTGCTCTTCCCAACTCCTGAAGCTGCATCGTACAGCCAAAAGAGGTATGCTGAAAACCAGAGATCGGGGTGCCTGCACAGATATACATTGATATTTCCACTGCCAGCCATTGGAATGCAAGAACCAGAAGTTCTGGTGCCTGCATGGTAGGAATTGCTCCGATCAGCACTTTGGTTCTCCCCTTTCAAATTATTGAAAATTATTTTAAAATACTGATTGACAGGCAAAGGCGGACGGAAATGGAGTGTTACGGGGCAGTGCTTAACTAACGGAGGCATGGCTGCGCGAATGGGGGGGGGGGGGGGTGTCATCTGCATTTTTCCAGGCGGCTGCGTGTAATCACACGCAGCTGCTCCAAACTAAAAAATGGCAGTGGGTCTCCTGTGCGCCGGCAGGAGGCATCCACAATTTCAGCGATCACACTGTAATTGCAGCACTATCGCAATTTCAGCATAATCGCAGTGTGTGTGCGGTGGGCAGCATACTGGGCGGCCCCCAGCATGTGATTCAAAGGTTTGCAAATTTTCAATCCTTACTGAATAACCCCCAAAATACATTGGGGCAGATGTATTAACCTGGAGAAGGCATAAGGAAGTGATAAACCAGTGATATGTGCAAGGTGATAAAGGCACCAGCCAATCAGATCCTAACTGTTGATTTACATATTGGAGCTGATTGGCTGGTGCCTTTATCAACTTGCACATATCACTGGTTTATCACTTGTATTCTCCAGGTTAATACATCTGCCCCTGTATCCCCCTCAGATATTATTTCTCCTATAGTTCCTACCCTCATGATATGATCCCTTTTCCTGCTTTGCAAAGCTCAAAGCCGTTACCGTAAATGGCAACTACTAATACTTTACACCATTTTATAGTTTCATGAATTGAAACAGGTAATAGAATTCTTAAAAGTTTTGAATATCATATTTAATACGCAGAATATTTCACATTTGAGTGCATTTTTCATTACTTAGTTTAAAATATGAAGGTTTAAACTGTAGTCGATGATAATGAAAACGAGTTCTGAGGAGGTGTACAGTGTACAGCAGGAGATTCTCCTTCACTGAAGGATTCATTTTGTCTTCTTAATTTGTATCAGTGCCTGCCTACATATCTCACGTCGCAGCAATAGAAGATGTAGCTGTATTGGTCTGCAAGAGGGAGGGAAATGCCTGTCTCTGAAAATTCATGCGAGCGAGCATTCATTCATAGCTCAGTACATTAAATGTTTGTTCCAGCACATTGCTATTTTATGGCTGTGCTGTGCTCTGCAATTAATATGCCTGATGCAAATTGAAAACCAAGACGCAATCCATCCTTCTCTTTCAGAGCATAAGATGCCATTTTTACTGCCAAGCTACAGGGGTACGAGGGCCATTCTTTTAACTTGAACGCTTGTTAGCTTAAAACTGCATATGTAAGTGAGTTCTATGCTGAAGTATGTCAGTATTTTACCACCCCTAGTGGTAATCCTTGGAACATGCTGCAGTCAGTGCCTTCGAATTTGGCACCTAATACTTTAGTGGGAGAAAAAAATTAAGCAAAGATCAATAAATAAGACAGAAACAGGAAACCAAACAATATAATCACATCACTGTATACAGGATCCGATTAAGCCTTGGGGTTCCCAGGGCACTTAAGACAGGGGGACCTGGGGAAAGAGGGTGGTGGGGTATATCAGATTGTGTGGACCTTTGAAAAAGCTGTCCAAGGACAGCGAATCGCATCAGGTCTGCTCCTCCTCTGTTCTAAGTGCTTCTATGAACTTTTGCTTACTGGTCATTTGCTTGAGGATTTCTGATTCCACACGATCCAAGCACTGAAAGTTAGAGGGACTCCACAAATGCGCTGTCTTCTGTTGCTATCCTGTGAATCAACACAAGAAGGATCAACGCTAAAAGAACTTATCCCTTGCCAAATACCTCAAGACTGGTAATTATATTCACATCCTGGGACCATTTCCACTGGTTCATGACCAAAACTTCCATTGATACTATTCCTTGACCAACTGGACTTTTTACATAGCCCTTATTACATGACCATAAGAAGGAGGGTGCAATTAACCCTTGCACTGCACCGTTTACCGGTGGGTGCTTACTACATTTGCATGTGTGTTGTATAACTTTCTGTATACGATTTTATGTGTAGATTTTGCTAGTCAGCAAAAAGACTATTTTCTAACCTTTTTTTTAATAAATGTAATTTTTATTCAGACTACCATGGTATTTACCAGTTACCTTATGCAAAATTGATTATTAGAAGCACTGTTTCTTTCTGTGTTTATATATCAGATTGTGCATAACCTCCAACATGAAACATTCGGGTTGGGTATGCGCTACCGCCGCTGGGGATCCCGGTGGCGGAATGCCGGTGGGGGGCGAGCGCAACAAGACCCTTGCAGGCTTGCTGCGCTGGCCTCGCAGTGGGCTCGGTGACGATCTGCGCTTGCCACAGGTTCTATTCCCACTCTAGGAGTGTCGTGGAGACCCACGAGTGGGAATAGTCCCTGCTAGTCGGCATGCCAACTGTTGGGACTTAGAGGGGGGCGGGGTGTAGCCGTCGGTAATGTGACTGGAGGTCTCCTGACCGCCGGTCACATAACTATATCCACAAGGGACAAAATGCTCTCCACCTGGACATCACACTTCATATATGATTGGCGCAGAGGCGGAACTACCGGCAGGGCAAGCAGTGCGTTGCACTGGGGCCCGCCTCTGTCCAGGGGCCCAAGCATGTAATCAGTCAAACTGACTCATTACATGCCGCTGTGCGCTGCGGGCAACCGCTGCCCGCAGCGCACAGCCGCCCACAGAGGAGAAGAGCAGCGGCACGGACGGGGGAAGGAGGAGGACGGAGGTGAAGGAGGGAGCCACAGCAGCGCTTTGTTACTGGTGGAGGCGCTGCTGCCCCTCTGCTTCACTATAGGCTGTCTTCCGAGAACAGCCTATAGTGAAGCAGGGGGGCAGCAGCAGCAGCGCCTCCACCAATAACACAGCGCTGCTGCGGTTCCCTCCTCCACCTCCCTCCGCCTCCTTCTCTACTGCCCGGGAATCGTCAAGCTGCACCGAGGAGCCTGAGCCAGCGGAGAGGATAAGTATGATTCTACTTTCTTTCTTTCTCTTTCTTTCTTTCTTTCTTTCTTTCTTTCTTTCTTTCTTTCTTTCTGTCTCTTTCTTTCTTTATTTGTTGGGACTGCCTGCCGCTATGTGTAAAAATGGGGGACTGCCTACCGCAATGTGTAAAAAGGGTGGACTGCCTGCCGCTATGTGTAAAAACGGGGGACTGCCTGCCGCAACGTGTAAAAAGGGGGAATCTGCCTGCCGTAATGTGTAACAAGGGCATGCTGTCTGCCGTAATGTGTAACAAGGGCACGCTGTCTGCCGTAATGTGTAACAAGGGAACGCTGTCTGCCGTAATGTGTAACAAGGGCACGCTGTCTGCCGCTATGTGTAAAAAGTGTACGTTGTCTGCCGTTATGTGTAAAAAGTGTACGCTGTCTGCCGTAATGTGTAAAAAGGGGACGCTGTCTGCCGTAATGTGTAAAAAGGGGGACGCTGTCTGCCGTTATGTGTAAAAAGTGTACGCTGTCTGCCGCTATGTTTAACAAGGGCACGCTGTCTGCCGTTATGTGTAAAAAGTGTACGCTGTCTGCCGTAATGTGTAAAAAGTGCACGCTGTCTGCCGCTATGTGTAACAAGGGCACGCTGTCTGCCGTTATGTGTAAAAAGGGGACGCTGTCTGCCGTAATGTATAAAAAGGGGGACGCTGTCTGCCGTAATGTGTAAAAAGGGGACGCTGTTTGCCGTAATGTGTAAAAAGAGGAATCTGTTCGCTGTAAGGTGTAAAAGGGTCTCTAGCTGGTGTAGTGGTGCTACTGTGCGGCGTAATTTGAAGAATGGAGACTACTGTGCACCATTTTAGGAATTGGTATTATTTTGTGGCCACACCCCTTCCCCGCGAAGCCACGCCACTATGTATTTTTGCGCGCGCCTACGGCGCGCACTGCCCCTGTTTTGCATGCAGGGGTGGGGCTCCGATGCCGTTTCTTGCACACAGTGCTAAAATGTCTAGTTACGGCACTGTTGCTAGGTATCCATTTCTCTGGCCCTGAGCAGGTCCCCCTCACCAGATCCTCTCAAGGGGTGAGGGGGTGGACTTGGATGGGATGGGGGGGGGGGGGGCCCAAAGCATTTTGTCGCACCTGGGCCCACCGCTTGCTAGTTCCGCCACTGGATTGGCGTTACCTGTGTTGAACTATTTAATTGATGGTATTTCAACATAGGTGATTGCAATCATAAATCGAGAGAGAAATCCAGGTAGAGAGCATTTTGTCCCTCCTGGAATGGGTCATGTTGGGAGGTATGGGTTGTGTATATTTAATTTAAACTAGTGGTGTATATTAGATTTAAAATAATAGTTTATTAATGCCTAAGTACTGTTTATAGCTCCACCTAATTTAGAGACAACTTAAACAACCTTAAAATATACACAGAAATCTAAATTCTGTAATTTATCTTGTCACATGCAAGAATAGCAGCAGCCTCTGTACTGCTTACACACTGGGACAGGACTCAGGAGGACTGTGTGTGTGTGTGTGTGTGTGTGTGTCTCCCTCTAGACTCAAATGCTCTCATTAAATAATAGGTTACACAGGACCCAGACACCCAGGCAGGGAGGAGGAGAAACTTGGATTCCTAGGTCACTTACAGCTCTTAACCCCCCTCCTATCTCTCCTCTAGTCATGAAGCTCAATCAGTAGCTCATGAAACCTGATACTCATGTGTCTCTGCCTGCTCTGCATACTGTCTTGCTTGCATTCTGGCTGCTGAACAAGAGGGAGAGCTAGTGATGTCAGGGTGCTCCAGCTGAAGGCCCCTCCCCAACAGAGGGGGCCCCAGGTTACAGTACCCCCCCCCCCCCCCTTAATATGGCTATCTATGACTGTATATAACAAAGAATATATGCCAGAAGTTTAGATGTTGCTCTCAATGTGACATGTGAAGCTATGTCTGGAAGAGCACTACTTAGACCCTAAAAACAAGATGGAGGAATGATTTACCATCCATAGGGGATGATTTCCAGCACAAATTTGGGCAGCTTTAAATGTTCAAAAAGGTTACACATGTACAATTAAAATAAATACAGAGAATCTGGAGCTGAATATCAAATAGACCAGAGGTTCTCAAACTCCAACATTAGAGTCCAGGTTTTAAGACTGTGCTTAAGCCCCAGTGGTTAATTCAAATTTAATGTGGTACTAATTCAGTCACATTCACTTTTGCCATGGAACTGCAGTGGAAATTGCCAAACGCTGACAATTCTGTAGATGTGTCAGTATAGGGTCACTCTTTTTCATATAAAGCTGGGCCCAGATCAGGGAAGAAAGGGACAAAAAATAGCCCACTTTTAAAGAGTCTAATTCATAAGTCATTGGTTTCATCTGAAAAAACCCAGATTGCACTAGACGAGGCATGCTGGGAGACAAGCACAGTCATTTTTTCTGTCTTAGCCACACAGGGTTCCTTATGTGGGATGTCCAAAACATTCAGATGGTCTTATAGCATAAACAGGCTTGCCATGTAGTCAGGATACCTCTACTTGTAGATCCCGAGCTTGCTGGACATGTTGCAAAATGATGGGTTCTGCAGCAGGGTTCTCAGTAACCATGGTATAAATTTCAGTTGAATCTGCAGCGTGCTTTTACAGGAATAGGATCCCATTTGCTGGAAGCTAAGGACAAAACAGAGTATAAGACCTGGGATTTTGATGTACAGTTCATATAGCAGAATTAACACAGGTAACCAAAGAGTTAAGCAGAGCCATAGTCAATAACGTAGCCAGAGGTAACAGAGCAGGAAGGGAAGTTAAACAGAGCCAAGGTCAAAGTCCAAAAAATCCAATAGAACATAAGTCAGGAAAATCTACATCATGGGTGATGACCACAATAATCAGGTACTTATTTAGGGGGACATGTAGTGATAAGAGTGGAGAAGTGAGCCAGTGGAAAAGTTGCCCATGGCAACCAATCAGCACTGGAGTAACATCTATAATTTGCATACTATAAAATTATACAGAGCTGCTGATTGGTTGATGGGGCAACTTCTCCACTGGCTCACCTCTCCGCTCTTATCACTGCTTAGTAAATGTCCCCCTTAGTCTCAAGTCCTACCTTTCACCCCCAAAGCCTGCATGGAATACTGTAGCTGAGACCAGGAAGTGGACTGGTGTCAAGATTAACAACAACTTCTGTGGCTCTAAAGACGATACACAGATTTATAAGGAAACATGTCACAGGTTTAAATCCCACAAGGACCATCACTGTCTTTTTCTGCCTGAATGTGACTGGTATAAGTGGTACTAGAATTTGTGGAAAGCACAATGAGAAAACATCATTCACCCTGCCCCTAGTCTGGATATGAAGAATAAAGCAGGTGATACAGTATAGTGAAGTGTGACATCAAGGAAGCGGGATTTTGGAACTGAGGAAATGTAGTTTTTATTGATGATAGAGATTTAGGGAAGGCAGTGACTTTGGGAGTATGGAAAATAATAATCATGGGAGTTTTCGCTTTAGACATTGTTGGGACATCTATAAACAGTAGGTGAGAAAGATCAATAGAGGAGAGGTAGATTTGGGTATCATCAATGTAGTGTTGGTACTGGAGGCTGAATGAGCAAATTAGTTCCTCAAGATAAGATATATAGTGGGGTATTCAATTCGCAAATTCGCGGCAAATTTTGCGCCCAAAATTTTTTTCGCGGCAATCGGCCGAAAATTGCCGCGAAAACACTCCGTTTTTCGACCTATTCAATTCCGACCGGGATTCACGTGAAAATTCTTGCAGTGAAAAGTGCAGGTGAAAATGGGGAAATCAGCCTGTACCCCAAAAAATGCTAAACTAACATAGGAAAACAGAAGAGAAGTGTGTTAGAGATCACATTAGAGCGTTTTTGGGGACTTAAATTGTGTGAAATGGCTGTTATATGCATTTTTTTAAAAATGCAAAAAAATTATAGAAAGCAATTTTTTTTGAGCAAAATAAATGCTCTCATTAAATTTGGGGTACATGAAAATGGGTATAAATATATATTTGGGTCATTTTAGGGTACTTTAAAAAAAAGTGGAAACAGACCGATTACTCCCATCTGCAAGCCTAAAAAACACCTGTCCCACTCATAAAGCACCCCAATATACCTGTCCCATACCTTGAACCCCAATTTCCATGACTTTTTACTTTTTCACCCCAAAAATGACATGTCATTATTGGCCAATTAAAAATAATTAAAAACTTCAACGTGCCTAATTAGTCATTAAGGGGGGTGTCCCAGGAGTTCTGTACCATATCCAAACATTTTTACCTTAAAATAGTGACTTTTCCCAACTTTTCACCTGCTTCAGAGAAGGTGAAGTAAAATTAGTGAAAAAATGATCACTGATAAATTTTCCAGGATAATTGAATAGCCTGTAATTGCGTTTCACGTGAAAAGTCAGTTTTTTCACCCGAAAACCGGACTTTTCACGTGAAAAGTCCGTTATCACTGCTAATTGAATATACCCCATAGAATGAGAAAAAGCAGAGAAACTAGTGGGACCCCAAAAAATAATGGGAGTGGAAAGGAAGGGGGGAGTAAGACGTGTGAGAGTGGTAAGGAAGAGAAAAGAGAGTAGGATGTGAATTGGCAAAAATACTGAAGAAGCAATTTGCTAGGTAAGAAATGAGCATTGAAACAATTGTGTCTACTGGAGTGTAGGGTGTGTAGGAAAAGAGGAGGTTTAGAGTAGTGGAGGAGATTCAGACCTGAGCGTATATGTGCTACAGACTGTAAAAAACCCACAACCCATCTCTGGAGGATATTCATATCCAATAGGGGATTCTTGGTTGGAAAATTTTTAATGCAAAAACTGATGTACAGTACATTTTTTCTTGTTGTTTTATTTTTTATGAGAACCACAAAGGACAACATAACCACAGAATACTGTTTTGGATTTGAGAAACTCGTATGGCTCATTGTATGGTAATTTATTATATATTGTAATATTATATATGTGAGCACAACTAAGGGTTTTATCAAATATTTTTTCTTTATGACCACCGAGTCATTTACCAACTGAGGGGCCAATACAAAGAGGAATGTATGCCGAATTATTGTGCACATTCGTTCACATCGTACATGGTCCAGAATGGTATGCAGTTAGCATACCGGTCGTTGGGATCCCAGCTGTCACAATACTGCCGCCCGTATACCTACCTGCAGTCTGTTAACATGTCGTATCCATTTTTATTTTTATCCATTAAATATGACAATCACTTCAATGCCTACTTGCCTAAGCTCCTGGAATGTCCAGGAGATTTCTGAATTTTGGGAAACCCCTCAGACTCTCAGGAGAAAAGTCATCCTCCCACATCCTACCCTTTCCTAGTGAAATGGGTGAGAATGAGACATCATCATGATCTCACCCTCTCTGCATTATGCAGCCATTTGCGGCATTGTGCAATGGAGGATGAAGTCATGATGATGTGGTTGAACTCTCCCTGTACCCTGCATCTCCATTCTGGTAACTCTCTCAGAGGGGATAGAAAAAGGTAAGGATGCTTCAATGGTAAGTAAGTATGCCTTATATGCATAGGTGTTTTAGATAATTGCAGAGGTTATATGCAGAGGTGTTTTACATAGTTCATCAACTAAGTAAAATGTCTAAACTTAAAACTACAACATCCCAGGCCTATCTCCTAACACTCCCACAATGTCCTGGATAGCAGACCACCCTTCCTTCTAGATCCGATTTAATGTTTTTTCAGAATTGGGTGGTGCCTTGATGATACAATTTAATGCATATTGCAACACTGGGGTAAATTTACTAAGATGGGAGTTCTATTTGAGATGGGATGTTGCCCATAGCAACCAATCAGATCCCAGGTATTATCTTCTAGAAGGTGCTAGATAAATGAGAAGTAGAATCTGATTGGTTGCTATGGGCAACATCCCATCTTAAATAGAACTCCCATCTTAGTCAATTTACCCCCCTGTGTTCATAGATGTGTGATGACATAAATAACGTTCTTGCATAGTGGAGATCGGGCTGTGATTATGCAAATGTTACTTGGACCTACCCTGGGATCTCAAAGAGGGAAAGTCCGTAATTAGGCAAATATGATCTCAGGGATCATAAGAAATTTACAAAGAAATAATGAATGTTGCCTTTCCGAATATTAAATGAGATACGGCAAACTGTTGATTGAAAAAATTTATAAGTATCAATTGATACCAGCAATCGCAATACTTTTAGGAAGTATATAACTGGCTAATACACACCACACACACACACACACACACACACACACACACACACACACACACACACACACATTGTTCTGTACACGTGAAGTGGTTTTCTGTAACTGTTGTTATCTTAGCTTTAAAACGTTAAAAAAGGTGTAGACAGTTCCCGTTTTCCAGGTCACCCAGCAGGTGCACAGGGGTACTCGTTACTCACTGACACATTTGAATAGATTCACAGGTGGAGCTGATTATTTCCCATGTGAGGAGACCTGGAAAACATGAACTGTTTGGGGTCCTGATGACCGAGTTTGAGAACCTATAATCTATACAGTACTATGTATAACATGCACCTGCTCAGCAACAGTGTTCCTGCAAACCATCTTGAAATATTAGCAAGAATTCAGCAAGTGGAGGGGGCGGTGGCTGAGAATGGAGGTCGTTCTGCCTGACACTATAGAAGCCCAATCATAGGCGTGCGCAGACACTGACAGGCGGGTGCCGCTCCGGACTCCCCCCCCCCCCCCCCTTCACGGCATTATAGTGTTCTCTCACCTCCCCTGTCCTGGATATAGACTGCTTACCTGGGCCGCCCAGGTGAGCAGTCTTTGGGCCGCCCAGGTAAGCAGTCTATTTCCAGGACAGGGGAGGTGAGAGAACACTATAATGCCGTGGAGGGGGGGAAGTCCAGAGCGGCACCCGCCTGTCAGTGTCTGCGCACGCCTATGAGCCCAATTTTAAAAAATATTTTAAACTGCCATTCATAGACTTTGTTAGTGGCAGAGGTTAATAGGCATAAATATTGAAGAAGCAGGAACCTAGGTCTGCGGGTACAGTCTTGGGCAATCACCATACTTACCTACTTTGCTGTCTCCTCCTCCGGGAGGAGGCAACGTTGTAGGTGCATAGGGGCGTGGCCGGCAGCAGGATGGGAAGTCCGTGGGTGTGGCTGGCAGCAGGATGGGCGGTCCGGGGGCGTTGCATCAGGGTCGCGTCATCGTGACTCCACCCCCCGCTGTGCTGTGCCGAGAAACGAGGCACTGCATAGCGGGGGGCGGAGCTACGATGACGCGATTCAGCGCAAATCGCGTCATCAGACCCCCTCGGGCCGCCCACTTATTCTCTGCTGCGGGCGGCCGAGGGGGAAAGCGGGAGGCTTGCCCACCTTTCTGGGGGGCCGGGAGGGTCACCCGATTTTCTGGTGCCTCCCGGACATTCCGGGAGGGTAGGCAAGTATGGCAATCACTGATGGTGTAATTTAAGCATAATACACCATTTAAATTAAAGACTATAGACTCTAAGCTTTTATACTTAAAAATGGACTGTATACAGGTTGAGTCTTCCATATCCGAAATGCTTGGGACCAGAAGTATTGTAGATTTAGAATTTTGCCATATTTTTAAATATTTGCATCCCATAATGAGATATATTGGGGATGGAACCTAAACACGAAATA
This sequence comes from Pseudophryne corroboree, assembly GCF_028390025.1. Lineage (NCBI taxonomy): Eukaryota > Metazoa > Chordata > Amphibia > Anura > Myobatrachidae > Pseudophryne > Pseudophryne corroboree. Next base: position 147,141,508 of record NC_086455.1, on the reverse strand, counting down.
CATTTATGTTTCATAGTGTATACACCATATACACAGCCTGACTATAATGTTATACAATATTTTTTATAATTTTGTGCATTAAATAAAGTTTGAGCACACTGAACCATCTATTCTAAAAAAATGTTGGCTTTTCGGAAAATATTTTGGATATCAGAGTATTTGAATACTGGAGACTCAACCTATATTTGTTTTGTTGTCTATGGGGTACATTTACTAAGATTCGTATTTTCCAAATTCATGTCCAAGTTCAATCACGAATGACATCGACAGTGTAAAATTACAACTTTTTGAATTGATTACGATGGATTTACTAAGCTGTCGTATTCGGGTTTTTCTTTTGTTCCGATGTCGATGTCATTCGTGGTTTTTTACCTATTTTTACGGCAGTGATTAGCAAAACACTGCCGACTTTTTTTACAATCAATCTCGGCCGGATCTGTGTGATCCGTGCTGGGGTTTATTTTTTTTTTTTTTTTAATTAAACACTGTAAAATAATTAAAAAAAATGCGTGGGGTCCCCCCTCCTAAGCATAACCAGCCTCGGGCTCTTTGAGCCGATCCTGGTTGCAAAAATATGGGGGGGAAAATGACAGGGGTTCCCCCATATTTAAGCAACCAGCATCGGGCTCTGCGCCTGGTCCTGGTCCCAAAAATACAGGGGACAAAAAGAGTAGGGGTCCCCCGTATTTTTAAAACCAGCACCGGGCTCCACTAGCTGGACAGATAATGCCACAGCCGGGGGTCACTTTGATATAGTGCCCTGCGGCCGTGGCATCAAAAATCCAACTAGTCACTCCTGGCCGGGGTACCCTGGGGGAGTGGGGACCCCTTCAATCAAGGGGTCCCCCCCCCCAGCCACCCAAGGGCCAGGAGTGAAGCCCGAGGCTGTCCCCCCCCCCATCCAATGGGCTGCGGATGGGGAGGCTGATAGCCTTTGTTGTAAAAGAAAAGATATTGTTTTTAGTAGCAGTACTACAAGGCCCAGCAAGCCTCCCCCGCATGCTGGTACTTGGAGAACCACAAGTACCAGCATGCGACGGAAAAACGGGCCCGCTGGTACCTGTAGTACTACTACTAAAAAAATACCCAAAAAAAGACAAGACACACACACCCTGAAAGTATAATTTTATTACATACATACACACATACATACATACTTACCTTAAGTTCCCACGCAGGTCGGTCCTCTTCTCCAGTAGAATCCAAGGGGTACCTGTTGAAGAAATTATACTCACGAGATCCAGGGGTCCAGGCTCCTCGGGAAATCCAGGGGTAATCCACGTACTTGCATAAAATAAGAAAACGGAAAGCCGAGCCACGAACTGAAAGGGGCCCCATGTTATCACATGGGACTCCTTTCCACGAATGCCAGAAACCCACTCTGACTGATGTCTAAGTGGGTTTCTTCAGCCAATCAGGGAGTGCCACGTTGTAGCACTCTCCTGATCGGCTGTGAGCTCCTGTCCTCACTGACAGGCAGCACACGGCAGTGTTACAATGTAGCGCCTATGCGCTACATTGTAACCAATGATGGGAACTTTCTGCCCTGCGGTTGACCTAAAGTGACGTCACCGCTGAGCAGAAAGTTCCCATCATTGGTTACAATGTAGCGCATAGGCGCTACATTGTAACACTGCCGTGTGCTGCCTGTCAGTGAGGACAGGACCACACAGCTGATCAGGAGAGTGCTACAACGTGGCGCTCCCTGATTGGCTGAAGAAACCCACTTAGACAGAAGTCAAAGTGGGTTTCTGGCATTCGTGGAAAGGTGACCCATGTGCAAACATGGGTCCCCTTTCGGTTCGTGGTCGGGACACCGTTTTGTTTTTTTTGTCAAGTACGTGGATTACCCCTGGATTTCCCGAGGAGCCTGGACCCCTGGATCTCGTGAGTATAATTTCTTCAACAGGTACCCCTTGGATTCTACTGGAGAAGAGGACCGACCTGCGTGGGAACTTAAGGTAAGTATGTATGTATGTGTGTATGTATGTAATAAAATTATACTTTCACGGTGTGTGTGTCTTGTCTTTTTTTGGGTATTTTTTTAGTAGTAGTACTACAGGTACCAGCGGGCCCGTTTTTCCGCCGCATGCTGGTACTTGTGGTTCTCCAAGTACCAGCATGCGGGGGAGGCTTGCTGGGCCTTGTAGTACTGCTACTAAAAACAATATCTTTTCTTTTACAACAAAGGCTATCAGCCTCCCCATCCGCAGCCCATTGGATGGGGGGGACAGCCTCGGGCTTCACCCCTGGCCCTTGGGTGGCTGGGGGGGGGACCCCTTGATTGAAGGGGTCCCCACTCCCCCAGGGTACCCCGGCCAGGAGTGACTAGTTGGATTTTTGATGCCACGGCCGCAGGGCACTATATCAAAGTGACCCCCGGCTGTGGCATTATCTGTCCAGCTAGTGGAGCCCGGTGCTGGTTTTAAAAATACGGGGGACCCCTACTCTTTTTGTCCCCCGTATTTTTGGGACCAGGACCAGGCGCAGAGCCCGATGCTGGTTGCTTAAATATGGGGGAACCCCTGTCAATTTTTTCCCCATATTTCTGCAACCAGGATCGGCTCAAAGAGCCCGAGGCTGGTTATGCTTAGGAGGGGGGACCCCACGCAATTTTTTTTAATAAAATAACAACTTTCCCACCCCTTCCCACTGATATACATGCACGGATCTCATGGATCCCTGCATGCCTATCCAATCACGGAAAAAAAAAGTAGGTCTGTTTTTTTTTAGCACTTTTCACGGCAGTGTTTGTTTGTTTTTTGCTTTGCACTTCTTAGTAAATGACCGAGATTCATACTTAAACAGCCGCGTTTTGACCGATGGTGTATTCATTCGTAATTTTTTACCTGAACTTGCAAAAAATTACGAATGCCCTCATCACTGCCGTGATTAGTGCTTAGTAAATTACCGAGATGACACTTTGATGAAAAAACGGCATCTCGGTCAAAATCGGGAGCTTAGTAAATTTCCCCCTATATGTTTATTCTTTTACTATTATGTTGGACCTGTCATTCAGTGGGCCATTATATGTTATGCCTAGTGCTGTAGTGGTTTCATTTTTCCTTTCTCTTTTCTCACCATCCAATCTCTCTCACTTTGTCTCCCTTCCTTCCCTGTGTCTCCACCCTTTCCCAGTGTCTCTTTCTCCCCCTCCCCCATGTCTCTGTCTCTCTCTCTCTCTCTCTCTCTCTCTCTCTTTTCCTCCTTCTCTTGTGTCTTTTTTCTTTCTCTTATCTGTGTCTTTTTCATCCTCCCCAGTTTTTCTCTCTCTGTCTCTCACTCCGCTGTATATCTCTCTCTACCTCCCGAGTCTCTCTATCCATCCTAGAGATGAGCGCCTGAAATTTTTCGGGTTTTGTGTTTTGGTTTTGGGTTCGGTTCCGCGGCCGTGTTTTGGGTTAGAACGCGTTTTGGCAAAACCTCACCAAATTTTTTTTGTCGGATTCGGGTGTGTTTTGGATTCGGGTGTTTTTTTCAAAAAACACTAAAAAACAGCTTAAATCATAGAATTTGGGGGTCATTTTGATCCCAAAGTATTATTAACCTCAAAAACCATAATTTACACTCATTTTCAGTCTATTCTGAATACCTCACACCTCACAATATTATTTTTAGTCCTAAAATTTGCACCGAGGTCGCTGTGTGAGTAAGATAAGCGACCCTAGTGGCCGACACAAACACCGGGCCCATCTAGGAGTGGCACTGCAGTGTCACGCAGGATGTCCCTTCCAAAAAACCCTCCCCAAACAGCACATGACGCAAAGAAAAAAAGAGGCGCAATGAGGTAGCTGTGTGAGTAAGATTAGCGACCCTAGTGGCCGACACAAACACCGGGCCCATCTAGGAGTGGCACTGCAGTGTCACGCAGGATGTCCCTTCCAAAAAACCCTCCCCAAACAGCACATGACGCAAAGAAAAAAAGAGGCGCAATGAGGTAGCTGACTGTGTGAGTAAGATTAGCGACCCTAGTGGCCGACACAAACACCGGGCCCATCTAGGAGTGGCACTGCAGTGTCACGCAGGATGTCCCTTCCAAAAAACCCTCCCCAATCAGCACATGATGCAAAGAAAAAGAAAAGAAAAAAGAGGTGCAAGATGGAATTGTCCTTGGGCCCTCCCACCCACCCTTATGTTGTATAAACAAAACAGGACATGCACACTTTAACCAACCCATCATTTCAGTGACAGGGTCTGCCACACGACTGTGACTGATATGACGGGTTGGTTTGGACCCCCCCCAAAAAAGAAGCAATTAATCTCTCCTTGCACAAACTGGCTCTACAGAGGCAAGATGTCCACCTCATCTTCACCCTCCGATATATCACCGTGTACATCCCCCTCCTCACAGATTATCAATTCGTCCCCACTGGAATCCACCATCTCAGCTCCCTGTGTACTTTGTGGAGGCAATTGCTGCTGGTCAATGTCTCCGCGGAGGAATTGATTATAATTCATTTTAATGAACATCATCTTCTCCACATTTTCTGGATGTAACCTCGTACGCCGATTGCTGACAAGGTGAGCGGCGGCACTAAACACTCTTTCGGAGTACACACTTGTGGGAGGGCAACTTAGGTAGAATAAAGCCAGTTTGTGCAAGGGCCTCCAAATTGCCTCTTTTTCCTGCCAGTATAAGTACGGACTGTGTGACGTGCCTACTTGGATGCGGTCACTCATATAATCCTCCACCATTCTATCAATGTTGAGAGAATCATATGCAGTGACAGTAGACGACATGTCCGTAATCGTTGTCAGGTCCTTCAGTCCGGACCAGATGTCAGCATCAGCAGTCGCTCCAGACTGCCCTGCATCACCGCCAGCGGGTGGGCTCGGAATTCTGAGCCTTTTCCTCGCACCCCCAGTTGCGGGAGAATGTGAAGGAGGAGATGTTGACAGGTCGCGTTCCGCTTGACTTGACAATTTTGTCACCAGCAGGTCTTTCAACCCCAGCAGACCTGTGTCTGCCGGAAAGAGAGATCCAAGGTAGGCTTTAAATCTAGGATCGAGCACGGTGGCCAAAATGTAGTGCTCTGATTTCAACAGATTGACCACCCGTGAATCCTTGTTAAGCGAATTAAGGGCTGCATCCACAAGTCCCACATGCCTAGCGGAATCGCTACCTTTTAGCTCCTTCTTCAATGCCTCCAGCTTCTTCTGCAAAAGCCTGATGAGGGGAATGACCTGACTCAGGCTGGCAGTGTCTGAACTGACTTCACGTGTGGCAAGTTCAAAGGGCATCAGAACCTTGCACAACGTTGAAATCATTCTCCACTGCACTTGAGACAGGTGCATTCCACCTACTATATCGTGCTCAATTGTATAGGCTTGAATGGCCTTTTGCTGCTCCTCCAACCTCTGAAGCATATAGAGGGTTGAATTCCACCTCGTTACCACTTCTTGCTTCAGATGATGGCAGGGCAGGTTCAGTAGTTTTTGGTGGTGCTCCAGTCTTCTGTACGTGGTTCCTGTACGCCGAAAGTGTCCCGCAATTTTTCTGGCCACCGACAGCATCTCTTGCACGCCCCTGTCGTTTTTTAAAAAATTCTGCACCACCAAATTCAAGGTATGTGCAAAACATGGGACGTGCTGGAATTTGCCCATATTTAATGCACACACAATATTGCTGGCGTTGTCCGATGCCACAAATCCACAGGAGAGTCCAATTGGGGTAAGCCATTCCGCGATGATCTTCCTCAGTTGCCGTAAGAGGTTTTCAGCTGTGTGCGTATTCTGGAAAGCGGTGATACAAAGCGTAGCCTGCCTAGGAAAGAGTTGGCGTTTGCGAGATGCTGCTACTGGTGCCGCCGCTGCTGTTCTTGCGGCGGGAGTCCATACATCTACCCAGTGGGCTGTCACAGTCATATAGTCCTGACCCTGCCCTGCTCCACTTGTCCACATGTCCGTGGTTAAGTGGACATTGGGTACAACTGCATTTTTTAGGACACTGGTGAGTCTTTTTCTGACGTCCGTGTACATTCTCGGTATCGCCTGCCTAGAGAAGTGGAACCTAGATGGTATTTGGTAACGGGGGCACACTGCCTCAATAAATTGTCTAGTTCCCTGTGAACTAACGGCGGATACCGGACGCACGTCTAACACCAACATAGTTGTCAAGGACTCAGTTATCCGCTTTGCAGTAGGATGACTGCTGTGATATTTCGTCTTCCTCGCAAAGGACTGTTGAACAGTCAATTGCTTACTGGAAGTAGTACAAGTGGGCTTACGACTTCCCCTCTGGGATGACCATCGACTCCCAGCGGCAACAACAGCAGCGCCAGCAGCAGTAGGCGTTACACGCAAGGATGCATCGGAGGAATCCCAGGCAGGAGAGGACTCGTCAGAATTGCCAGTGACATGGCCTGCAGGACTATTGGCATTCCTGGGGAAGGAGGAAATTGACACTGAGGGAGTTGGTGGGGTGGTTTGCGTGAGCTTGGTTACAAGAGGAAGGGATTTACTGGTCAGTGGACTGCTTCCGCTGTCACCCAAAGTTTTTGAACTTGTCACTGACTTATTATGAATGCGCTGCAGGTGACGTATAAGGGAGGATGTTCCGAGGTGGTTAACGTCCTTACCCCTACTTATTACAGCTTGACAAAGGGAACACACGGCTTGACACCTGTTGTCCGCATTTGTGGTGAAATACCTCCACACCGAAGAGCTGATTTTTTTGGTATTTTCACCTGGCATGTCAACGGTCATATTCCTCCCATGGACAACAGGTGTCTCCCCGGGTGCCTGACTTAAACAAACCACCTCACCATCAGAATCCTCCTGGTCAATTTCCTCCCCAGCGCCAGCAACACCCATATCCTCCTCATCCTGGTGTACTTCAACACTGACATCTTCAATCTGACTATCAGGAACTGGACTGCGGGTGCTCCTTCCAGCACTTGCAGGGGGCGTGCAAATGGTGGAAGGCGCATGCTCTTCACGTCCAGTGTTGGGAAGGTCAGGCATCGCAACCGACACAATTGGACTCTCCTTGTGGATTTGGGATTTCGAAGAATGCACAGTTCTTTGCTGTGCTGCTTTTGCCAGCTAGAGTCTTTTCATTTTTCTAGCGAGAGGCTGAGTGCTTCCATCCTCATGTGAAGCTGAACCACTAGCCATGAACATAGGCCAGGGCCTCAGCCGTTCCTTGCCACTCCGTGTGGTAAATGGCATATTGGCAAGTTTACGCTTCTCCTCCGACAATTTTATTTTAGGTTTTGGAGTCCTTTTTTTACTGATATTTGGTGTTTTGGATTTGACATGCTCTGTACTATGACATTGGGCATCGGCCTTGGCAGACGACGTTGCTGGCATTTCATCGTCTCGGCCATGACTAGTGGCAGCAGCTTCAGCACGAGGTGGAAGTGGATCTTGATCTTTCCCTAATTTTGGAACCTCAACATTTTTGTTCTCCATATTTTAATAGGCACAACTAAAAGGCACCTCAGGTAAACAATGGAGATGGATGGATTGGATACTAGTATACAATTATGGACGGGCTGCCGAGTGCCGACACAGAGGTAGCCACAGCCGTGAACTACCGCACTGTACTGTGTCTGCTGCTAATATATAGACTGGTTGATAAAGAGATAGTATACTCGTAACTAGTATGTATGTATAAAGAAAGAAAAAAAAACCACGGTTAGGTGGTATATACAATTATGGACGGGCTGCCGAGTGCCGACACAGAGGTAGCCACAGCCGTGAACTACCGCACTGTACTGTGTCTGCTGCTAATATATAGACTGGTTGATAAAGAGATAGTATACTCGTAACTAGTATGTATGTATAAAGAAAGAAAAAAAAACCACGGTTAGGTGGTATATACAATTATGGACGGGCTGCCGAGTGCCGACACAGAGGTAGCCACAGCCGTGAACTACCGCACTGTACTGTGTCTGCTGCTAATATAGACTGGTTGATAAAGAGATAGTATACTCGTAACTAGTATGTATGTATAAAGAAAGAAAAAAAAACCACGGTTAGGTGGTATATACAATTATGGACGGGCTGCCGAGTGCCGACACAGAGGTAGCCACAGCCGTGAACTACCGCACTGTACTGTGTCTGCTGCTAATATATAGACTGGTTGATAAAGAGATAGTATACTCGTAACTAGTATGTATGTATAAAGAAAGAAAAAAAAACCACGGTTAGGTGGTATATACAATTATGGACGGGCTGCCGAGTGCCGACACAGAGGTAGCCACAGCCGTGAACTACCGCACTGTACTGTGTCTGCTGCTAATATATAGACTGGTTGATAAAGAGATAGTATACTCGTAACTAGTATGTATGTATAAAGAAAGAAAAAAAAACCACGGTTAGGTGGTATATACAATTATGGACGGGCTGCCGAGTGCCGACACAGAGGTAGCCACAGCCGTGAACTACCGCACTGTACTGTGTCTGCTGCTAATATATAGACTGGTTGATAAAGAGATAGTATACTCGTAACTAGTATGTATGTATAAAGAAAGAAAAAAAAACCACGGTTAGGTGGTATATACAATTATGGACGGGCTGCCGAGTGCCGACACAGAGGTAGCCACAGCCGTGAACTACCGCACTGTACTGTGTCTGCTGCTAATATAGACTGGTTGATAAAGAGATAGTATACTCGTAACTAGTATGTATGTATAAAGAAAGAAAAAAAAACCACGGTTAGGTGGTATATACAATTATGGACGGGCTGCCGAGTGCCGACACAGAGGTAGCCACAGCCGTGAACTACCGCACTGTACTGTGTCTGCTGCTAATATAGACTGGTTGATAAAGAGATAGTATACTACTAATATTATATATACTGGTGGTCAGGTCACTGGTCACTAGTCACACTGGCAGTGGCACTCCTGCAGCAAAAGTGTGCACTGTTTAATTTTAATATAATATTATGTACTCCTGGCTCCTGCTATAACCTATAACTGGCACTGCAGTAGTGCTCCCCAGTCTCCCCCACAATTATAAGCTGTGTGAGCTGAGCAGTCAGACAGATATATAATATATATAGATGATGCAGCACACTGGCCTGAGCCTGAGCAGTGCACACAGATATGGTATGTGACTGACTGAGTCACTGTGTGTATCGCTTTTTTCAGGCAGAGAACGGATATATTAAATAAACTGCACTGTGTGTCTGGTGGTCACTCACTATATAATATATTATGTACTCCTGGCTCCTGCTATAACCTATAACTGGCACTGCAGTAGTGCTCCCCAGTCTCCCCCACAATTATAAGCTGTGTGAGCTGAGCAGTCAGACAGATATATATAATATTATATATAGATAATAGATGATGCAGCACACTGGCCTGAGCCTGAGCAGTGCACACAGATATGGTATGTGACTGAGTCACTGTGTGCTGTGTATCGCTTTTTTCAGGCAGAGAACGGATTATAAATAAAACTGGTGGTCACTATCAGCAAAACTCTGCACTGTACTGAGTACTCCTAATGCTCCCCAAAATTAGTAAATCAAGTGTCTCTCTAATCTATTCTAAACGGAGAGGACGCCAGCCACGTCCTCTCCCTATCAATCTCAATGCACGTGTGAAAATGGCGGCGACGCGCGGCTCCTTATATAGAATCCGAGTCTCGCGATAGAATCCGAGCCTCGCGAGAATCCGACAGCGTCATGATGACGTTCGGGCGCGCTCGGGTTAACCGAGCAAGGCGGGAAGATCCGAGTCGCTCGGACCCGTGAAAAAAAACATGAAGTTCTGGCGGGTTCGGATTCAGAGAAACCGAACCCGCTCATCTCTAAATTCCATCCCCATGTCTCTCTCTCTCTCTCTCTCTCTCTTTACCCCAAGTCTCTTTCTTCATCACATCTCTCACTCCCTCTCTTCTTTGTGTGTGTGTGTGTGTGTGTGTGTGTGTGTCTCTCATCTTCCCTTCATTGTGCCTCTCTCTCCCTCCTTTCCGTTTGTCTCCCTCTCCCTACCCTGTGTCTCTCCCTCTCTCACTACCCCATGTCTCTCTGCCTCCACTGTAAAAAGTCCATATTTATTATCCCTAAGGTATACAATGGGCAGAGTATAGTTATTATAGAAAGGGAGTGTTGTTCTTTTTTTGTGACAGCCGCTGTTGTTGTTGCCTGCAACTTTCTGAGTTTGAATAGAGTAGTATAGGAAGGTTGACATGTGAGTGGGTGGATTGGTGAGTGGGAGAGGCTGGGAGAATATGTTGTAGCAATTGTGAGGTCATTTGCGCTGCGGGCAGGTGCGTGCCATTAACTGCATTAACTACAAAGAGATAAGTAGGTCCATCTGGGGAAGGGAGGTTGTGTGTGGTATCCAGATTGCCTGCGCTATACTGACTCACTATACAATTGTACAAATTATGTCATTAGATTTAACATTATTGATATACAGATAAAAAGTACAGTGATGTTCAACATAACTGTTGCCATTTCTAAACAGGTTTTTTCAAACTTTTCATATTATGTACTCTATGTATGTATGAGGTGTGTGATACAGTAGTAGGTAAAGCATAGGGTGCCCTGGCTGTCAGCATACAGGTTCCACCGTAATAAATGTACAGAGGTGGTCATTCCGAGTTGTTCGCTAGCTGCTCTCGTTCACTGTGCAGCGATGAGGCAAAAAAAAACGGCACTTATGCGCATGCGTATGCGGCGCAATGCGCATGCGCGAAGTAATATTACAACGAACAATGTAGTTTCACATAAGGTCTAGCGATGCTTTTCAGTCGCACTGCTGGCCGCAGAGTGATTGACATGAAGTGGGCATTTCTGGGTGTCAACTGACCGTTTTCAGGGAGTGTTCGTAAAAACGCAGGCGTGCCTTGAAAAATGCAGGCGTGGCTGGCCGAACGCAGGGCATGGTTGTGACGTCAAAGCAGGAACTGAACAGTCTGAAGTGATCGCAAGCGCTGAGTAGGTATTGAGCTACTCTGAAACTGCACAAGAAAACTTTGTAGCTGCTCTGCGATCCTTTCGTTCGCACTTCTGCTAAGCTAAGATACACTCCCAGTGGGAGGCGGCATAGCGTTTGCAGGGCTGCTAAAAACTGCTAGCGTGCGATCAACTCGGAATGACCACCAGTGTCCGTAGCATTCACTTCAATTCAAATTGCTACACACACAAATATATATATATACACACACACATGTTCAATTCACATTATTATGACCACCTCCTACATTTGACATCGGCAGCACATAGCCCATGAAGTACGTCACGTCTTGTCTTCTGGCTTGGTGTGTATATAAGGTCTGTGATAGGCCGTCTGCACATACAGTATATCACTCGTCATTGTCACGGTGAAAAGGGCGATTTATCAGAGTTTCACAAAGGGATGATTATCGGCTTTTGAGCCAGGGGTGGGTAATTCTGAAACAGCGCAGTTTGTGAACTGTTTGCGTGCTGCTGTGGTGAAGGTGTATCGTGACTGGACAAATGACACCATTGAGAATAACTGATGTGGAAACTGCGGAGCACCATGTGCCAATGAAGTGTGGGGTGAACATCGACTACGAAGGTGCGTGAAGGCCACCCAACACATTACAGTGGGGCAGCTCACCATCAAAATGAACATGGGCTACCAGATATTTGTCCAAAATGACAGGTCAAGCGAGCCCTGTTACATATGGGGCTCCAAAGTGGTTACTCTGGCTGTTAGCTGGTGGTCATCTGCCTATATATATATATATATATATAAAATATAACAAAGTGACAGCACTCTATGTCCTATATCAAAAATTGCTGGTGCAAGGTCCTGGTAATTGATACAAACACTCACTTTTTCCACAGTTGAAAAAAGAATTAGACCAGCACTCACGTTTAGTTGGTGAAAGAAAAAAAGGGTTTTATTCCTGATAAGCCATCTGGATGCAACCCACTGCTACAGTTTGCCCGACAGCCGTTTCAACGCTCAATGGTCTTCATCAGGGGCCCTGATGAAGACCATTGAGCGTTGAAACGGCTGTCGGGCAAACTGTAGCAGTGGGTTGCATCCAGATGGCTTATCAGGAATAAAACCCTTTTTTTTCTTTCACCAACTAAACGTGAGTGCTGGTCTAATTCTTTTTTCAACTGTGGAAAAAGTGAGTGTTTATATATATATATATATATATATATATTAGAATAACTGAATTGTGCTATGATTCAATTAGACCACCACGGATACGATAGTCCTTGGAGGAATCAGCAGCTATTCCCCGAACAGGTCCTCTTGCCAGTGGAGAACCAGTAATTTATCGAAGTGGGTGGTTGTATGGGGAGCACTCGGTGACCACTAGTAGTTCTTAACAGGTTTTTTCCCCGAAAATTCTTCACAATGGAGGTAAACCAAAGAAGAGGCTGATGCTTATGGAACAAACCCTCACACCAGAATCACCCGACAGCAAATTAGCTCGTTAGTCCATATCCTTGATAAATGATTTATTAAAAGAATTTCTGTTTGTTAAAATGTATTGTACAACTCTTACATTTGTCTTGACATTCGTGGGAACAAAGGTCTTAATAGGACTTGCTGTCCACCCCAGCCGGGGAGGAGCTAATATGACAGCCTGTCCACCCACTATGGGTGATTTCCTTAGACATAGTGGGTGGACAGGCTGTCATATGAGCTCCTCAGAAATTCGTTTAATAAATCATTTAAAAAGGATATGGACTAACGAGCTAATTTGCTGTCGGGTGATTCTGGTGTGAGGGTTTGTTCCAGAAGCATCAGCCTCTTCTTTGGTTTACCTCCATTGTGAAGAATTTTCAGGAAAAAAAACTGTTAAGAACTACTAGTGGTCACCGAGCGCTCCCCATACAACCACCCACTTCGAGATATATATATATATATATATATATATATACAAATACAATACTCAGAGGGCGCTCAGTAACAATTTGTTCAAATAAAATCCAAAACCAGCTTGACCTAAATTACACAATTTAATTTATTAAAAATAATATCTAAAATATTGTGTAATAATACATCAATATAGTAATTCATACAGTGAATTCATAAAACAATATTTTATGAAATATTGTTTTATGAATTCACTGTATGAATTACTATATTGATGTATTATTACACAATATTTTAGATATTATTTTTAATAAATTAAATTGTGTAATTTAGGTCAAGCTGGTTTTGGATTTTATTTGAACAAATTGTTACTGAGCGCCCTCTGAGTATTGTATTTGTATCACTATTTTTGTCACCGTCTAGCAAGGTGACTACTATTGAGGTGCAGCTGTGTTGTACAGCGCGAATTAAGGGTATATTCTTTTTATATATATATATATATATATATATTTGCACTCACTGCTCTCTGAGGAGGGCACATCTCTGCTATCTGTTGGAATTACTTTTTCCTCCTTCAGACTATGCTGCATACCCTAAAGTGAAGACACTACTGTTTGCTGTCTAAACCTCTAAGAGACCGTTTTTTTTTAGGATAGGACATCTATCTGTGATCCATCTGTGACTAAGCCCTTATTGGGACTGAAACTTTTTGAACAAAATACCCTGTGGTTATTAGCACATCCAAGATACATTTTGTTTCCAGATAGGCTATCCCACGGCCTGTCAAGTTACTGTATGTACAATCTGTATTAAGCCATTGAATTTATGTATGAATAATCACTAGAGATGAGCGGGTTCGGTTTCTCTGAATCCGAACCCGCACGAACTTCATGTTTTTTTTCACGGGTCCGAGCGACTCGGATCTTCCCGCCTTGCTCGGTTAACCCGAGCGCGCCCGAACGTCATCATGACGCTGTCGGATTCTCGCGAGACTCGGATTCTATATAAGGAGCCGCGCGTCGCCGCCATTTTCACACGTGCATTGAGATTGATAGGGAGAGGACGTGGCTGGCGTCCTCTCCATTTAGATTAGAAGAGAGAGAGAGAGAGATTGACCTGATTTACTGGAGCTTAGGAGTACTGTAGAACTGTAGAGAGTGCAGAGTTTACTAGTGACTGACCACAGTGACCACCAGACAGTGCAGTTTTATTTAATATATCCGTTCTCTGCCTGAAAAAAACGATACACAGTGACTCAGTCACATACCATATCTGTGTGCACTGCTCAGCCCAGTGTGCTGCATCATCTATGTATATATCTGACTGTGCTCAGCTCACACATCTTATAATTGTGGGGGAGACTGGGGAGCACTGCAGTGCCAGTTATAGGTTATAGCAGGAGCCAGGAGTACATATTATTATTAAAATTAAACAGTGCACACTTTTGCTGCAGGAGTGCCACTGCCAGTGTGACTGACCAGTGACCTGACCACACTGACCACCAGTATAGTTAGTAGTATAGTATACTATATTGTGATTGCCTGAAAAAGTTAAACACTCGTATCTGACTGTGCTCAGCTCACACATCTTATAATTGTGGGGGAGACTGGGGAGCACTGCAGTGCCAGTTATAGGTTATAGCAGGAGCCAGGAGTACATATTATTATTAAAATTAAACAGTGCACACTTTTGCTGCAGGAGTGCCACTGCCAGTGTGACTGACCAGTGACCACCTGACCACACTGACCACCAGTATAGTTAGTAGTATAGTATACTATATTGTGATTGCCTGAAAAAGTTAAACACTCGTCGTGTGACTTCACTTGTGTGGTGTTTTTTTTTTTATTCTATAAAAAACTCATTCTGCTGACAGACAGTGTCCAGCAGGTCCGTCATTATATAATATATACCTGTCCGGCTGCAGTAGTGATATATATATATTTTTTATATCATTATTTATCATCCAGTCGCAGCAGACACAGTACGGTAGTTCACGGCTGTAGCTACCTCTGTGTCGGCACTCGGCAGTCCGTCCATAATTGTATACCACCTACCCGTGGTTTTTTTTTCTTTCTTCTTTATACATACATACTACTACTACATCTCTTTATCAACCAGTCTATATTAGCAGCAGACACAGTACAGTACGGTAGTCCACGGCTGTAGCTACCTCTGTGTTGGCACTCGGCAGTCCGTCCATAATTGTATACCACCTACCCGTGGTTTTTTTTTCTTTCTTCTTTATACGTACATACTACTACTACTACATCTCTTTATCAACCAGTCTATATTAGCAGCAGACACAGTACAGTACGGTAGTCCACGGCTGTAGCTACCTCTGTGTCGGCACTGGGCAGTCCGTCCATAATTGTATACCACCTACCCGTGGTTTTTTTTTCTTTCTTCTTTATACATACATACTACTACTACATCTCTTTATCAACCAGTCTATATTAGCAGCAGACACAGTACAGTACGGTAGTCCACGGCTGTAGCTACCTCTGTGTCGGCACACGGCAGTCCGTCCATAATTGTATACCACCTACCCGTGGTTTTTTTTTCTTTCTTCTTTATACATACATACTACTACTACATCTCTTTATCAACCAGTCTATATTAGCAGCAGACACAGTACAGTACGGTAGTCCACGGCTGTAGCTACCTCTGTGTCGGCACTGGGCAGTCCGTCCATAATTGTATACCACCTACCCGTGGTTTTTTTTTCTTTCTTCTTTATACATACATACTACTACTACATCTCTTTATCAACCAGTCTATATTAGCAGCAGACACAGTACAGTACGGTAGTCCACAGCTGTAGCTACCTCTGTGTCGGCACTCGGCAGTCCGTCCATAATTGTATACCACCTACCCGTGGTTTTTTTTTCTTTCTTCTTTATACATACATACTACTACTACATCTCTTTATCAACCAGTCTATATTAGCAGCAGACACAGTACAGTACGGTAGTCCACGGCTGTAGCTACCTCTGTGTCGGCACTCGGCAGTCCATCCATAATTGTATACTAGTATCCATCCATCTCCATTGTTTACCTGAGGTGCCTTTTAGTTGTGCCTATTAAAATATGGAGAACAAAAATGTTGAGGTTCCAAAATTAGGGAAAGATCAAGATCCACTTCCACCTCGTGCTGAAGCTGCTGCCACTAGTCATGGCCGAGACGATGAAATGCCAGCAACGTCGTCTGCCAAGGCCGATGCCCAATGTCATAGTACAGAGCATGTCAAATCCAAAACACCAAATATCAGTAAAAAAAGGACTCCAAAACCTAAAATAAAATTGTCGGAGGAGAAGCGTAAACTTGCCAATATGCCATTTACCACACGGAGTGGCAAGGAACGGCTGAGGCCCTGGCCTATGTTCATGGCTAGTGGTTCAGCTTCACATGAGGATGGAGGCACTCAGCCTCTCGCTAGAAAAATGAAAAGACTCAAGCTGGCAAAAGCAGTAGCACCGCAAAGAACTGTGCGTTCTTCGAAATCCCAAATCCACAAGGAGAGTCCAATTGTGTCGGTTGCGATGCCTGACCTTCCCAACACTGGACGTGAAGAGCATGCGCCTTCCACCATTTGCACGCCCCCTGCAAGTGCTGGAAGGAGCACCCGCAGTGCAGTTCCTGATAGTCAGATTGAAGATGTCAGTGTTGAAGTACACCAGGATGAGGAGGATATGGGTGCTGCTGGCGCTGGGGAGGAAATTGACCAGGAGGATTCTGATGGTGAGGTGGTTTGTTTAAGTCAGGCACCCGGGGAGACACCTGTTGTCCGTGGGAGGAATAGGGCCGTTGACATGCCTGGTGAAAATACCAAAAAAATCAGCTCTTCGGTGTGGAAGTATTTCACCAGAAATGCGGACAACAGGTGTCAAGCCGTGTGTTCCCTTTGTCAAGCTGTAATAAGTAGGGGTAAGGACGTTAACCACCTCGGAACATCCTCCCTTATACGTCACCTGCAGCGCATTCATAATAAGTCAGTGACAAGTTCAAAAACTTGGGCCGACAGCGGAAGCAGTCCACTGACCAGTAAATCCCTTCCTCTTGTAACCAAGCTCACGCAAACCACCCCACCAACTCCCTCAGTGTCAATTTCCTCCTTCCCCAGGAATGCCAATAGTCCTGCAGGCCATGTCACTGGCAATTCTGACGAGTCCTCTCCTGCCTGGGATTCCTCCGATGCATCCTTGCGTGTAACGCCTACTGCTGCTGGCGCTGCTGTTGTTGCTGCTGGGAGTCAATGGTCATCCCAGAGGGGAAGTCGTAAGCCCACTTGTACTACTTCCAGTAAGCAATTGACTGTCCAACAGTCCTTTGCGAGGAAGATGAAATATCACAGCAGTCATCCTGTTGCAAAGCGGATAACTGAGTCCTTGACAACTATGTTGGTGTTAGACGTGCGTCCGGTATCCGCCGTTAGTTCACAGGGAACTAGACAATTTATTGAGGCAGTGTGCCCCCGTTACCAAATACCATCTAGGTTCCACTTCTGTAGGCAGGCGATACCGAGAATGTACACGGACGTCAGAAAAAGACTCACCAGTGTCCTAAAAAATGCAGTTGTACCCAATGTCCACTTAACCACGGACATGTGGACAAGTGGAGCAGGGCAGGGTCAGGACTATATGACTGTGACAGCCCACTGGGTAGATGTATGGACTCCCGCCGCAAGAACAGCAGCGGCGGCACCAGTAGCAGCATCTCGCAAACGCCAACTCTTTCCTAGGCAGGCTACGCTTTGTATCACCGCTTTCCAGAATACGCACACAGCTGAAAACCTCTTACGGCAACTGAGGAAGATCATCGCAGAATGGCTTACCCCAATTGGACTCTCCTGTGGATTTGTGGCATCTGACAACGCCAGCAATATTGTGTGTGCATTAAATATGGGCAAATTCCAGCACGTCCCATGTTTTGCACATACCTTGAATTTGGTGGTGCAGAATTTTTTAAAAAACGACAGGGGCGTGCAAGAGATGCTGTCGGTGGCCAGAAGAATTGCGGGACACTTTCGGCGTACAGGCACCACGTACAGAAGACTGGAGCACCACCAAAAACTACTGAACCTGCCCTGCCATCATCTGAAGCAAGAAGTGGTAACGAGGTGGAATTCAACCCTCTATATGCTTCAGAGGTTGGAGGAGCAGCAAAAGGCCATTCAAGCCTATACAATTGAGCACGATATAGGAGGAGGAATGCACCTGTCTCAAGTGCAGTGGAGAATGATTTCAACGTTGTGCAAGGTTCTGATGCCCTTTGAACTTGCCACACGTGAAGTCAGTTCAGACACTGCCAGCCTGAGTCAGGTCATTCCCCTCATCAGGCTTTTGCAGAAGAAGCTGGAGGCATTGAAGAAGGAGCTAAAAGGGAGCGATTCCGCTAGGCATGTGGGACTTGTGGATGCAGCCCTTAATTCGCTTAACAAGGATTCACGGGTGGTCAATCTGTTGAAATCAGAGCACTACATTTTGGCCACCGTGCTCGATCCTAGATTTAAAACCTACCTTGGATCTCTCTTTCCGGCAGACACAAGTCTGCTGGGGTGCAAAGACCTGCTGGTGACAAAATTGTCAAGTCAAGCGGAACGCGACCTGTCAACATCTCCTCCTTCACATTCTCCCGCAACTGGGGGTGCGAGGAAAAGGCTCAGAATTCCGAGCCCACCCGCTGGCGGTGATGCAGGGCAGTCTGGAGCGACTGCTGATGCTGACATCTGGTTCGGACTGAAGGACCTGACAACGATTACGGACATGTCGTCTACTGTCACTGCATATGATTCTCTCAACATTGAAAGAATGGTGGAGGATTATATGAGTGACCGCATCCAAGTAGGCACGTCACACAGTCCGTACTTATACTGGCAGGAAAAAGAGGCAATTTGGAGGCCCTTGCACAAACTGGCTTTATTCTACCTAAGTTGCCCTCCCACAAGTGTGTACTCCGAAAGAGTGTTTAGTGCCGCCGCTCACCTTGTCAGCAATCGGCGTACGAGGTTACATCCAGAAAATGTGGAGAAGATGATGTTCATTAAAATGAATTATAATCAATTCCTCCGCGGAGACATTGACCAGCAGCAATTGCCTCCACAAAGTACACAGGGAGCTGAGATGGTGGATTCCAGTGGGGACGAATTGATAATCTGTGAGGAGGGGGATGTACACGGTGATATATCGGAGGATGATGATGAGGTGGACATCTTGCCTCTGTAGAGCCAGTTTGTGCAAGGAGAGATTAATTGCTTCTTTTTTGGTGGGGGTCCAAACCAACCCGTCATATCAGTCACAGTCGTGTGGCAGACCCTGTCACTGAAATGATGGGTTGGTTAAAGTGTGCATGTCCTGTTTATACAACATAAGGGTGGGTGGGAGGGCCCAAGGACAATTCCATCTTGCACCTCTTTTTTCTTTTATTTTTCTTTGCGTCATGTGCTGTTTGGGGAGGGTTTTTTGGAAGGGACATCCTGCGTGACACTGCAGTGCCACTCCTAGATGGGCCCGGTGTTTGTGTCGGCCACTAGGGTCGCTAATCTTACTCACACAGCTACCTCATTGCGCCTCTTTTTTTCTTTGCGTCATGTGCTGTTTGGGGAGGGTTTTTTGGAAGGGACATCCTGCGTGACACTGCAGTGCCACTCCTAGATGGGCCAGGTGTTTGTGTCGGGCACTTGGGTCGCTGAGCTTAGTCACACAGCTACCTCATTGCACCTCTTTTTTTCTTTGCGTCATGTGCTGTTTGGGGAGTGTTTTTTGGAAGGGCCATCCTGCGTGACACTGCAGTGCCACTCCTAGATGGGCCAGGTGTTTGTGTCGGCCACTAGGGTCGCTTAGCTTAGTTATCCAGCGACCTCGGTGCAAATTTTAGGACTAAAAATAATATTGTGAGGTGTGAGGTATTCAGAATAGACTGAAAATGAGTGGAAATTATGGTTTTTGAGGTTAATAATAATATGGGATCAAAATGACCCCCAAATTCTATGATTTAAGCTGTTTTTTAGGGTTTTTTGAAAAAAACACCCGAATCCAAAACACACCCGAATCCGACAAAAAAAATTCGGTGAGGTTTTGCCAAAACGCGGTCGAACCCAAAACACGGCCGCGGAACTGAACCCAAAACCAAAACACAAAACCCGAAAAATTTCAGGCGCTCATCTCTAATAATCACTGGCACCTGATCGCTTTACCCCTGAAGAAGTCCTTGGTGATGAAACGCGTTGGGTTTTTCTGGCTCACGCAACATCTGCATCTTATTAAGATCAAACTCCACAAAAAGAACCTAGTGTATTTAATGTGGATGAATTTGCTTTCACTGCTGTGAATCGCCTATTATGTACTGTATATGTGGATGTGAACTGATACCATTGTTTTTTTATCCATTTTATTGGGAATAAATATTTTATGTAAAAGTGAAGTCTATAGTGACTTAAAGGAATATTGTGAATACTGTGACTACCATACTGTTTATATTGGGAAGTCATAAACTTAGCACCCACAGATTTTGTATTTATACACAGTGTGTGTGTGTGTGTGTGTGTGTGTGTGTGTGTGTGTGTGTGTGTGTGTGCGTGTGTGTGTGCGTGTGTGTGTGTGTGTATATATATATATATATATATATATAAACCCTTTGAAGTATCCATCTGTAATATTAGTGCAGACACTGCTAGCTTCAGTCAGGTGATTCTCCTAATTAAGCTTTTGAAAAATCATCTTGAGAAATTTGTTTGATAAAGATTGAACAAATAGATTCCACTAAGTATGTTGGACTTGTTGATCAAGTCCTTTATTCGCTTCATCAGGATCCAAGGGATGCCATCATCTTAAAATTGGATCACTACATTTTGACGACCATGCTTGTGTTTTTCTTTTCAACTGACCCAGATCTTAAGCGATGAAAACAGCTTTCGGGTGAGTAAGTTGGCAGCCCAAGTGATACATGACACAATTACATCTCCTCCTTCAGTTTCTCCAGCAGCTGCCAGGAAACAACTCAACTGGCCAGGTCTAAAAGAAATGCCTAAAATTAGTGACACCTCTAACATTACTCTACCTCAGAGGTTCACAAACTCGGTCCTCAGGACCCCACACGGTTCACGTTTTCCATGTCACCCAGCAGGTGCACTGTGTATCACCAACTGTCACATTTAAAAAATTTACAGGTGACCTGCAAAACATGAACCGTGTGGGGTCCTGAGGACCGAGTTTAAGAACCTGTGCTCTATCTGATACGGTCACCATCCAAAGATTGGTGGAGGATTATTTTCATGACACTGTACAAATAGGTACGTCCCTTTGACTACTAGAAAGAAAATATGAGCCCAAGGGTTCATGTGGGCATTATACACAGGTGCAGCAATATATACTGCTTGAAATTTGGTGAGTTTTGATAAGAGATGTGCGGAAAAGGTAGGCACCTACAGTAACATAGATTTTTTTACTCCCGAATTTTGACTATAATAATGATTAGAATTATACAGTGAAGATATTTATAATATATTCTTTGTATTTTTCATATACTTTATATAGTGAAAACTCTTGACATATACTGGAGTATGACGGGAAAGGCTCTACCTAACTTGGCTCACCCCACCACACATCACTGAGAGGCAAGAAGCATTGCAAGCAACATGCAAAGCTTGATACATTCTGTCCATACAGGTTTGACCATTTTTCCTGGGTATTGAAAGATGATGGTGTAGCTATGGTCTATGCAGGCCCAGCGCTACCCGCTCAGCAAAGGGATGCAGTGCAGGGAGGCGCCAGGCTGGAGAGGCGTTCTCCCTGCTCTTCATCCCTGAGCTGATGTGTCTGCTGCTGCCATCAGCTGCACCTGTCACACTGTAGGACAGGCAGCAGCGCCGTCAGCTAGAAGTCTCCTCTCCCCCTCCCCTGTAAGCCTGTGACAGTGCAGTGTGCGAAGCAGAGGGTCGAGACCTAGAAAGGGGTGGGGCCGCATGAACTGAGGGGCGGAGCTACACCGGACAAAGCTGCAGCCTGCTACACAAGAGAATGAACTGCTCCAGCTCAAGCAGCCAGACTTCCTTAGGTAAGTTTGGATGGAAAGAGAGTTGGTGAGTGAGAGAAAGTGTGTGAGTATTTGTGTGTGTGTGTATATATATATATATATATATATATATATATGTGTATGTGTGTGTATCTGTATGTGTATAGTGGGCGTTATATGTGTTAGCATCACTGCTACAAGGGGCGTTATATGTTTAAGCGTCACTACTACAGGGGGCGTTATAAGTGAATGTGTCACTGCTATGGCAGCGTTATATGTGTGTCACTGCTACGGGGGTATTATATGTTTAAGCATCACTGCTACAGGGGGCGTTATAGGTGTAAGCGTCACTGCTACAGGGTGCGTTGTGTGTGCAAGTGTCACTGCTACAGGGTGCGTTGGGTGTGTAAGCGTCACTGCTAAGAGGGTTCTGTGTATAAACGGCACTGCTACAGGAGGCATTATGTATATAGCGGTGCCTCTACTGGGAGCATTATGTATAAGCGGCACCACTAGTAGGGGCATTACTTATAAGTGGCACCACTACTGGGGGCATTATGTGTATAAGCAGTGCCAGTGCTGGGTGCATTATGTGTATAAGTGGTGCCACTACTGGGAGCCTTATGTATAAGCGTCACTACTACTGGGGTCATTATATGTATAAGCAGCACTATTACGTACGGTGTAATGTGAATAAGATTGTGCTGCTGAGTGGCGTAATTTGAAACTGGGATACTATTGTGTGGCCGACCACACCCCTTTTTTGGTGCGATCCAAAGGCATACGCTGTCCCTTTGTAAGGTATGGGAGGGCGCAAATTTATAGTTTGCAGGGGGGCACCGAACACCCTAGCACCAGCCCTGGGTCTTTGGGCCTGATTCAGAATTGCATGCAATACAGATATTTACGGCGTTGAGCAATTATCGTCCAACTGCTCTTTCATCACGGTCATACTTCACACATGCCAAGGTACCTTAGCAATGCCACTGGCAGCGAGGATTTATTTACAAAGTGATTGGCGGTCAGGGACTTTTGGGGGGAGGTAACTGGCGGCAAAAATGGGATCCGGTCTGAAGATCGACAGTGTCTAGGTCGACAATGTTTAGGTCGACCACTATAGGTCGACAGTCACTAGGTCGACATGGATGGAAGGTCGACAGGGTTTCTAGGTCGACATGTGCTAGGTCGACAGGTCTAAAGGTCGACATGAGTTTTTCACATTTTTTTTGGGGGGGATTTTTTCATAGTTAACGATCCACGTGGACTACGATTGGAACGGTAAAGTGTGCCGAGCGAAGCGGTAGCGGAGCGAAGGCACCATGCCCGAAGCATGGTGAGCAAAGCGAGCGATGCGAGGGGACGCGGTGCACTAATTTGGGATCCCGGTCACTTTACGAAGAAAACGACAAAAAAAAAATCCTCATGTCGACCTTTAGACCTGTCGACCTAGCACATGTCGACCTAGAAACCCTGTCGACCTTCCATCCATGTCGACCTAGTGACTGTCGACCTATAGTGGTCGACCTAAACATTGTCGACCTAGATACTGTCGATAAAACGAACCACACCCGGCAAAAACACAACATGTTTGGGCTGCGTCTTAGCCTACAACTGTGATCCTGTATGCAGAAAACATGGCGCCAGTGTCACAATTCCCGTGGCCAATAGAAGGCCTCTGTCATTTGCGTACAGGATAAAGCTGTGACTCAATTAGCGTACATCTCTGAACCAGGCCCTGTAACACATTTGGCTACAGAATGATATAATAAAAATTGGAATGAAGGTTTTAATATTCATAACAGTCAGACAGTAGTTGTATTGTCCTGTAAAAATGAACAAAACTAGGAAAACTGCCACTTTACCAGCTTTTAGCATGTTGTTGTAGAATTGCTAACCTGTAAATGTGGGTATATCAACAACAAAACTGTTAATGGCAAACATTTCTCCTGATGGTGAAAGGAACTGACAAGCCAGCTAAGTTGTAACAGGTGAATAGAAACAGCAAATTGACCTGTTATTACGAGCTGCTTGTTATACAGCCAAATTAATTATTTTATTTATTTATTTATTTATTTAAAGGCTACAGCCAGCTGACAAATAGCTATTCTCCCAGGAGTAATGAATAATACACAGCTGCCCCAGGCAGAGAGTAAAATCATATCTGCAGAGATTAGCCTATGCGTTTTCTTGCAGAACACTGAAACACCGAGCCCCTTTACATGGCAAGGCAGAAGGGCTTGGTAAAGAGTTGGCTGCAGCACCCAATAACACACCTGGCATCTCAATTGCTGGCTAAAGAAGGAAGAGTTCTATAAAGTATACATTCTGTACAGATTATAGCACAAGTGCCAATTTTAGTGTTCCAGTAATTCTGGTGGTCACTGCTTCCCATGCACGAGTTCAGGATGTTGCCCGTGCTGCACCCCTTCAGTGGAACGCTCTCCCCCGCTCCATTAGACTCTCCCCGACCTTGCAAAGCTTCAAAAGGGCACTGAAAAGCCCACCTATTTATCAAAGCGTACCCCTTCAATGCATAACCTAGTCCTTAGGCCGCTCCTCCATCCCCCTGCCCCATGCCTTGAACATCTCTGCTTTGCTTGCATACCGCCATCAGGTTTCCTCCTGCTTGCTTGCACCTTATGTCATCTGTCGCCCCTCCCCACTAGATTGTTAGCTCTTCACAGAGCAGGGCCCTCTTTCCTTTTGTTGTCTAAGCCCTCTTCTCGACACATTTCACTCAGCGACCACCTTTACCTGCTTTTTCTCCTACTGATAAAGGCTCCTCTCTATCTATGGCTGCCAGCCCCAAGTAGTACAATGATTACTCCCTCACTACTTACTGTACATCTAAGCTGTATTATGTTTTGAGAATTGTGGTGCTCTTTGTTACCTGTACTCCATTTTTGTTATTTATTTACTGTTATGCTAAGTTTTGTCTCCCTGTACTGTCCTTTGTACGGCGCTGCGAAACACTTCTGGCGCCCTATAAATAAAATGTAATAATAATAATAAAAATAAATCTCTACCAAGAACCTTATCTCCAGATTCTAGAATTCTGGACAGAAATATGATTAAACTATATGTCATAATAATACATATAGCTATTGGAAGAAAATATTAATGTTATAGGTGTAGTCAGAATTTCAGAAATGATGAGAAAAGATGCCGTTTCTTCAGCCAGTCACTCCGCATGCATGCTACTATGAAACTGAACCATGTTTAATGTAAAGGCCAGTAAGGTCACAGCTTGGGGTGCCCCTGATTGTGGGGGTGTGAGAAAGACTGATATCCATGCTTTGTAATAACCTCCCACTGTACGGTGCGCTACATTGTCAGGTCAGACCAGAAATCAGGCATGCGGTAGAAAGAAAAAAAAAACACACAAAAAAACAACAAACATCTTATTGTTAAATAAACAACATAAAATAACACAGGATTTATGATAGAAACATAATCTGGTTTAGTAGAGGTAGTATTTAAATCAGAATTGCCCAAGGACAGCAGATAAGACAAATGTGAACCTGCTTAGAAATCAATGCAATCTCCTCACATTCTACCCTGACACTGCAAGGTGGATGGAGGGGGAGAAAATACATTATGTATTCCTCACCACAGGTCAGTTGCTTAGCGACTGCATCACGGCTAATTGAAAGCGCAGAGGATTACTGACTGCAGGACCACTGGGCCAGGAAGAGGCAGATGTGAAGTCAGATGTAATCTTGCCAAGGGATGAAAGCAAAGACCCCATGTCCTTCTTCTACATCTAACCCTCCACTCTTGCATATCGCAGCAATACAAAGAATGCAATGACTTGCCACTGGGTATTAAAGGCATGCTTCTGCACATCAATAGGTCTGTGTATGGACTCGCCAGCGGGAGAAATAAACAGATCACAGCACTGTGATTAGAATTGTGAGTTTTCAGCACCAGATCATTAACAGTTCTAGATCAGGTTATGTGATATCTCCAGCCAGATACATTAGGGCACTGTTTGTCCGTGAATGATATTTATTTCATATACACAAATCTTTATCTCTCGTATAACACACAAAAATTATTTGGGCTTCACCTGAAAAGAAAATCAGATGCACAGAGGTGCTGATTGTAAGATTATGTTGTCACCGTAACACATACCGGATAATTGCAAAAAGCATTA
The DNA here is from genome assembly GCF_028390025.1 of Pseudophryne corroboree. Taxonomy (NCBI): domain Eukaryota; kingdom Metazoa; phylum Chordata; class Amphibia; order Anura; family Myobatrachidae; genus Pseudophryne; species Pseudophryne corroboree. The sequence continues at coordinate 147,115,584 of NC_086455.1, read as the reverse complement.
ACAGCATACACATTATGGCCCTCATTCCGAGTTGTTCGCTCGCAAGCTGCTTTTAGCAGCATTGCACACGCTAAGCCGCCGCCTACTGGGAGTGAATCTTAGCATAGCAGAATTGCGAACGCAAGATTAGCAGAATTGCGAATAGAAATTTCTTAGCAGTTTCTGAGTAGCTCGGGATTTACTCTGCCACTGCGATCAGTTCAGTCAGTTTCGTTCCTGGTTTGACGTCACAAACACACCCAGCGTTCGCCCAGACACTCCCCCATTTCTCCAGCCACTCCCGCGTTTTTCCCAGAAACGGCAGCGTTTTTTCACACTCTCCCATAAAACGTCCAGTTTCCGCCGAGAAACACCCACTTCCTGTCAATCACACAACGATCACCAGAACGAAGAAAAAACCTCGTAATGCCGTGAGTAAAATACCAAACTTCTTAGCAAATTTACTTGGCGCAGTCGCAGTGCGAACATTGCGCATGCGCAATTAGCGGAAAATCGCTGCGATGCGAAGAAAATTACCGAGCGAACAACTCGGAATGAGGGCTTATATTGCTAGCATGCTACTAATAACAATCGTAGAGGGCAAACTGAAAAGAACACACAGCAGTGCAATGTTTACAATGCAAATGAACACAAATACACAGTACAATCAGATATCACAGCTGTCTCTTCAGATTTGCCACCTCACAAGGGTGGTCATTCCGAGTTGTTCGCTAGTTGCTTTCGTTCGCTGCGCAGCGATCAGGCTAAAAATCGGCACTTCTGCGCATGCATATGCGGTGAAATGCGCACGCACGTCGTACTATTACAAAGAAAGATGCAGTTTTACACAAGGTCTAGCGAAGCTTTTCAGTCGCACTGCTGACCGCAGAGTGATTGACAGGAAGTGGGTGTTTCTGGGTGTCAACTAACCGTTTCCAGGGAGTGTGCGGAAAAACGCAGGCGTACCAGATAAATACACAGGCGTGGCTGGGGAAACGGAGGCATGGTTGGCCGAACGCAGGGCGTGTTCGTGACGTCAAAACAGGAACTGAATAGTCTGAAGTGATCGCAAGCTAGGAGTAGGTCTGGAGCTACTCTGAAACTGCACAAAAATATTTTGTAGCCGCTCTGCGATCCTTTTGTTTGCACTTCCGCTAAGCTAAGATACACTCCCAGAGGGCGGTGGCTTAGCGTTTGCACAGCTGCTAAAAGCAGCTAGCGAGCGAACAACTCGGAATGACCCCCAAGATCTATAGGGGCCTACACACTCAGCGATGCTTGCAATTTTGATGATGACCAGTCTAAAGGATAGATCATCATCCAAATTGACTTTCCTTGCAAAGCGACAAATAACCAACGATAAACGACCACGTGGGATAGATGACTTTGGATGCTGCCACATGGGTAGTTTTCAGATCACTCTGCAGGTTCCCCTCCTGTTTGGAAACATGCCCAAAGACTGGAGCTACATACAGTATACCCTGGCATGACAGGACTGCTAATGATGATATGTCACTTGTATGCTTGCGACGCAACTGTATATGGTGAAAACTGTGACCGTGGAGCAGGGGAGCTTTTAGAGAGGAACAGGCTCACGTGCAGCCTCCTCTGTCCGGCCACCTCCTCTCTGCCAGTGCCCAGCAGTGGAGCAGCGCTGTAGAGAGTCTGAGTAATAGAGTGCTCAGACCCTAATGTGCATGCACAGGTCTCCGGGAAGATGGCGCGGTGGCCATTTTGCCAGTGATTTCTGCAGTGGTGCAGCCATCGGCGGCTGAACTCCGGAGGGGTGATTAGTTTTAAAAAAATGGGTGCAGTGTGTACGGTGTGGGTTCCCCTGGACTCAGTGGCCCGTGTGCACCACACACACTGCACCCATTATAAATACGCCAGTGCCACGGAGCGCATGCTGAATTTGAGGGGATTTGGGTCTAAATAAGGAGCACAAAAAATATTAGGGTAGATGGGAGGGATTCCAATGCATCCAGCTACTCACTATTGGCCCCTGATCATCAACTGTGTGGTGGAGTTTGTATATTATCCCTGTACTTGAGTGGGTTTCCTCCGGGTACTCCAGTTTCCTCCCACACTCCAAAAATATACTGGTAGGTCAATTGGATCCCAACAAAAAGTAACCCTAGTGTGTACATGATATTAAAAAAAAAGGTAGGAAAGTGTATCAAATGGCACAATGCAGCTATAGTACTTGATGGTTTAAAAATAAATGTCACCACATTTAAGAACTAAAATAGATACAACAAATATAAACCTTCCTAGTACACACAGCGCAAACAAAGAAAAGGGAAATACGTTCCTGATTGAATATGTGGAGTCAGATGTCTCTGTCTCAACCTTCCAGGCAAGTAGAATCCAGTTCGTATACTCCCAATATGAAACAGAAAAATAGCGAGAGAACAACCAATGTGTAGTACTTCACAATAATTAATCAAAAACGTCTTTTAAGAAAACGAAGCAGGTCTCCAAATCCAGCGTATCCCACTCACTCAGTGATAGGTGGATATATGTATATCAAGGTATCTTTGTGCAATAAATTGCCGTATCCATACACCCTTGGAGTGTTCAATAGAAATAGATGGGAAGGAGGGTAATTCATCAAATATAGAGCGTACCCAAAAACTCACAGGAAAAAGAGAGATATGAAGTACATCAAGGTTTCTTTAAAGTGTGTAATTTTATTGCACACAGCGTACCCCAACTCACTAGATGATGTGAAGCAATTCCTATCAAGGTATCTTTACTTGGTTGTCTCGGTAAATATTCCTTCCTTCCAGATTATCCTATATGTCCTCAAGCACATTAGGAGGAAAGAGGTTCCTGACAAACAGGTACAGCAATGAGCGGACAATCTGTGGTCTCTGACTGGCTGCAGAGGTCTGTAATAGGCTGCTGGACGGTCTATCACCCATTGGACTCTGTAATAGGCTGCTGGACGGTCTATCACCCAATGGATAGATCTATGCGCGCCACGCTTTTTCGTCTCCCTCCAGGGGGGTTGTGGACCCCCAAGAGAGAGATAAAGTGTCGGTATGCGGGCTGTCGGGATTCCGGCGCCGGTATACTGTGCGCCGGGATCCCGACAGCCAGCAAACTGAAGACCACCTATGCACAGAGCTTCAATGCGATGGGAGGCTTCGCTGGGTGCCCGTTGCTGTCAATGGGGACCATACCACTTACACGTTCTATATATGCCTCACCATAAACAGTAGTAAGCAGAGCTTACCGCTCTTTGCTAAATGCTGATATGATCCCTCCCCGCTGTGTCGTTACTGCCTTCAGCTCATAGCATACTAAGTGGGGATGGAGGGTCCCCCTAGTGGTGTCCCAACGCTTCCTGTCTGGGGGGAGCAGGCAGCATCTACTGGTGCCCTATCTTTATCAGGTGATGCCCAGCTCACCTGTCCAGCACTCCTTGCTTATCTTATACTCTTTTGCTCTCTCTGCCCTATTCCTGCTCAGAGCCCAGATAGCAAGGACCATTCAACACTACGGCCGGCGTGGAGGGCTGTGGGGACACTGACTCAGGGTCGGACTGGCCCACAGGGGTACCAGAGAAACCACCGGTAGGCCCCACTGCCTGAGGGCCCACTCCTTCCTCTCGGGATTAGGTTCCAGACTGAGCACTTGTATTATACATGGTAGATATGTTGCATTACACTGCACTAAACTATTGTGTATTTCAAGCCTCTGTGGAGGCTGGCCACACCCCCTTTGTAGGCTGGTCACACCCCTAAAAATGGGCCCCTATAACTGCATTCCCCCGGTGGGCCCTTCGTGCCCCAGTCCGACACTGCACTATCTGGTCAGTGGAGGGCTGCAGGGGTCATTGACAGGCAGAATATATACTGTATATATATTCAATTATTTACCGGATCAACCGAATATTGTCTTTAAAAAGGCTATAAATATAAAATCTTTGTTTCAAAGAGCAGGCTGCCTGAGCGTAGGGCAGTAATGCAACAGGAGCATTTTATGTCAGATGTTAAAGGATTTTTTCCTTGTGGATCTTGCAAAGTCTGTCCCTTTGGTTTAAAGACCAAGGTGGTCATTCCGAGTTGTTCGCTCGGTAAATTTCTTCGCATCGCAGCGATTTTCCGCTTAGTGCGCATGCGCAATGTTCGCACTGCGACTGCGCCAAGTAAATTTGCTATGCAGTTAGGAATTTTACTCACGGCTTTTTCATCGTTCTGGTGATCGTAATGTGATTGACTGGAAGTGGGTGTTTCTGGGCGGAAACTGGCCGATTTAGGGGCGTGTGGGAAAAAACGCTACAGTTTCTGGGAAAAACGCGGGAGTGGCTGGAGAAACGGAGGAGTGTCTGGGCGAACGCTGGGTGTGTTTGTGACGTCAAACCAGGAACGACAAGCACTGAACTGATCGCACTGGCAGAGTAAGTCTCGAGCTACTCAGAAACTGCACAGAGAAGTCTTATCGCAATATTGCGAATCTTTCGTTCGCAATTTTAAGAAGCTAAGATACACTCCCAGTAGGCGGCGGCTTAGCGTGTACAATGCTGCTAAAAGCAGCTTGCGAGCGAACAACTCGGAATGAGGGCCCAAGTTATTTGGGGGGACTGATAATAAACAAAAACTATACTTAGTTACATAAACTGCAACTCAATATATGTCATATACATGTTAACCTGTCCATGTGGATTAAATTATATAGGAGAAACGAAAAGAATGCTGAAAGTGAGATTATTAGAACATATAAGAAACATAAAACACGGATTTATGAATCACAGTATCTCACGTCATTTTAAACAGGTGCATAAGAGTAATCCTGAGGGTCTTAAATTTGTAGATAATAGGGGGTCATTCCGAGTTGATCGTAGCTGTGCTTAATTTAACACAGCTACGATAATTCACACTGACATGCGGGGGGACGCCCAGTACAGGGCTAGTCCGCCCCACATGTCAGTGCTGTCTCCCCCCCGCAGATGTGCAAAGGCATCGCACAGCGGCGATGCCTTAGCACTTCAAGAGTAGCTCCCGACCAACGCAGCTTTAGCGCGCTGGCCGGGAGCTACTCATCGCTCCCCGGCCGGTAGCGGCTGCGTGTGATGTGTTGGCCGGTCCACGCCCCCTAAACAGCAGCTTAACGCCGCCGTCCAGCCGCCTCCCGCCCAGCGACCGCCTCTGCCTCAGAGGCGATTGCTAGGCAACAACGGCTGCCATGCACCGGCGCAATGCGGCGCTGCAAGAAAAATGCAGCAAGTGATCGGGTCGGAATGAACCCCATTGAACATATGTCCCATCCTAAAATGGGGGAAAATAGGTATAAAATGTTGCTTAAGAGAGAATCCTTTTGGATATTAACCCTGGATACATTATATCGGAAGGGGTTAAACGAGGGATATGAGATCACTCCCTTTATAGAATAATGTGCATTTAGATGTAACTGGATATTAGGTTTAATAAGTGTTTACTATCCTTGTTATGTTTTAATTGTAATTTGAGTGGGCGTTACTAACAGCACATTTGCCTCTAATAAGGGGTTAATGTGCATGCCTCATATATTTTTATAGAAATGTTTTTTGTAATGAGAATAGTATCAAGTGTGTTACATTTTAAATCATCATGTGTATTTTATGTTGTTTTTTTATACTGTTAATTAAATGTTGCAAAATAATGGATATGGTGGCTGATTCCGACCTGCTCGCTAGGCTGCGTTTTCTCACAGCCTGCAGTCAGATCTGAACTGCTCATGCGTATGCACCACAATGCGCAGGCGCAACGAACCTCAGCTACGGGGATCGCCGTCAGCGAGGGGATTGTGCGAAAATTCCGAACGCACCGGCGATCGCAAGGAGATTGACAGGAAGAGGGTGTTTGTGGGTGGCAACTGACTGTTTTCAAAAAGTGTCTGGAAAAATTCAGGTGTGTCCAAGCGTTGGAAGGGAGGGTGTCTGACGTCAAATACAGTCCCAGACAGGCTGATGTAATCGCAGTGGCTGAGTAAATCCAGGGCTGCGCAGAGACTGCACAAAATCAGTTGGTGCAGCTCTGCTACACATGCGTTCACATACTTGCACAGCTAAAATACCCTCCCCCTTTAGGCGGCGACTATCTGATCGCAGGGCTGGAAAAACTCTCCTGCTAGCGATCAGGTCTGAATTACCCCCATTGTGTACAAGTGCATGGATTTTGTATGACTGATTTAGAATGCAGCTTTAAATACATGATTAGGCTATGAATGGCCGCAGCAGCATGTAAATAGTAGGTTGAGTGTCAGCCAACCAGCCTCCTGACGAAGCCTCTGTGACAAAACCAGTTGGGGTGTAATCCGGCTGACACGTCTTCTCCCTGGGGTGAGCTTCTTCTGCCTGTCCTGCGGTCCGTATAGTGGCGTGCGGTCGGAGGTCAGCGGAAGCCAGCTGGCAGCAGCACGGTGTGCAGGTCCGGCGTTTGCAGCGGCATGAACGGATGGAGTTTGCTCCCATGGGTTCAGCATAAAATCTTGTGGTAATAAGCCCACAGTGCATTGTATTTCGGTATCAGTTTCAGCTCATTGTCTATATGTTTTTAAAAGGAACTTATTAAAACTCTTTCATGCACAATAGAGCGCTCCTTTCATTTCTCATTTTGCATATGTATATATATACATATATATATATATATATATATATATATACACTGCTCAAAAAAATAAAGGGAACACTAAAATAACACATCCTAGATCTGAATGAATGAAATATTCTTATTAAATACTTTGTTCTTTACATAGTTGACATATATATTGGTAGATGCTCAATTAGCTTAGTGATATCATTCAGGTGCTCGAAAGGGAGGGGTATTTCTGAGCAAGAAAAAAAGGCATTTGGTTTCCCCCAGCACCCTGCATGATAACAGTAACCAGATATAAATCCCACATAATAATAGAATTCAGAGATCTTCGTTACACATATTTTCGCAAATGTGTGGTTAAGCCCCAAAGCCGCATCAAGGCGTCTCTGTATATTTGGGGTCCCTAGCGCTATATCTAGGTGCAGGGTGTGGCACCCCAAAACACCAGCATAAGCCAGAAAGCCCAGCGTAGCATACCAGTGAAAAAACTATAGTGTTAATATATCAGTATTTAGGAAGCCGAAGCTGTAGAGAGGGTGATACAAACTTGAAATGTATTTAAAATAGAGAAATAGTGTTAAAAAATTAATAAGTGAAAAGTGTTAATAGAATGTAAAGGTATGCCACACTAAAGCCATCCAGCTCAGCCAGTCCAGAGGCACCACACCTCACACCTCCATTACCCCAATCTGGGTCTAATATCAACCTGCAAGGAGCCAGTATAAAATCTTGTGGTAATAAGCCCACAGTGCATTGTATTTCAGTATCAGTTTCAGCTCACCATACTCTATATATTTTTAAAAGCAACTTATTAAAACTCTTTCATGCACAATAGAGCGCTCCTTTCATTTCTCATTTTGCATATATATATGTCTTTAAAACAAGTCAAAATGAGGCTCAGTAGTGTGTGTGGCCTCCACGTGCCTGTATGACCTCCCTACAACCCACACAAGTGGCTCAGGTAGTGCAGCTCATCCAGGATGGCACATCAATGCGAGCTGTGGCAAGAAGGTTTGCTGTGTCTGTCAGCGTAGTGTCCAGAGCATGGAGGCGCTACCAGGAGACAGACCAGTACATCAGGAGACGTGGAGGAGGCCGTAGGAGGGCAACAACCCAGCAGCAGGACCGCTACCTCCGCCTTTGTGCATGGAGGAACAGGAGGAGTGCTGCCAGAGCCCCGCAAAATGACCTCCAGCAAGCCACAAATGTGCATGTGTCTACTAAAACGATCAGAAACAGACTCCATGAGGGTGGTATGAGGGCCCGACGTCCACAGATGGGGGTTGTGCTTACAGCCCAACACCGTGCAGGACGTTTGGCATTTGCCAGAGGACACCAAGATTGTCAAATTCGCCACTAGCGCCCTGTTCTCTTCACAGATGAAGGCAGGTTCTCACTGAGCACATGTGGCAGACGTGATAGAGTCTGGAGACGCCAAGGAGAACGTTCTGCTGCCTGCAACATCCTCCAGCATGACCGGTTTGGCAGTGGGTCAGTAATGGTGTGGGGTGGCATTTCTTTGCGGGGCCGCACAGCCCTCCATGTGCTCGCCAGAGGTAGCCTGACTGCCCTTAGGTACCGAGATGAGATCCTCAGACCCCTTGTGAGACCATATGCTGGTGCGGTTGGCCCTGGGTTCCTCCTAATGCAAGACAATGCTAGACCTCATGTGGCTGGAGTGTGTTAGCAGTTCCTGCAAGACGAAGGCATTGATGCTATGGACTGGCCCGCCCGTTCCCCAGACCTGAATCCAATTGAGCACATCTGGGACATCATGTCTCGCTCCATCCACCAATGCCACGTTGCACCACAGACTGTCCAGGAGTTGGCGGATGCTTTAGTCCTGGTCTGGGAGGAGATCCCTCAGGAGGCCATCCGCCACTTCATCAGTAGCATGCCCAGGCATTGTAGGGAGGTCATACAGGCACGTGGAGGCCACACACACTACTGAGCCTCATTTTGACTTGTTTTAAGGACATTACATCAAAGTTGGATCAGCCTGTAGTGTGTTTTTCCACTTTAATTTTGAGGGTGACTCCAAATCCAGACCTCCATGGGTTAATAAATTTGATTTCCATTGACAATTTTTGTGTGATTTTGTTGTCAGCACATTCAACTATGTAAAGAACAAAGTATTTAATAAGAATATTTCATTCATTCAGATCTAGGATGTGTTATTTTAGTGTTCCCTTCATTTTTTTGAGCAGTGTATATATATATATATATATATATATATATATAGGAACCAATATGGAACGGCACTCAAGAGGCTTTGATTTATGCAAACAACGTGTATTACAATTCAGCAGTACATCACTTCAATATATTATCGTTTCGGTGCCAACATGCACCCTCGTCAGGATATGATGCAGCACACGACAATAGACACATGCCTGTTGTGTGCTGCTTCATATTCTGACGACGGTGCATGTGGGCACCGAAACGATGATATATTGAAGTGATGTACTGCTGAATTGTAATACACATTGTTTGCATAAATCAAAGCCTCTGAGTGCCGTTCCATATTGGTTCCTATGTGTTGGCGGAAAACACAGCATCGGATCAGGACACCGGGGTAACAGTATCTATATATTGAGTGCCGGACCCAGTATATATATATATATATATATAGACAAATATGATATAGCGCTGATTATTGCCTTACAGAGAAAATATAAGATATGTGTATAAAGATACACTAAGCATGTGTCCATATATTTGAATCACAGCAACTTCATGTGGATGTTGCCAAAAGCACTAGATCCTCGTTATAATAGTGGGACCGCAGCTCCCCTTCCAACAATCCGAACTCCTCCGGAGAAAAAGTATCTGTCAACAAAGCATATATAGGGGGCGCTCCATAGTGCATAAAAGTTTTATTTTAAAAATACACAGGGTATTTTAAAACCAATTGTAAATATTCGTACCAGAAGGCAACCAGTGTGGGCTGGTTACCACGTGATTCAAGTAAAGGTGATCAATTGGAAAAGCAGCAGCAAGTGTCAGGCGATCATACCGGATACCTCCACCCGACGACGGCTGGTCTCCCCAGGCTCTCGGGCAGGAATCACACACGTCCCCGACTCCTTGCTCAGCGATACCAACGATCATGTACGTCACCAGACATCAGAAGTCTATGACGAAACGCGCTGGGGCGGAGTCTGGTGACGTACATGATCGTTGGTATCGCTGAGCAAGGAGTCGGGGACGTGTGTGATTCCTGCCCGAGAGCCTGGGGAGACCAGCCGTCGTCGGGTGGAGGTATCCGGTATGATCGCCTGACACTTGCTGCTGCTTTTCCAATTGATCACCTTTACTTGAATCACGTGGTAACCAGCCCACACTGGTTGCCTTCTGGTACGAATATTTACAATTGGTTTTAAAATACCCTGTGTATTTTTAAAATAAAACTTTTATGCACTATGGAGCGCCCCCTATATATGCTTTGTTGACAGATATATATATATATATATATATATATATATATATATATGTAAAAACAATTTTCCTGAACCTTTAGCTGGGTTCTGCTTGGAAAAAATGGATGCTGCACTCGCTGGATTTGTGAATTTGTAATGACAGTCTTGTATTCAAAATCACATTGTTAACAAAAAAGTGTTGAAAACATCAAAGTCACATCCCAACGACTGACAAGCCTTTTCCTCATGTTGAGTAACCTGAATAAAACAAACCAAACATGTGCAACCAAACAGTTCAGGAAAATTGTTCTTCTACATGCATCCACGGAGGGCACCCCGGTGTTTACACATTTGATTCGTCCAGAGTGCCAGACTATCAGTATATAGTATATATACAGTATATATATATATGTGTGTGTGTGTATATACACATTCCAAAAATAGATAGGCACTCGGAGACAGCAATCAAGCAACCAGCATGTATTAAAGGTCTAGTACTTTCGGGTCCGGTGACCCGTCCTCAGTTTGTTTTTTGCTGTGTGGTCCTGAGGACGGGTCTGCGGACCCAAAAGTACTAGACCTTTAATACACGCTTGTTGCTTGATTGCTGTCTCCGAGTGCCTATCTATTTTTGGGATGTATGGACATTTGGAATGTAGCACCGAGCACGTTGCATTATTTGACAGGAGTGCCGGCCTACGGATATGTATATGTTTGAAACATGCCTGTGAATATCAAGGGAACAACAGAGGGAAAAGGTGAACAGACTCGCACTTTTGAAAAGCTGTCTCCGCAGCAAAAGCTGCTTTTCGGAAGTGATACTTAAGTTAATGAGGCTTGATGAATGCCTCCGAAATGTTCATTGAACTCGCTGTGAGTTCAATACCTAATTATCACTAGTTATATATTTTTTTCATGATGAATAGGCCCCTAAATGAGCCAACAAGAAACTGATATTTTCTAATTAACTTTATATGGGGACAATAATGGCTGCAAATGGTTTCAAGAAGCCGAATGCTGCTAATATAATGAGACATTACATAGATGCATTGTGAAATAAACTTAGGGAAACAACTTATCAAATAATACTGATAGACGAAGATGATTAATTATTGGAAAACTCTGTTGATTTTCTTGGTGGAGTTAAAGGGTTATTTTATCCTTAAGGATAAAAGAGATGAGAATTTGCTTCAGAACTGGTTGCCATGAAATATCCATGAAAGACAAAAGAAATAGGATTTTTGTTTTTCTAGGTGAAAGCGGAGTTTGTCTATCGTCCACAATAAGTGTAAGCAGGTGTCTGAAAAACAGTATTTTGTGTCTCACTTTTTTTTTTTTTTTTTTAAAGATGAATAAGTCTTAATTCCTGGCAAATTCCACCCAATGCACTTGCTCCCACAGGACAATGAGAATGAAGGGTAATTGATATTTTAGTGCTACTTAAACACTAACATTGTTCATTCTCAGCAGCTTCACAAGATTAAATAGCGTAACCATTCAGATTGCAGGGTATTGTATTTAATAATCAGTAATCAAGGCGAGAGATAATTAGGGAGGGAATGACACTTTTGGTTGCTTCCAAGGTGAGAAAGAACCAGTTCCTGCAGATTTTGTAGCAGGAAAGGGAAGGGGACTCAATATACCGATGTGCTCTCACACTCCTATCCTTTCTGCGCTATGTGGTGCGAGATGCATGGCGTGAATTAGCAACCCCGCTTGGGGTACCAATTCCCAGACTTTTGTATATTTCCTAAAATTTAGCATATTTTTCAAATTGTAGCTGCATACAAAGGGGGTAATTCTGAGTTGATCGCAGCTGCAAGTTTGTTAGCAATTGGGCAAAACCATGGTGGTCATTCCGAGTTGTTCGCTCGTTGCCGATTTTCGCTATGCTGCGATTTGTTGCTAAATGCGCATGCGCATGGTACGCAGAGCGCATGCGCTAAGTTATTTTACACAAAACTTAGTAGATTTTCTGGTGTTCGTGCGCCGCTTTTCAGTCGCACTGCTGATCGGTGAATGATTGACAGGAAAGGGGCGTTTCTGGGAGGTAACTGAGCGTTTTCCGGGAGTGTGCTAAAAAAACGCAGACGTGTCAGGGAAAAACGCGGGAGTGTCTGGAGAAACGGGGGAGTGGCTGGCCGAACGCAGGGCGTGTTTGTGACGTCAAACCAGGAACTAAACGCAATCTAGGAGTAGGTCTGGAGCTACTCAGAAACTGCATGGAAATATTTATTAGCAGTTCTGCTAATCTTTTGTTTGCTATTCTGCTAAGATAAGATACACTCCCAGAGGGCGGCGGCCTAGCGTTTGCAATGCTGCTAAAAGCAGCTAGCGAGCGAACAACTCGGAATGACCACCCATGTGCACTGCGGGGGAGGGGGGGGGGGAGGCAGATATAACATTTGCAGAGAGAGTTAGATTTGGGTGGGGCGTGTTGTTTCCAAATCTAACTCTCTCTGCACATGTTAGATTTGTCCCCCATGCAGTGCACATGGTTTTGCCCAACTGCTAACAAATTTGCTGCTGCGATCAACTAATAATTAGGCCCAAAGTCACTAGGCACGGGAGATTAGTACTTTTGTCACAAAGAAATTGGTATACAGTTGAAGATTAAGCACAAGGAAACGTGGCACAAAGCCTGGCATGGTTCACTCCTGGAAGAACTCCGTCTTTTGCCTTTTTACATAGCTTAGCGTCTGAAAATGCACACAGCTGCTGCATGCACTGCCAACGCCAGTGTCCAGTGTAACCGTGTATTGTCGTTTTGTTGTATTAGGGATGCGAATAAGACTCATATTTGTGAAACAGTTCATGGTGAGATGCATGGTGTTGCATAGTAGCAAAGTCAATGGCACGCCAAACAAGGCTATTTAGGGCAATCTGAGGATAGTTGCATGTGAATAGTATGTGGATAGTTGTATGTGGATAAGTGAAGGACAAGGAGGAGTTGAAAATGACTCCTAGGCGAAGGACTTGACAGACAGAGGAGAGCGCTTATGAATAGGAAAAGGATGGGAGGTGGGGACTCTTGGGATGGGGGAAGACAATGATTTCAGTTTAAGGACCTAATTCATGTTTGCATGCAATGCCGATGTTCACGCAACTGACCGATTATTAGCAGACTGTACATGTGCCGCGATCTTCCTGCAATTCTGCTCGCAGTGAGATCTTTAACACAGGGTGATTGACAGGAAGGAGCCATTTGTAGAGGTAACAGGGAGTGGCAGCAAAAAAAACAAGTGTGTGATGGCAGTTTTTGGGGGTGTTTATGCCTTGAGTTGTGATCACCTATGTAGAGAAACATGGCACCAGTGTCACTAATGCCGTGTCCAGTCTGCGTGACCATAGACTTACTGGAAGAGTCGGTGTTCTTCGTTACTACATCAGTGCTGCATATATGTACGCAGTTGCTGAGGACATTGCAATGACTCCAGTGAGCGTCTATCTTCTTTTCTTGGCGGCAGCATCACTTACGATGATTGGCAATGCCGTAAAAATGTGCAGCTGTGCAGGCAGACAAGAAAGAATTAGGCCAAGTGATATGGGGCTGGCAAGAATCCCTGGTGGGTTTAGTCACTGTGGCAGCAGGAGCAAGGTAGTGGGTTAGATCGTAGGGAACCGTGCAGATAATATAGACTGTTAGGAGCTAAGGAGGTGAACTGCAACAAAAGAAAATAGACTGCAGGCTCTGGTAAGTACTCATAGCACTTATATGAAATGCTGAAGGCTGCACAGGAGGCTGCAGAGCACAGAGAGCTAAAGACACAGCTTGGCTGTGTGATACGTTGCATTGGCAAATTCTAGGTTCCTAATTACCTGGTATATACCTGCAGCCACTGCCTGATTGGCTGCTGCGGTCAGCAGACTCTACTGTGCCCGGATTGGCTACTGGGGACGTTCTCCCAATTCCAAGATGGTGGCACCCATTACCCGGTGCCGCATTCTCATCTTCCAGCCTTATCAATACCTGAGCCCAGAGCAAGCTCCCTGGTTCCCGCCAGCCTGCCCACACATCTCACCTGCTGCCAGCAGCCCGCACCTCCGTCAGACGGCCTGCACCACTGCCAGATGGCCCCCGCCACAACGCCCGGATGGATAAGTCCCAGACCCGCACCATCCATTACCCCCCCCCCCTTTTTTTTGGGTGGCCACCAGATATACTTTGGGTTTCCCAGGATTCTCAGCATGAAACTTGTGGGCTAGAATAGGCACGTGGACATCTGAGGAATACTCCCAAGACCATTTTTCCAGCCCATAACCCTTCCCAGACAGCCATAATGCATACCAGAGTCCAGTACCTTCTTAATTTCAAGTTCAACTCACCTCTCAGTAAGCACCTTTGGAGGTTGTGGAAGAGTCTTCTGAAACCGATTCATAACCACGGGCTTTAGCAAAAAAATGTGAAATGAAGAAGGAACTTTAAGATATGGAGGTAGCTTCAGTATATATGCTACTTGGTTAATTATCCTCTCTACCGGGTAAGGACCATTGTAGCAAGGTGAAAATTTCATAGAAGGCATGCATAGTCGTACATTTTGAGTAGAGAGCCAAACTCGATCTCCCACTTTTAGACTTGTTACTGCTCTTCTCTTTTTATCAGCCAAAAATTTGTAATCAGAAGATTTTTGGAGACCCACATGAACCTCACTCCAAATCCTGGAGAAGTGCCATAAGGAATCTTCAACAGAAGGGAGATCAAAAATAGGTAAGCTCTGAAATTATGGAACCCATGGGTGTGTTCCATAGATGGTGAAGAAAGGAATATTACCCGTCGAGGAATGGAAGGTGTTGTTGTGAACAAACTCTGCACACGGAAGGTATTCTGCCCAATTATCCTGAGAAGACGATAAATGAATGGGGGGGAATGCTTCTAAATCTTGGTTAACCCGCTTTGTAGATCCTATGGTTTGCAGATGGTAGGCTGTTGAAAATGTTAATGTTATCTGTAGGGATGAGCACATAGCCCTCCAAAACTTTGCCACAAATTGGATTCCACAGTCTGACATAATTTCGGTAAGAAAACTATGTAGCCTAAAGATTTGTGAAATAAAGTGTTGCACTAATTTAGTGGCTGTGGGAAATCCTTTAAGATGGTCAAAATTAACCTTCTAGAAAAACATATCCATACCCATATTGTTGTGAACTCTTTGGAGTGTGGTAAATCAGTTATAAAGTCCATTGATAAATGGTTCCAAAGTCATTGCAGTATGGATAACGGTACTAAATTCCCTTCTAGAGACTGTTGGGATGTTTTACGCTGGGCACACTTTACAGAAGAAGGGATGAACGCTGAACACTTTGCATAAATTCTACAGTTTTATGGATACCGGAGTGGCCACTAAATCAGGATACATGTGCCCAAGCCATGAGTTTCTTCCTCAACTGTGGAGAGAAAAATGTTTTCCTCGGTGGAGGCTGAAGGTTCGTGGTGGCAAATACTTTAGTTTCTTGTACAAGATATTTCTGGTTTCTTCAGATTCAACTGAAGCAAGAGAATGATGCATGAACCAGGTCATAAAGTGAGAATAAAATCAAGCAAAATAAAGCAGGTAAAGAACATGGCCCAACAGGCTAAGCAAGGGTTAAGGCACTGGATGTTCTTCAGGAATATCAAGTTTCAATGGTCCGTGTATATGCTGATTGGTAGTTAGCATCCTCCAGTGCGAGCTTGACAGCTAACAGTTCTTGTTCTCTGATGGAATATTTCCTCTCACGAAAAAATTATTTGAGAAATATCCACAGGGATGAAGCTTGATGTCTTCGTATCTCTGGGAAAGAACAGCTCCCAAGCTGCCGAGGAGACATCAGCTTCCAGGAAAAACAGTTTTGGTGCTGTTATAAATGCTTGTTTAAGCAACTGAAAGGCTTCTTCTTCAGGAGGCCATTGTACAGGATTAGCTCCTTTCCATGTGAGGGCTGTATTTGTAGTCCCTAAAGCAGAAAATCCTTTAATGAACCTTCGGTAATATTTAGCGAAGCCTATGAATCGCTGCACCGCTTTAAGGGATATAGGTCGTGAACACCTCACAATGGGGGTGATTCCGAGTTGTTCGCTCGCTAGCTGCTTTTAGCAGCATTGCACACGCTAGGCCGCCGCCCTCTGGGAGTGAATCTTAGCTTAGCAGAATTGCGAACGAAAGATTAGCAGAATTGCGAATAGAAATTTCTTAGCAGTTTCTGAGTAGCTCGAGACCTACTCACAAATAGCGATCAGTTCAGTCAGTTTTGTTCCTGGTTTGACGTCACACACACGCCCAGCGTTCGCCCAGCCACTCCCCCGTTTCTCCAGACACTCCCGCGTTTTTCCCTGACACGCCTGCGTTTTTCCGCACACTCCCAGAAAACAGCCAGTTTCCGCCCAGAAACACCCACTTCCTGTCAATCACACTACGATCACTTCAACGATGAAAAATCTTCATTCGGATGTGAGTAAATCTATTAAGTTTTGAGCTAAAATACTAACCGCATGCGCACTGCGAACCATGCGCATGCGCATTTTTGCCTTAATCGCTCCGTTGCGAAAATCGACAACGAGCGAACAACTCGGAATGACCCCCAATGGCTTGTCATTTCTCCAGATCCATCTCTAGTCCAGAGCCTGAAAATATATATCCGAGTAAAGACATCAATGACTGCTCAAAGATACACTTCTCTAGTTTACAGAACAAACTGTTATCTTGTAATATGTCATTTAGGTAGACAACTACAGAGCTGTAAAGTAGAACCTGGAATATTTCTTTAACAAAATTTTGGAACATGGCAGGAGGAAACTAAGGCCGAATGGCATAACCAGATATTCTGTCTGTCTCTGGTATTAAACACGGTTTTTCATTCATCACAAGAGCGTATCCAAATTAGATAATACACACCCCTTAGAAACAATTTTTGTAAAAATCGTAGCCCCCTTTACTTTGTTGAAAAGCTCTGTTATTAGTGGTAGGCGGTACCGGTTCTTAATGGTAATTGAATTCAGCCCTCTGTAATCGATGCAAGGATGAAGGCCGCCATCTTTTTTTGAACAAAGAAGAACCTGGCTCCCACTGGCGAAGTAGATGGGCAGATGAATCCCTTAGACAGGTACTGTTGGATGTAATCTGACACTGCCTTCATCTCTGGATCTGATAGCGGATAGATCCGATCCCTTGGAGGACTCTTGCCAGGAATCAAATTAATTGGACAATCCCAGTCCCTATAAGAAGGCAAGACATCTCAAGGACCACAAAATCTTGTTATTCCAAGATTTTTCAGCTGCTGTGGCTCAGAAGAGAAAAGAATTCTCTGAGGTTTGCTCCTATTTGCATAATAAAAACATTCGTTTTGCCTTTTTGTACCCAGCCAAACTACGGGTCCTAGAAAATGGAAACCATGTTTTTTTTACAGACCCAGAGGTGACGAAGATGCATTTTTTTGACACACAGGTCGCCACCAAGGTCGCCAAATAGCTAGTTTATCAGTCATGGGTAATAGTAATAGTGTTCAGTGTGCGCACCGCTAGGCCTAGTTGGTGCCCACCATGGTTATGGTTGATAGGAAAAGTTTAGAAAAAGGAGTTATGAGTCATCGTGGATTATCGTTAATGTTTCACACAATATTGTTATACTACGTATTTTATGTCACCGTGTTGTTCATGCTATTAAAATTTTCTTTGATGTGGAAGCCTTGGGTTGAGTGGGGAGCCACCTTCACTTACTTAGAGATGTTGATTTTCGATCAGGTGTTTCCCTGCCCCTTTGGGGCTGAGTAGCCATGCCGTCCGCTGCTACTTCCTCATCTGAGGTAATGCCTCCAAAACCTATACAATTCATTTCCTGGAATGTTGATGGTCTGAATTCCCCAGTCAAACGACGTCGTGTAGCCACACACCTCAAATGCTTTCGCCCTGATGTGATTTTTTTACAGGAGACTCACTGGCAGAGAGGCGAAGAAAATATATTAAAGGCTCCTTGGCTTAGCCCATGTATATCTGCTCCTTTTCGCACGAAAGCCAGAGGAGTAGCTATACTTTTCAGAAAAGACCTTCCTGTAACTGTTTTGGAAGAAATTATTGATCCTGAAGGCAGATACATAATATTGGATATAGAGCTCTTCCATAATAAATTTACTCTGATCAATCTGTATGCCCCGAACATTAATACACATACATTTATTCAGGACCTTGGTCATACTCTCCAAAGTAGGATAAATTTCCCCTTGATAATGGGAGGAGATTACAACATGGTGGATGACCCCATAGTCGATAGATCACCAATTCTACCAAGGACCACAGACCCTTATAGCAAACACTTACTGGCTTTTCAAGATTCTTTAGACCTTTCTGATCCATGGAGACTGCTGCATCCTGGCAACAGAACACACACCCATTTATCACTGGCCCATGGAACCCTGTCTCGTATAGACAAATTCCTAATCGCAGATGGATTAATCTCCAATGTAAGTAAGGTGGACATACTGGACATATTGATTTCTGACCATGCCCCCGTAACTCTGTCCCTAGCTCACCTTCACATGTACCCAACGGATCATATATGGTGCTTCCCGCAATATTTGGCTAACTCTGAGGATTTTAAATTATATCTTACATACCACTGGACTAACTATGTTGATGAAAACATAGAATACTGGGACCGACCCGACATTTTTTGGAATGCCTCTAAGGCAGTAATGAGGAGTCATATAATTAGTTATGTTTCTCGGGGGGGGGAAAAGAAGCTAAAAAGGAATATTCTGTATTAAAAGCAGTGATGTCTATGACTTTCCAAAATTACACTTCCACCCCCACAGATGCCACTCTTACTGAATACAAACAGGCGAGACGCTTACTTGAAACTTACTTAGCGACTCAGGCGAAACACTTCCTAGATTACACCAAAAACAAATTCTATAGAAGGGGTAACAAGGCAGGTAGATTACTAGCGGTTTTTTCCCGACCTCCTAAAAAGAGACATACTATAACCGCTCTTCATCACCCCACATTGGGTCACATTATTACCAAATCTCAGGAAATAGTAGAGCAGTTTCAGACTTATTTTCAATCCCTGTTCAGCTCTACACCGGTGGATGCCGAGGTACAAGCACAATTGCTTATAGACAATGTGCTACCTCCGTTGACTACGGATCAAAGGGAGGCCCTAGTGGGCAAAATAACAGAGGAGAAAATTAATTCTGCCAACTTAAACCTGCCCCATGGTAAATCTCCTGGTCCTGATGGTCTGTCAGGGGACTATTATCGTACATTACAAACTCACATTGTACCAGCTTTATTAGAGTTGTTTCAGGCTATACATGAACGAAGCTGTCCTTCTCCTTTATTTAATAAAGCGTTCATCACCCTTATACCTAAACCTGGTAGGGACACGAACCTTCTTTCCTCCTATAGGCCGATTAGTTTACTGAATGTCGACTATAAATTATTAGCTAAAATAATGGCAACACGGCTTCAGTTTATTCTCCCAGACATCCTTACCACGACTCAACTAGGGTTTGTGACTGGCAGACATGCAGTCAAGGCAATCCGTACTGCACTGGCCGCCGTGGCAGCATCCCAGTCTCCATGTACAGATTCAAATATGCTCCTTAGCCTTGACGCCAATAAGGCTTTTGACATGGTCCTGTGGCCACACTACTGTTTTGGAAAAAAGAGGTTTTGATCCTGGATTTATTGACTATATTAATTTTATCTACAATAAACCATCTGCTTCTCTTTTGATAAATGGTATCAGGGGTCAACGATTCTTTTTGGAGAGAGGCACCCATCAGGGATGCCCTCTATCACCATTATTGTTTAATTTAGCTCTTGATCCTTTGCTTCGAACGTTGCAGGATTGGTCGGCCTTTCGGGGAATAAGAGAGGGCAGGCAGGAAATTAAGCTATCGGCCTTTGCCGATGATATTCTTCTTTATTTATCCGACCCCAAGCACTCTCTTCATCTTATTTTAGAAAAAATTCAATTATTATGCCAAATTTCGGGCTTTAGCATTAACATGGACAAATCTAAAGCACTACTGCTATATGGCAATACTACGTGCCCACACTGGACCACACACTTCCTGCTGTGTTGGGTATCAACGTATATCTCGTACCTAGGCATTATAGTGCCAAGGCACATTTCGGAATTATATAAACTTAATGTGGGCAAAGCCATACGTACTCTGACTGACAATATTAAGGGCACATTTCGGAATTATATAAACTTAATGTGGGCAAAGCCATACGTACTCTGACTGACAATATTAAGGGATGGGAACGCTTACCGTTGTCGTATTTGGGTTGGGCCAATTTACTTAAAATGGTAGCTATAACGCGCCAATTATACCCCCTACAAACACTCCCTGTCTTACTGACGAAAACGGACACACAACTGATCAATAAACTCATCAGAACTTTTATATGGAAGGGGGGATGTGCACGCATAGCATTACGTAAGCTTGCCCAGCCTAAATCCAATGGCTACAAAACAGCTCTGTTTACACGAATACGTGCCTGGAACAAAAATTTTTGACGAACGTTGACTTGACGTGTTTTCTTCATCAACATGATCAGGAAATCTCAGACCATATCAAGTCTAACCCGCTTTTATGGTCTACCAGGAGAATGTGGCACATCTTACGCCATAACGCGAAGTTGTGTCAATATTATTCTCTACATCTACCACTAACCCAAAACCCTGAATTCTTGGACGGCATGGCTGCTCACCCCTTTACTGTGTGGAGGGAGGCTGGAATAACATCGATTCGAGCATTAGTTTCTACGGATGAACGCCGTATGCTGACTTTTTCTGAGATATCCGAAAAACATACTGTAGTTACTCAGTCTCCTCTGCCATTCCTGCAAATGCGATTTTATGTCAGACATGTTCTCACACACTTTTCGGAAGGGGACTGGAAAAACTCACTGGACAGTCTTTTATTACATCCCGTACCTGGTCATAAAGCCATATCTATACATTATACATTCTTAAGAACTATATTGGATCATGCTACTATAACAGGCGTCTGACTACATTGCCCGACATTCTGCTTGGCATCCAGCTAACCATCACGAACAGAGACTGATTTCTGCAGCACGTCCCCGACAGCATCCGCCGCTCAGCGCCTCACCCAGCATCTGTTCGGCATTTGGCTCACCGCACCAAACGGAGATTCAGCTTATGACAGCTAGCAGTGTGCTCCAGGTGAAGCTTGATGGAAAGTGGTGAGAGAGCATTATAGCCTTTGAATTTTTATGCCGATCTGAATAAGACTGTGAGCGTTTTATCTATTATTTCTCACAAGCCCTGCACATTCTATTGCAGTGTCCCAGAGCGGGCAGCCGGCGCCCTACGGACATAACACAATTGTTGCCCATTGCATAAGTTGGGTTAAGTATAATAACAGACTCCAAAATAGCGTCATATGCTTAATCTGTTATTGTGCAATTATAAGCTTTATAAGAAAAGCTGGTCAATTCTGGACGGCATTATTGAGAAATAAGAGCTAAATAGGGATTTCACAAATAATGGAGCGGATGACATCAATGTGAATAATCCCTATATACATCACGGATGAACTTTTAAACCCTCTACCAATATATGGTTTCAAGTGTTTCAATCAGCCCACGCGTGGAGCTTATTCTAAGGAATTCCTGATAATCACAAGAGTTACCATACATTATATAAAGGGTAGATCGATACATTGTTCCAAAGGAGACCTTAGTGAGGAATACAAATTGTTACATGTTTTGATGTGTTGCTGCTAAAAGATTTTTTAAAGTCACAGGATGTTTAGGCTTTCTCATAATTTTTATATATGAATAAGGTCATTTTTAATAAAATATATTAATACTTTAGTGACAGCGCTTCTCTCTGTGGTTTTTATTAATTTTTGTTTTTTGAGGCTCAGCACCTCAAATAAGTGAAGCTGCAGTCAGTATTGATATTATCAGTGTCTCATAGCCAGTACACCAGCGCCTACTCATATTTCTTTGTAGATTTTTTACTATAACAGGCAGCATGTCCAAGTGGTTGACTCATTTCCCTAGACTGACTATACCCATAATGGAAAATGCCCTACTGTATTCCCGAAAGGTCCTGCCTGTGAGTATGTATACCAAATTATTTTTACATGTATACCACAACACTTACTTATCCCCATTGCGACGTTTTCATATGGGAACGTCAGAGACACACTCATGCCCAAAATGCCATCAGAGTGAGGCGGATACTTATCATTGTTTATGGGCATGTCCTATTGTACAGTACTTCTGGCATCTCATTAGAAGATACGCAGAAGCTAAAATGATACATTTTGTGCCATTTACTCCTGAATGGGTGATACTGGGTATCATTGATCCTGATCTCCGGATGCCATCAGAATGTAAAAAACTGTTGATGGCCCTCAGTGCTGCGGGGAAAAAGACGATACTTCAGGGTTGGATAGATAGCACGCCTCCACAGATACCATTGTTTCTGGCTAAATTGCACCACCTATTCCGGATGGACTGGGTGGAAGCCATTGTAGATAAGGGTAATCAAGTAGATCATTTTTTTACTCTATGGGATTCCTATATTTCCAGTTTGCCCCTCTCTACGCGACTACAGATCTACAATAGTCTAAAAAACACCACGTGGTACCAAACCAGATTGGCAGCACAGGACCAACCTATATCTTTAGTTTGAGGACTGGCAGTTATGGTGGTTTCCCCAAAGGCTTTTTGTAATGTTCACAACCACACGCGTGACTCTAATGTATGAATACATACTGTGTGTTATCTCATCTTAATTTTATGCTTTAATGTGATAATATGAGAATTTATTGTACAACTTCTATATATACATTTTTCAATTGTACATGTCATTGTATCTAAATTGTATTTCTCTGAACAATCCATGATGTCTCAATAAAAAATTGTTAAAAAAAAAAAAAAAAAAAGAAGGCAAGACATCAGCTCCCTGTTTACTGAATACATCAGACAAAGATATATGCTGAGGCGGAATCTGCATTGAAGCTGGCACTTGAGTTTTATTAAATGGTTTTACACAATGAAGACATGAAAACAAGCAGCACCCTCCCCAAAACAAGATTTGCATTACTTGCCAATCAATTTGGGGATTGTGTTTATATAACCAAGGATATCCCAGCACAATTCCCTGTGAAGCTTAAGTTCCGTGTTAAGATAAGTTCTAACTGTTCTTTATGAAGAGTGCATATATGAATCTGAACTGGAAGAGTCCATTGGATGATGACCCCATTCGAAATACCACTTCCATGAAAAGCAGATAAAGAAATGGGGTGAGGCAAGTATTGCACTAGAATCTAGAACTACTGAACTAGATCAGCCATGATGAAGTTCGCTGTGGTTCCAAGATCTATAAGAGAGAATTTTTTTTAGGTCCTTTGGACAGCTCAGGAGAGACTCTCCCAACCTGATCAATACCTGAGCCCAGAGCGGGCTCCCTGGACCCTGCACATCTCACCCGCCACCAGCAGCCCACACCTCCACTAGACAGCCCCTGCCACAATGCCCTGACGTATAAGTCCCGGACCCCCCTGCCGGCCAGACAATGACATATATCCACCTTTCTGTCCTGCAAAGTCACTCCTAATAATGTACATAACACCAAGCAGTGGAGAGAATATAACCACAATTCTTCTATTTCTTAATACCCATCATAACCTTATTGAGATGGGGCATACCTGCCAATCAAGTGCCACCAAAGAGCATACTAACCATGCCCATTAACCAAACACCAAGGACACCATCCAATAACAGCCACTTTACTTTCTGCACTGGTGACCAACATCGAATATCAATAAAGGTATGATAACTAATAATCTAGGATGGGATCTCATTCTCTAGCCTTTATTTCTGGGAACAATAAATAAGCTTTTTTTCCTTAATTACAATACAGCCTCTGACACAATTGGCTTGAACCATCGAAGTATATATATATAAATATATATATATATATATATATATATATATATAGACTTGGTGTAGAATCAGCACTCATAGCTAAATGTTCCTTACTGATAGGGTGCCTTCAGTAAATAATCAAGGTATAGGAAAACAGAGACTGCGGCACTCCAAATGCCCATGGATCATTTACATGTTCTTTAGAAAATATTAGAAACCACGCATCTTTAGAGAGGGCTTGTCAAAATTGGGGCTTCCATGACAGGTACCATCTACTCTGGGCACTATGTGTGACAGGTTATATTCCTACATGATTGTGTGCATAGTTATTGTAACTCATGATTGCCACAAGTATCCATTGTACATTTTTGTGTTTCCCAGGCCTGCGGGGGGAGCCAGTAAGGCGAGTCAACGCCTGGTATTTGGTCACCAGGCAACGTAGCACATGTGACCACTGAAGACGCGTGAGGGAGCGTCAATAGCGCCAGGCAACTGGGGGATCGGCTGCACGGCTCTCCGTCACCGGGCAACACAGGACGCGTTGTCATGGTATGTCCGGATCTAGGTGACTGACGTCACTGGAAGTGGACGCCGCTGACCGGAACCGTCTCTCCCCGTGAGTGGTTGTCCTCTCCTATTTAGGTAAGTCTTTTTCTTTTACTGCACTTTGTTCTGCTGACTACTAGGTTCTGAGGACGGTGCCTGAGTAGCACCAAAACGTCAACCCAGCATGTAGTTTTGTTGCAGCTTTCTTAACCTCATGTTTCATCACTAAACATTTTTTTCATCATATGGAGTGCCGCAGTCTCTGTTTTCCTATATATATATATACATATATGTATATAGAGAGAGAGAGAGAGAGAGGGAGAGGGAGGGTGGCAAAGAAGGGGGCGGCACTCGGAGACTTTAAAGGTGCAAAAATTGTATTTCACGAACAGACCGACGTTTCGGGGTCAATATACCCCTTTGTCAAGGTGAACACGTGTACAATAAGTGAACAACATACCTTAAATACTGAAGAATCCCGCTCTGTGCTCTATTTACTAAACCCCCCTCCAGTTTTTTACTTATTTAATGGTGGTTCCCCCTATTATTATTTTTCACCCATTGTTTTGTGATAACCCTTTAAACCTTAAGATGTTTAAATACTCTTCTGGTCCGATAGACATATGTGGTATTCTAGCAATTTTTCATCCAGCCGCAATAACCCCCTGCGATCATGTCTGATATCTCAGTGGATGCTTTTTTAGTGTGGTGGTTGGGTACTGTACTTTAGTCAGTCACTTTTATTTTCACTCATACAGCGCTGCAGCCCGGCCGTTAGGCGTCCGTGGTCGCTATGGCAACCAGACGCGACTCCAGTGACGTCATCAGCGGATAGCCGGAAGAGAAACAGGAAGCAGCGCGGCCGGGCGGGCGTAGAGTACAGAGCGGGATTCTTCAGTATTTAAGGTATGTTGTTCACTTATTGTACACTTGTTCACCTTGACAAAGGGGTATATTGCCCCCGAAACGTCAGTCTGTTCGTGAAATACAATTTTTGCACCTTTAAAGTCTCCGAGTGCCGCCCCCTTCTTTGCCTCTGTATGAATGTTCCCGGAGGGCACCGGAGCTCTGACCGAGTGGAGGAGGGAGTGCCGGTCCATGTGGAATATATATATATATATATATATATATATAACAAGTATAATCCTGCACTCGCATCACAATTTTAAGACAACAGTGGGGTGCTCCTAGTGGAAATCTCCATGTAAATGGTAGACCCACAATATTTAAACAGAGGTCCAACAGTGCAGTGCCAGATTAAGGTCCACATAGGCCTGGAGCTGAAATTTATGAAGGGCCTATTGTGTGCCACCACAGGGCATGTGATCAGCGCTGCAGAGAAGTTCTCCCTGTGTGGGCAGTGTGGTGTGGTGGTATATTACATCACTACAATACAGTACTTCCCCACATTACAGATCTTCACTATACTACATCTCTGCACTATAATCACTCCTACATTACATCTCTGCACTATGGGCCTAATTCAGACATCATCACTGTTGTGCGAAATCGCACAGCGGCCGATTATCAAACGACTGCGCATGTGTACGGATCACAATGCGCAGACGCGAGGCCAAACTGCAAAAAATAAGATTTTACTTACCGATAAATCTATTTCTCGGAGTCCGTAGTGGATGCTGGGGTTCCTGAAAGGACCATGGGGAATAGCGGCTCCGCAGGAGACAGGGCACAAAAAGTAAAGCTTTTTCCGATCAGGTGGTGTGCACTGGCTCCTCCCCCTATGACCCTCCTCCAGACTCCAGTTAGGTACTGTGCCCGGACGAGCGTACACAATAAGGGAGGATTTTGAATCCCGGTTAAGACTCATACCAGCCACACCAATCACACCGTACAACTTGTGATCTAAACCCAGTTAACAGTATGATAACAGCGGAGCCTCTGAAAGATGGCTTCCTACAACAATAACCCGAATTAGTTAACAATAACTATGTACAATTTATGCAGATAATCCGCACTTGGGATGGGCGCCCAGCATCCACTACGGACTCCGAGAAATAGATTTATCGGTAAGTAAAATCTTATTTTCTCTATCGTCCTAGTGGATGCTGGGGTTCCTGAAAGGACCATGGGGATTATACCAAAGCTCCCAAACGGGCGGGAGAGTGCGGATGACTCTGCAGCACCGAATGAGAGAACTCCAGGTCCTCCTTAGCCAGAGTATCAAATTTGTAAAATTTTACAAACGTGTTCTCCCCTGACCACGTAGCTGCTCGGCAAAGTTGTAATGCCGAGACCCCTCGGGCAGCCGCCCAAGATGAGCCCACCTTCCTTGTGGAGTGGGCCTTTACAGATTTAGGCTGTGGCAGGCCTGCCACAGAATGTGCCAGTTGGATTGTGCTACAGATCCAACGAGCAATCGTCTGCTTAGACGCAGGAGCACCCATCTTGTTGGGTGCATACAATATAAACAACGAGTCAGATTTTCTGACTCCAGCTGTTCTTGCAATATATATTTTTAATGCTCTGACAACGTCCAGTAACTTGGAGTCCTCCAAGTCACTTGTAGCCGCAGGCACTACAATAGGCTGGTTCAGATGAAATGCTGACACCACCTTAGGGAGAAAATGCGGACGAGTCCGCAGTTCTGCCCTGTCCGAATGGAAAATCAGATATGGGCTTTTGTAAGATAAAGCTGCCAATTCTGACACTCTCCTGGCAGAAGCCAGGGCTAGAAGCATGGTCACTTTCCAAGTGAGATATTTCAAATCCACCTTATTTAGTGGTTCAAACCAATGAGATTTTAGAAAATCCAAAACTACATTGAGATCCCACGGTGCCACTGGAGGCACCACAGGGGGCTGTATATGCAGCACTCCCTTAACAAAGGTCTGGACTTCAGGGACTGAAGCCAATTCTTTTTGAAAGAAAATCGACAGGGCCGAAATTTGAACCTTAATAGATCCCAATTTGAGACCCATAGACAATCCTGATTGCAGGAAATGTAGGAATCGACCCAGTTGAAATTCCTCCGTCGGAGCACTCCGATCTTCGCACCACGCAACATATTTTCTCCAAATTCGGTGATAATGTTGCACGGTTACTTCTTTCCTTGCTTTAATCAAAGTAGGAATGACTTCT
This sequence comes from Pseudophryne corroboree, assembly GCF_028390025.1. Lineage (NCBI taxonomy): Eukaryota > Metazoa > Chordata > Amphibia > Anura > Myobatrachidae > Pseudophryne > Pseudophryne corroboree. Next base: position 147,088,066 of record NC_086455.1, on the reverse strand, counting down.
TCCGGCATGCCTTTTTCCATTAGGATCCGGCGTTCAACCGCCATGCCGTCAAACGCAGCCGCGGTAAGTCTTGAAACAGACAGGGACCCTGCTGAAGCAAGTCCCTCCTTAGAGGTAGAGGCCACGGATCTTCCGTGATCATCTCTTGAAGTTCCGGGTACCAAGTCCTTCTTGGCCAATCCGGAACCACTAGTATCGTTCTTACGCCTCTTTGCCGTATAATTCTCAATACTTTTGGTATGAGAGGCAGAGGAGGAAACACATACACCGACTGGTACACCCAAGGCGTTACCAGCGCGTCCACAGCTATTGCCTGCGGATCTCTTGACCTGGCGCAATATCTGTCCAGTTTTTTGTTGAGGCGAGACGCCATCATGTCCACCATTGGTCTTTCCCAACGGGTTACCAGCATGTGGAAGACTTCTGGATGAAGTCCCCACTCTCCCGGGTGAAGATCGTGTCTGCTGAGGAAGTCTGCTTCCCAGTTGTCCACTCCCGGGATGAACACTGCTGACAGTGCTATCACATGATTCTCTGCCCAGCGAAGAATCCTTGCAGCTTCTGCCATTGCACTCCTGCTTCTTGTGCCGCCCTGTCTGTTCACATGGGCGACTGCCGTGATGTTGTCCGACTGGATCAACACCGGTTTTCCCTGAAGCAGAGGTTCTGCCTGGCTTAGAGCATTGTATATTGCTCTTAGTTCCAGAATGTTTATGTGAAGAGACGTTTCCAGGCTTGTCCATACTCCCTGGAAGTTTCTTCCTTGTGTGACTGCTCCCCAGCCTCTCAGGCTGGCGTCCGTGGTCACCAGGATCCAATCCTGTATGCCGAATCTGCGGCCCTCCAATAGATGAGGACTCTGCAACCACCACAGAAGAGACACCCTTGTCCTTGGAGACAGGGTTATCCGTAGGTGCATCTGAAGATGCGACCCTGACCATTTGTCCAACAGATCCCTTTGGAAAATTCTTGCGTGGAATCTGCCGAATGGAATTGCTTCGTAAGAAGCCACCATTTTTCCCAGGACTCTTGTGCATTGATGTACAGACACCTTTCCTGGTTTTAGGAGGTTCCTGACAAGCTCGGATAACTCCTTGGCTTTTTCCTCCGGGAGAAAAACCTTTTTCTGAACCGTGTCCAGAATCATCCCTAGGAACAGCAGACGAGTTGTCGGCATTAACTGGGATTTTGGAATATTCAGAATCCACCCGTGCTGTTTTAGCACTTCTTGAGACAGTGCTAATCCCATCTCTAGCTGTTCTCTGGACCTCGCCCTTATTAGGAGATCGTCCAAGTATGGGATAATTAATACGCCTTTTCTTCGAAGAAGAATCATCATCTCGGCCATTACCTTTGTAAAGATCCGAGGTGCCGTGGACAATCCGAACGGCAGCGTCTGAAACTGATAGTGACAGTTTTGTACAACGAACCTGAGGTACCCCTGGTGTGAGGGGTAAATTGGAACGTGGAGATACGCATCCTTGATGTCCAAGGATACCATAAAGTCCCCCTCTTCCAGGTTCGCTATCACTGCTCTGAGTGACTCCATTTTGAACTTGAACTTCTTTATGTACAGGTTCAAGGACTTCAGATTTAGAATAGGCCTTACCGAGCCATCCGGCTTCGGTACCACAAAAAGAGTGGAATAATACCCCTTCCCTTGTTGTAGAAGAGGTACCTTGACTATCACCTGCTGAGAGTACAGCTTGTGAATGGCTTCCAAAACCGTCTCCCTTTCGGAGGGGGACGTTGGTAAAGCAGACTTCAGGAAACGGCGAGGTGGATCCGTCTCTAATTCCAACCTGTACCCTTGAGATATTATCTGCAGGATCCAGGGATCTACCTGCGAGTGAGCCCACTGCGCGCTGTAATTTTTGAGACGACCGCCCACCGTCCCCGAGTCCGCTTGAGAAGCCCCAGCGTCATGCTGAGGCTTTTGTAGAAGCCGGGGAGGGCTTCTGTTCCTGGGAAGGAGCTGCGTGTTGCTGTCTCTTCCCTCGACCTTTGCCTCGTGGCAGATATGAATAGCCCTTTGCTCTCTTATTTTTAAAGGAACGAAAGGGCTGCGGTTGAAAAGTCGGTGCCTTTTTCTGTTGGGGAGTGACTTGAGGTAGAAAGGTGGATTTCCCGGCTGTAGCCGTGGCCACCAAATCTGATAGACCGACTCCAAATAACTCCTCCCCTTTATACGGCAAAACTTCCATATGCCGTTTTGAATCCGCATCGCCTGTCCACTGTCGCGTCCATAAAGCTCTTCTGGCCGAAATGGACATAGCACTTACCCGTGATGCCAGTGTGCAGATATCCCTCTGTGCATCACGCATATAAAGAAATGCATCCTTTATTTGTTCTAACGACAGTAAAATATTGTCCCTGTCCAGGGTATCAATATTTTCAATCAGGGACTCTGACCAAACTACCCCAGCACTGCCCATCCAGGCAGTCGCTACAGCTGGTCGTAGTATAACACCTGCATGTGTGTATATACTTTTTTGGATATTTTCCATCCTCCTATCTGATGGATCTTTAAGTGCGGCCGTCTCAGGAGAGGGTAACGCCACTTGTTTAGATAAGCGTGTTAGCGCCTTGTCCACCCTAGGAGGTGTTTCCCAGCGCTCCCTAACCTCTGGCGGGAAAGGGTATAATGCCAATAATTTCTTTGAAATTATCAGCTTTTTATCAGGGGCAACCCACGCTTCATTACACACGTCATTTAATTCTTCTGATTCAGGAAAAACTATAGGTAGTTTTTTCATACCCCACATAATACCCTGTTTAGTGGTACCTGTAGTATCAGCTAAATGTAACGCCTCCTTCATTGCCAAAATCATATAACGTGTGGCCCTACTGGAAAATACGGTTGATTCGTCACCGTCACCACTGGAGTCATCGCCTGTGTCTGGGTCTGTGTCGACCGACTGAGGCAAAGGGCGTTTCACAGCCCCTGACGGTGTTTGAGTCGCCTGGACAGGCACTAATTGATTGTCCGGCCGCCTCATGTCGTCAAACGACTGCTTTAGCGTGTTGACACTATCCCGTAGTTCCATAAATAAAGGCATCCATTCCGGTGTCGACTCCCTAGGGGGTGACATCCTCATATTTGGCAATTGCTCCGCCTCCACACCAATATCGTCCTCATACATGTCGACACACACGTACCGACACACAGCAGACACACAGGGAATGCTCCTAACGAAGACAGGACCCACTAGCCCTTTGGGGAGACAGAGGGAGAGTTTGCCAGCACACACCAAAAGCGCTATATATATATCAGGGATAGCCTTATAATAAGTGCTCCCTTATAGCTGCTTTGTTATATCAAAATATCGCCATAAATGTGCCCCCCCCTCTCTGTTTTACCCTGTTTCTGTAGTGCAGTGCAGGGGAGAGACCTGGGAGCCGTCCTGACCAGCGGAGCTGTGAGAGGAAATGGCGCCGTGTGCTGAGGAGATAGGCCCCGCCCCTTTTCTGGCGGGCTCGTCTCCCGCTATTTAGTGAATCCAGGCAGGGGTTAAATATCTCCATATAGCCTCTAGGGCTATATGTGAGGTATTTTTAGCCTTTATAGGTAATCATTTTGCCTCCCAGGGCGCCCCCCCCCAGCGCCCTGCACCCTCAGTGACTGCCGTGTGAAGTGTGCTGAGAGGAAAATGGCGCACAGCTGCAGTGCTGTGCGCTACCTTTTGAAGACTGCAGGAGTCTTCAGCCGCCGATTCTGGACCTCTTCTGACTTCAGCATCTGCAAGGGGGCCGGCGGCGTGGCTCCGGTGACCATCCAGGCTGTACCTGTGATCGTCCCTCTGGAGCTTGATGTCCAGTAGCCAAGAAGCCAATCCATCCTGCACGCAGGTGAGTTGACTCCTTCTCCCCTCAGTCCCTCGCTGCAGTGATCCTGTTGCCAGCAGGAATCACTGTAAAATAAAAAACCTAGCTAAACTTTTTCTAAGCAGCTCTTTATGAGAGCCACCTAGATTGCACCCTTCTCGGCCGGGCACAAAAATCTAACTGGAGTCTGGAGGAGGGTCATAGGGGGAGGAGCCAGTGCACACCACCTGATCGGAAAAAGCTTTACTTTTTGTGCCCTGTCTCCTGCGGAGCCGCTATTCCCCATGGTCCTTTCAGGAACCCCAGCATCCACTAGGACGATAGAGAAAAATTCTGCTAGGAGTACGCAGGCTGATTGAAAGGAAGTGGAGATTTGGATGTGGTAACTGGCCGTTTTCTGGGAGTGTCAGGAAAAACACAGGCGTTCCCAAGCGTTGTCAGGGCGGGTGTGTGACGTCAGCTCCGGCTCAATCAGCCTGTTTCTATCGCAGTGTAGGAGTAAGTCCTGGGCTACGCACAGACTGGAAAAACATTAGATGGTGAGTGAGTTGTGAACAGATTTGCTGCAGGCCGGCATTTACAAAACTTTTAGCATGGCGTACGCAGACTTCTATGGTGCGGATTTTCACTCTGTCTGCCAGCGACTATCTGATCGCAAACTTCTGCAAATTCACAGAGGTGCGATCAGGTCTGAATTAGGCCCTATATCCCTGCAATACATCACTATGCTACTTTCCTGCACTATATCTACCACCCCAAACTACCTCACCACACTACATCACTATGCTACTTTCCTGCACTATATCTACCACCCCAAACTACCTCACCACACTACATCACTATGCTACTTTCCTGCACTATATCTACCACCCCAAACTACCTCACCACACTACATCACTATGCTACTTTCCTGCACTATATCTACCACCCCAAACTACCTCACCACACTACATCACTATGCTACTTCCCTGCACTATATCTACCACCCCAAACTACCTCACCACACTACATCACTATGCTACTTTCCTGCACTATATCTACCACCCCAAACTACCTCACCACACTACATCACTATGCTACTTTCCTGCACTATATCTACCACCCCAAACTACCTCACCACACTACATCACTATGCTACTTTCCTGCACTATATCTACCACCCCAAACTACCTCACCACACTACATCACTATGCTACTTTCCTGCACTATATCTACCACCCCAAACTACCTCACCACACTACATCACTATGCTACTTTCCTGCACTATATCTACCACCCCAAACTACCTCACCACACTACATCACTATGCTACTTTCCTGCACTATATCTACCACCCCAAACTACCTCACCACACTACATCACTATGCTACTTTCCTGCACTATATCTACCACCCCAAACTACCTCACCACACTACATCACTATGCTACTTCCCTGCACTATATCTACCACCCCAAACTACCTCACCACACTACATCACTATGCTACTTTCCTGCACTATATCTACCACCCCAAACTACCTCACCACACTACATCACTATGCTACTTCCCTGCACTATATCTACCACCCCAAACTACCTCACCACACTACATCACTATGCTACTTTCCTGCACTATATCTACCACCCCAAACTACCTCACCACACTACATCACTATGCTACTTTCCTGCACTATATCTACCACCCCAAACTACCTCACCACACTACATCTCTATGCTACTTTCCTGCACTATATCTACCACCCCAAACTACCTCACCACACTACATCACTATGCTACTTTCCTGCACTATATCTACCACCCCAAACTACCTCACCAAACTACATCACTATGCTACTTTCCTGCACTATATCTACCACCCCAAACTACCTCCCCACACTACATCACTATGAAACCTCCCCACGCTATATCACTGCACAACATACCTGCACTATATCACTTCGCTACCTCCCCACACTACATTCCAGCACTAAACATAACCAAACTTCCTCCCATCACTACATCACTGTAACCTACTTACACTACATCCCTGCACTATATCCCTGAACTACCTCCCCCACTACATCTCAGCACTATACCACTATGCTACTACAGCAGCGAACAGGTCTGAACTGCGTATGCGCCAGCGCCGCAGTGCACCGGCGCATGAAAGACAGCCCATGGCTGTCTTAGCTCTGCGATCGCCTCTGACTGGTTGACAGGCAGAGGTGGTTGCTAGGCGGGCCGCCGGCGTTTGGCCGCCGTTTAGAGGGTGCGGTCCGGGCAACGCAGGTGTGGCCAGACCGTTGGGGCTGCGGGCTATGGCAGCTGCGTGACATCACACGCAGCCGGCGTGACCCTCACAGCGACGAGTAGCTCCCTGCCAGCGCGCAGGAGCTGCATTGGTGGGGAGCCACTCTTCAAGTACAAAAGCATAACCGCTGTGCGATGCTTTTGTACTTCTGCGACGGGGTAGAGCCTGTGCTAAATTTAGCACATCTATGATCAGGTCTGAATTAGCCCCAACATCTCTGCATCATATAACTGCACTACCTCCTCACACTACATCTCAACACTACAGTATATCACTGCTCTACCTTCCAACTATATCACTGCACTAACACCCCACACTACATCACTACGCTACCTCCCCACACTACACCTCACCACTATACTACACTTCCTCCCCACACTACATACTATGCTACCTTACCACACAACTCCTCAGCACTATGGGGGTCATTCCGACCCGTTCGCATGCAGCGGTTTATCGCTGCAGTGCGAACGGGTACGGAATGTGCATGCGCGGGGGCTGCAGTGCGTGTGCGCGACATTGCCAGGCGACAAGGGTCGACGGGTTACGTCAAGAAGTACGAACAAATCGGTCGCAGAGCCAACCGCAAGAAAATTGACAGGAAGAAGGCGATCCTGGGCGGCACCGAAGCGTTTCCAGCCGTTTTTGGGGAGTGGATTTGAAAATGCAGGCGTGTCCAGAAGAACGGAGGGCGGATGTTTGAGCCGGGACCTGCATAGCTGAGATCGTCGCACAGGGTAAGTATGTCCAGGGCTGGTCTAGTTTTACTAATACATTTTTTAGCATAGCAGGGCTGCACAAGCGATCGCACCCCTGCTAAGCTACAATACACTCCCCCATAGGCGTGGACTAGTTGATCGCAGCAGCAGAAAAAAGTTGCTGGCTGCAATCAACTCGGAATGACCACCTATATCTCTGCACTACATCAGTACACTGTCTCCCTCACATTGTATAATTGCACTACCTCACCACAACACATCACTATACACAACACTGAACTGCCTCCCACACTACATTTTTATTTTTATCTTTGCTCTGGTCTTTGCATGCAGAGTAGCTCTGGAGGATCCAGAGTAGTCCCTTCCATCCTCATCCTCAGGCTGACCCCTTCTTACCCCCTACGCTGCGCTGCCTGGACTGCATCACTAAAAGTTTTAGAGTGATGCAGTCCTGGCAGCTCAGCATAGGGAGTAAGAAGGGGTCGGCCTGAGGATGAGGATGGCAGGGACTACTCTGGATGTCTGCTTACTCACTACAATGCATCAGCCCATGGGTGGCTGAATTAGGCATGTGCACATGCCTATTCTCAGTGCCCAATCTGTACCTCCCTCCTGGACCCGGACCATTGATGACTGTCACTCTGTGCCCATGTAAATCCCCAACCATAAAAACATTGCTCTGTACCTGCTGGATACCGTGTGGGGTACAGCGCAGAATACATTGGGACACAGTTAAAAATTAAGTGAGTTACAGTGTGAGATACGCAGTGCGGATCAGATACAGTGCAGGTTACAGTGCGGATCAGATACATTGCAGGTTACAGTGCGGTTCAGATACAGTGCAGGTTACAGTGCGGATCAGATACAGTGCAGGTTACAGTGCGGATCAGATACATTGCAGGTTACAGTGCGGTTCAGATACAGTGCAGGTTACAGTGCGGCTCAGATACAGTGCAGGTTACAGTGCGGATCAGATACAGTGCAGGTTACAGTGCGGGACGGATACAGTGCAGGTTACAGTGCGGATCAGATACAGTGCAGGTTACAGTGCGGGACGGATACAGTGCAGGTTACAGTGCGGATCAGATACAGTGCAGGTTACAGTGCGGGACGGATACAGTGCAGGTTACAGTGCGGATCAGATACAGTGCAGGTTACAGTGCGGATCAGATACAGTGCAGGTTACAGTGCGGATCAGATACATTGCAGGTTACAGTGCGGTTCAGATACAGTGCAGGTTACAGTGCGGATCAGATACAGTGCAGGTTACAGTGCGGATCAGATACAGTGCAGGTTACAGTGCGGGACGGATACAGTGCAGGTTACAGTGCGGATCAGATACAGTGCAGGTTACAGTGCGGGACGGATACAGTGCAGGTTACAGTGCGGATCAGATACAGTGCAGGTTACAGTGCGGGACGGATACATTGCAGGTTACAGTGCGGATCAGATACAGTGCAGGTTACAGTGCGGATCAGATACAGTGCAGGTTACAGTGCGGATCAGATACAGTGCAGGTTACAGTGCGGATCAGATACAGTGCAGGTTACAGTGCGGATCAGATACAGTGCAGGTTACAGTGCGGGACGGATACAGTGCAGGTTACAGTGCGGATCAGATACCGTGCAGGTTACAGTGCGGATCAGATACAGTGCAGGTTACAGTGCGGATCAGATACAGTGCAGGTTACAGTGCGGATCAGATACAGTGCAGGTTACAGTGCGGATCAGATACAGTGCAGGTTACAGTGCGGGACGGATACAGTGCAGGTTACAGTGCGGATCAGATACAGTGCAGGTTACAGTGCGGGACGGATACAGTGCAGGTTACAGTGCGGATCAGATACAGTGCAGGTTACAGTGCGGGACAGATACAGTGCAGGTTACAGTGCGGGACGGATACAGTGCAGGTTACAGTGCGGATCAGATACAGTGCAGGTTACAGTGCGGATCAGATACAGTGCAGGTTACAGTGCGGATCAGATATATTGCAGGTTACAGTGCGGTTCAGATACAGTGCAGGTTACAGTGCGGATCAGATACAGTGCAGGTTACAGTGCGGATCAGATACAGTGCAGGTTACAGTGCGGGACGGATACAGTGCAGGTTACAGTGCGGATCAGATACAGTGCAGGTTACAGTGCGGGACGGATACAGTGCAGGTTACAGTGCGGATCAGATACAGTGCAGGTTACAGTGCGGATCAGATACAGTGCAGGTTACAGTGCGGATCAGATACAGTGCAGGTTACAGTGCGGGACGGATACAGTGCAGGTTACAGTGCGGATCAGATACAGTGCAGGTTACAGTGCGGGACGGATACAGTGCAGGTTACAGTGCGGATCAGATACAGTGCAGGTTACAGTGCGGATCAGATACAGTGCAGGTTACAGTGCGGATCAGATACAGTGCAGGTTACAGTGCGGATCAGATACAGTGCAGGTTACAGTGCGGATCAGATACATTGCAGGTTACAGTGCGGTTCAGATACAGTGCAGGTTACAGTGCGGATCAGATACAGTGCAGGTTACAGTGCGGATCAGATACAGTGCAGGTTACAGTGCGGGACGGATACAGTGCAGGTTACAGTGCGGATCAGATACAGTGCAGGTTACAGTGCGGGACGGATACAGTGCAGGTTACAGTGCGGATCAGATACAGTGCAGGTTACAGTGCGGGACAGATACAGTGCAGGTTACAGTGCGGGACGGATACAGTGCAGGTTACAGTGCGGATCAGATACCGTGCAGGTTACAGTGCGGATCAGATACAGTGCAGGTTACAGTGCGGATCAGATACATTGCAGGTTACAGTGCGGATCAGATACAGTGCAGGTTACAGTGCGGATCAGATACAGTGCAGGTTACAGTGCGGATCAGATACAGTGCAGGTTACAGTGCGGGACGGATACAGTGCAGGTTACAGTGCGGATCAGATACAGTGCAGGTTACAGTGCGGGACGGATACAGTGCAGGTTACAGTGCGGATCAGATACAGTGCAGGTTACAGTGCGGGACAGATACAGTGCAGATTACAGTGCGGGACGGATACAGTGCAGGTTACAGTGCGGATCAGATACCGTGCAGGTTACAGTGCGGGACAGATACAGTGCAGGTTACAGTGCGGGACGGATACAGTGCAGTCAGATACAGTGCAGGTTACAGTGCGGGACGGATACAGTGCAGTCAGATACAGTGCAGGTTACAGTGCGGGACGGATACAGTGCAGGTTACAGTGCGGATCAGATACAGTGCAGGTTACACTGCGGATCAGATACAGTGCAGGTTACAGTGCGGGACGGATACAGTGCAGGTTACAGTGCGGATCAGATACCGTGCAGGTTACAGTGCGGGACAGATACAGTGCAGGTTACAGTGCGGGACGGATACAGTGCAGTCAGATACAGTGCAGGTTACAGTGCGGGACAGATACAGTGCAGGTTACAGTGCGGGACAGATACAGTACAGGTTACAGTTCGGGACGGATACAGTGCAGGTTACAGTGCGGGACGGATACAGTGCAGGTTACAGTGCGGGACGGATACAGTGCAGGTTACAGTGTGGGATGGCTACAGTGCAGTCAGATACAGGTGCTGTGTGGGCCACAAGGGAGGTAGTATGTGGCAGTATAAGAGTGTATGTACCATGAGGTGCTGTGTGGGGCACAGGGAGGCAATATATAGGGCTGTGAGGAGAGTAAACAGTAAGACATCACCTGTCAGGCACATGTGCAGCACAGAGAAATGGGCAATACCCATAAGGGCACCTCTCTAACCTTGGGGAAGTTCACCTCCCTGTGGGGGTTCTTAGCTGGTCAAACTGGCTCGGTCCCGCATCAGGTAGAGGAAGAATATTACTACACAGAAAGCGCTGCCGAGCACCGTGATCTGCCGGCTCAGCTTCATGGTCCTCGTCAGCACCAGCACAGCTCTGCTGACGCTGCAGTTCGGGTCACACCAACAACCTCTCCCCCTGCCGCCGCCACAGCCCAAATCACACCAACAACCTCTCCCCCTGCCGCAGCCCAAGTCACACCGACAAGCTCTCCCCCTGCCGCCGCCGCAGCCCAAGTCACACCAACAAGCTCTCCCCCTGCCGCCGCCACAGCCCAAGTCACACCGACAAGCTCTCCCCCTGCCGCCGCCGCAGCCCAAGTCACACCAACAAGCTCTCCCCCTGCCGCCGCCGCAGCCCAAATCACACCAACAACCTCTCCCCCTGCCGCCGCCGCAGCCCAAATCACACCAACAACCTCACCCCCTGCCGCTGCCCAAGTCACACCGACAAGCTCTCCCCCTGCCTAGGCTGCAGCCCGGGTCACACCAACAAGCTCTCCCCTGATGTGCACATAGTCACACCTGATTTAAATTGGAGAGTAGTGCAATGTGCGCTGGTGTAGTAGAGAGGGGAGGATATAGGTCTAAGGCGGCCATTGGATGAGACCGCTGCGGGCAGTGAGAGACGCTGAGAATGGTTACTGGCTGCATAGCACGTCCTGCAAGACCACCTCATTTTTAAAAATGGGGTCACAAAACGCCTGTAGCGCATATTTTGCAATTACTGAATCTCTCACATGTCATGCTTGCCATTCCTTCTAATCTCTCACATACAGTATCTTTCTTTACTTACTTCTTTTCTAACATACCTTAATCTCATTCCTTACCTTTATATTCCATCTTTACTTTCCCTCCCATGTAACTTTTCTCTCCTACCTTTTTCATGCCTCAGTACAGGGTGTCATGAGAGCTGTAGTGCCGAGTGCTGGCCCCGCCCCCTGCACGATGTCATGCAGAGGGCGGGGCTTGCAGTATGAGGAAGTGCTGCACACACAGCCCAGCCACCGAGCACCAGCAGCCAGCAGCCTGCAGATTCTCTGATACTGGCTGCGCGGGGTGCCGTTATCAAATGCTGCCTGATCGGAGCTAAACTCCGATCCTGGCAGCCGGCCCACTGGAGGGGTGAGTACAGGCCACTGTGGGGACAAAGTAATGCAGCCAGTGTTTTTTTCCTGTCAACACTGGCTGCATTGCAGGGGATCCTGTGGGCCTATTTTCAATGGGGGGCCTGGAGCTGCAGCTCCATCCGCCCCATTGTTAATCCGGCCCTGCAACAGTGTGGAGGTGCACTCATCCAATCAAATGATTTCTCGCAAGTTAATTTTTTTCACAGTAGCTTTATTGCAGTCGAATTTAGGCTTATTTAATCGACGTTTCAATCCTAGGTTTAGGATCTTTATCAAGATAAGCTTCCAATTTATGTACAATATTTTGAGAGCATCATATATTGATTATCAGACTAATCAATATGTCAGGTTCAGACAATACCCGGGCTGTAGGGTTAATAAGGCCATATTCAAATGGAGTTTACTTATGTTTATTAGAATTCACTCTCATGAGACATCTTAGACAACCAGGATGATCACAATGGTGATCAGGTCCTCACCCAGAGCCGGCCTTAGCTATAGGCAGGCTAGGCATTTGCCTAGGGCATCCAAGCATGTCTAGGGGCATCCAAGCATTTCCCTGCAGTATCTCATGCTGGGAGGGACAGTCCGCAAACTAACTGTTACTTTCCAAATGTATTCAATCAGTACTTGTATACACTGCTGTTTACATTTGTAAAAAAAAATGAACCCTGTGCCTTAAACTTCCTCTGACATGCTTGAATGCCCCTGACTTGTGAGACCTCAGACAGACAGCAGAAGTCAAGTAAATGCAATTCCTGGACCTGTGACATTTTCACTGACTACATAAGGTTATTACTGGATGGCTTCTATAACACATGTGTATTTTGGAAGACTGCTTCACAGAAACCTGACATCACCTATACTGCTTGTGCACATAGGGGAGGGGGACCCTGTATCCTGTGTCCCTTATCCCTGTGCAATTCCCAGGTGTCTGCAGGGACATAACATGGGCAATGTTCTCCCCACACTTTATTTCCTAGTCAGTCCATGCCGTAAAATTCCCCTGCCACCCAGCACTGTAACGTGGTCAGTAAGTTGTGTTGTGCTTTTCTATATGAAACATCAGTGCAGCATGACTTTCGGACACATCAGACTGGAGGGCAGAGCATTTAGCTCCCACAGTATAAAGTAAAGGGCATGCAGTAACAGACACCAGCAAACACACTGAATAGTGAAGAGAATGGACAGTTGCTACATGTTTGATACTGGTCTTTTTGTATAACCAGCAAGTGTGGCAGTATCTGTGGCAGTATATGTGTATTATGGGCATTACTAATGTGGGGCATATGTGTAAGCCGGTGCATTACTGTGTGGCATTATGTGTATTATGGGCATTACTAATGTGGGGCATATGTGTAAGGTGCATTACTGTGTGGCATTATGTGTATTATGGGCATTAATAATGTGGGGCATATGTGTAAGGTTCCTTTACTGTGTGGAATTATATGTATTATGGTCATTACTGTGTGGCATTGTGCAGAGTTGCACTGGCCCACAGGGTAACCACTAGAGATGAGCGGGTTCGGTTTCTCTGAAACCGAACCCGCACGAACTTCATGTTTTTTTCACGGGTCCGAGCAGACTCGGATCCTCCCGCCTTGCTCGGTTAACCCGAGCGCGCCCGAACGTCATCATGACGCTGTCGGATTCTCGCGAGACTCGGATTCTATATAAGGAGCCGCGCGTCGCCGCCATTTTCACACGTGCATTGAGATTGATAGGGAGAGGACGTGGCTGGCGTCCTCTCCATTAGAAATTAGATTAGAAGAGAGAGAGAGATTGTGCAGAGTCAGACAGAGTTTACCACAGTGACCAGTGCAGTTGTTGTTAGTTAACTTTTATTTATTTTAATATAATATATCCGTTCTCTGCTATATCCGTTCTCTGCCTGAAAAAAAACGATACACAGCAGCAGCCAGTCACACAGTGTGACTCAGTCTGTGTGCACTCAGCTCAGCCCAGTGTGCTGCACATCAATGTATAAAAGGCAAAGCTTATAATAATTGTGGGGGAGACTGGGGAGCACTGCAGGTTGTTATAGCAGGAGCCCCCAGGAGTACATAATATTATATTAATTTAAAATTAAACAGTGCACACTTTTGCTGCAGGAGTGCCACTGCCAGTGTGACTAGTGGTGACCAGTGCCTGACCACCAGTATAGTAGTATATTGTTGTATGTATTGTATACTATCTCTTTATCAACCAGTCTATATTAGCAGCAGACACAGTACAGTGCGGTAGTTCACGGCTGTGGCTACCTCTGTGTCGGCAGTCGGAACTCGGCAGGCAGTCCGTCCATCCATAATTGTATTACAATATATACCACCTAACCGTGGTATTTTTTTTTCTTTCTTTATACCGTCGTCATAGTGTCATACTAGTTGTTACGAGTATACTACTATCTCTTTATCAACCAGTGTACAGTGCGGTAGTTCACGGCTGTGGCTACCTCTGTGTCGGCAGTCGGCAGGCAGTCCGTCCATCCATAATTGTATTATTATTATAATATATACCACCTAACCGTGGTTTTTTTTTCATTCTTTATACCGTCATAGTGTCATACTAGTTGTTACGAGTATACTACTATCTCTTTATCAACCAGTGTACAGTGCGGTAGTTCACGGCTGTGGCTACCTCTGTGTCGGCAGTCGGCAGGCAGTCCGTCCATCCATAATTGTATTATTATTATAATATATACCACCTAACCGTGGTTTTTTTTTCATTCTTTATACCGTCGTCATAGTGTCATACTAGTTGTTACGAGTATACTACTATCTCTTTATCAACCAGTGTACAGTGCGGTAGTTCACGGCTGTGGCTACCTCTGTGTCGGCAGTCGGCAGGCAGTCCGTCCATCCATAATTGTATTATTATTATAATATATACCACCTAACCGTGGTTTTTTTTCATTCTTTATACCGTCGTCATAGTGTCATACTAGTTGTTACGAGTATACTACTATCTCTTTATCAACCAGTGTACAGTGCGGTAGTTCACGGCTGTGGCTACCTCTGTGTCGGCAGTCGGCAGGCAGTCCGTCCATCCATAATTGTATTATTATTATAATATATACCACCTAACCGTGGTTTTTTTTTCATTCTTTATACCGTCGTCATAGTGTCATACTAGTTGTTACGAGTATACTACTATCTCTTTATCAACCAGTGTACAGTGCGGTAGTTCACGGCTGTGGCTACCTCTGTGTCGGCAGTCGGCAGGCAGTCCGTCCATCCATAATTGTATTATTATTATAATATATACCACCTAACTGTGGTATTTTTTTTTCTTTCTTTATACCGTCGTCATAGTGTCATACTAGTTGTTACGAGTATACTACTATCTCTTTATCAACCAGTGTACAGTGCGGTAGTTCACGGCTGTGGCTACCTCTGTGTCGGCAGTCGGCAGGCAGTCCGTCCATCCATAATTGTATTATTATTATAATATATACCACCTAACCGTGGTTTTTTTTTTCATTCTTTATACCGTCGTCATAGTGTCATACTAGTTGTTACGAGTATACTACTATCTCTTTATCAACCAGTGTACAGTGCGGTAGTTCACGGCTGTGGCTACCTCTGTGTCGGCAGTCGGCAGGCAGTCCGTCCATCCATAATTGTATTATTATTATAATATATACCACCTAACCGTGGTTTTTTTTTCATTCTTTATACCGTCGTCATAGTGTCATACTAGTTGTTACGAGTATACTACTATCTCTTTATCAACCAGTGTACAGTGCGGTAGTTCACGGCTGTGGCTACCTCTGTGTCGGCAGTCGGCAGGCAGTCCGTCCATCCATAATTGTATTATTATTATAATATATACCACCTAACCGTGGTTTTTTTTTCATTCTTTATACCGTCGTCATAGTGTCATACTAGTTGTTACGAGTATACTACTATCTCTTTATCAACCAGTGTACAGTGCGGTAGTTCACGGCTGTGGCTACCTCTGTGTCGGCAGTCGGCAGGCAGTCCGTCCATCCATAATTGTATTATTATTATAATATATACCACCTAACCGTGGTTTTTTTATACCACCTAACCGTGGCAGTCCGTCCATAATTGTATACTAGTATCCAATCCATCCATCTCCATTGTTTACCTGAGGTGCCTTTTAGTTCTGCCTATAAAATATGGAGAACAAAAAAGTTGAGGTTCCAAAATTAGGGAAAGATCAAGATCCACTTCCACCTCGTGCTGAAGCTGCTGCCACTAGTCATGGCCGAGACGATGAAATGCCAGCAACGTCGTCTGCCAAGGCCGATGCCCAATGTCATAGTACAGAGCATGTCAAATCCAAAACACCAAATATCAGAAAAAAAAGGACTCCAAAACCTAAAATAAAATTGTCGGAGGAGAAGCGTAAACTTGCCAATATGCCATTTACCACACGGAGTGGCAAGGAACGGCTGAGGCCCTGGCCTATGTTCATGGCTAGTGGTTCAGCTTCACATGAGGATGGAAGCACTCAGCCTCTCGCTAGAAAACTGAAAAGACTCAAGCTGGCAAAAGCACCGCAAAGAACTGTGCGTTCTTTGAAATCCCAAATCCACAAGGAGAGTCCAATTGTGTCGTTTGCGATGCCTGACCTTCCCAACACTGGACGTGAAGAGCATGCGCCTTCCACTATTTGCATGCCCCCTGCAAGTGCTGGAAGGAGCACCCGCAGTCCAGTTCCTGATAGTCAGATTGAAGATGTCAGTGTTGAAGTACACCAGGATGAGGAGGATATGGGTGTTGCTGGCGCTGGGGAGGAAATTGACCAGGAGGATTCTGATGGTGAGGTGGTTTGTTTAAGTCAGGCACCCGGGGAGACACCTGTTGTC
This sequence comes from Pseudophryne corroboree, assembly GCF_028390025.1. Classification (NCBI taxonomy): domain Eukaryota; kingdom Metazoa; phylum Chordata; class Amphibia; order Anura; family Myobatrachidae; genus Pseudophryne; species Pseudophryne corroboree. The sequence goes on along the minus strand of NC_086455.1, from coordinate 147,071,437 downwards.
CGTGGGAGGAATATGGCCGTTGACATGCCAGGTGAAAATACCAAAAAAATCAGCTCTTCGGTGTGGAGGTATTTCACCAGAAATGCGGACAACAGGTGTCAAGCCGTGTGTTCCCTTTGTCAAGCTGTAATAAGTAGGGGTAAGGACGTTAACCACCTCGGAACATCCTCCCTTATACGTCACCTGCAGCGCATTCATAATAAGTCAGTGACAAGTTCAAAAACTTTGGGTGACAGCGGAAGCAGTCCACTGACCAGTAAATCCCTTCCTCTTGTAACCAAGCTCACGCAAACCACCCCACCAACTCCCTCAGTGTCAATTTCCTCCTTCCCCAGGAATGCCAATAGTCCTGCAGGCCATGTCACTGGCAAGTCTGACGAGTCCTCTCCTGCCTGGGATTCCTCCGATGCATCCTTGCGTGTAACGCCTACTGCTGCTGGCGCTGCTGTTGTTGTCGCTGGGAGTCGATGGTCATCCCAGAGGGGAAGTCGTAAGCCCACTTGTACTACTTCCAGTAAGCAATTGACTGTTCAACAGTCCTTTGCGAGGAAGATGAAATATCACAGCAGTCATCCTACTGCAAAGCGGATAACTGAGTCCTTGACAACTATGTTGGTGTTAGACGTGCGTCCGGTATCCGCCGTTAGTTCACAGGGAACTAGACAATTTATTGAGGCAGTGTGCCCCCGTTACCAAATACCATCTAGGTTCCACTTCTCTAGGCAGGCGATACCGAGAATGTACACGGACGTCAGAAAAAGACTCACCAGTGTCCTAAAAAATGCAGTTGTACCCAATGTCCACTTAACCACGGACATGTGGACAAGTGGAGCAGGGCAGGGTCAGGACTATATGACTGTGACAGCCCACTGGGTAGATGTATGGACTCCCGCCGCAAGAACAGCAGCGGCGGCACCAGTAGCAGCATCTCGCAAACGCCAACTCTTTCCTAGGCAGGCTACGCTTTGTATCACCGCTTTCCAGAATACGCACACAGCTGAAAACCTCTTACGGCAACTGAGGAAGATCATCGCGGAATGGCTTACCCCAATTGGACTCTCCTGTGGATTTGTGGCATCGGACAACGCCAGCAATATTGTGTGTGCATTAAATATGGGCAAATTCCAGCACGTCCCATGTTTTGCACATACCTTGAATTTGGTGGTGCAGAATTTTTTAAAAAACGACAGGGGCGTGCAAGAGATGCTGTCGGTGGCCAGAAAAATTGCGGGACACTTTCGGCGTACAGGCACCACGTACAGAAGACTGGAGCACCACCAAAAACTACTGAACCTGCCCTGCCATCATCTGAAGCAAGAAGTGGTAACGAGGTGGAATTCAACCCTCTATATGCTTCAGAGGTTGGAGGAGCAGCAAAAGGCCATTCAAGCCTATACAATTGAGCACGATATAGGAGATGGAATGCACCTGTCTCAAGTGCAGTGGAGAATGATTTCAACGTTGTGCAAGGTTCTGATGCCCTTTGAACTTGCCACACGTGAAGTCAGTTCAGACACTGCCAGCCTGAGTCAGGTCATTCCCCTCATCAGGCTTTTGCAGAAGAAGCTGGAGGCATTGAAGAAGGAGCTAACACGGAGCGATTCCGCTAGGCATGTGGGACTTGTGGATGCAGCCCTTAATTCGCTTAACAAGGATTCACGGGTGGTCAATCTGTTGAAATCAGAGCACTACATTTTGGCCACCGTGCTCGATCCTAGATTTAAAGCCTACCTTGGATCTCTCTTTCCGGCAGACACAGGTCTGCTGGGGTTGAAAGACCTGCTGGTGACAAAATTGTCAAGTCAAGCGGAACGCGACCTGTCAACATCTCCTCCTTCACATTCTCCCGCAACTGGGGGTGCGAGGAAAAGGCTCAGAATTCCGAGCCCACCCGCTGGCGGTGATGCAGGGCAGTCTGGAGCGACTGCTGATGCTGACATCTGGTCCGGACTGAAGGACCTGACAACGATTACGGACATGTCGTCTACTGTCACTGCATATGATTCTCTCAACATTGATAGAATGGTGGAGGATTATATGAGTGACCGCATCCAAGTAGGCACGTCACACAGTCCGTACTTATACTGGCAGGAAAAAGAGGCAATTTGGAGGCCCTTGCACAAACTGGCTTTATTCTACCTAAGTTGCCCTCCCACAAGTGTGTACTCCGAAAGAGTGTTTAGTGCCGCCGCTCACCTTGTCAGCAATCGGCGTACGAGGTTACATCCAGAAAATGTGGAGAAGATGATGTTCATTAAAATGAATTATAATCAATTCCTCCGCGGAGACATTGACCAGCAGCAATTGCCTCCACAAAGTACACAGGGAGCTGAGATGGTGGATTCCAGTGGGGACGAATTGATAATCTGTGAGGAGGGGGATGTACACGGTGATATATCGGAGGGTGAAGATGAGGTGGACATCTTGCCTCTGTAGAGCCAGTTTGTGCAAGGAGAGATTAATTGCTTCTTTTTTGGGGGGGGTCCAAACCAACCCGTCATATCAGTCACAGTCGTGTGGCAGACCCTGTCACTGAAATGATGGGTTGGTTAAAGTGTGCATGTCCTGTTTTGTTTATACAACATAAGGGTGGGTGGGAGGGCCCAAGGATAATTCCATCTTGCACCTCTTTTTTCTTTTCTTTTTCTTTGCATCATGTGCTGATTGGGGAGGGTTTTTTGGAAGGGACATCCTGCGTGACACTGCAGTGCCACTCCTAGATGGGCCCGGTGTTTGTGTCGGCCACTAGGGTCGCTAATCTTACTCACACAGCTACCTCATTGCGCCTCTTTTTTTCTTTGCGTCATGTGCTGTTTGGGGAGGGTTTTTTGGAAGGGACATCCTGCGTGACACTGCAGTGCCACTCCTAGATGTGCCCGGTGTTTGTGTCGGCCACTAGGGTCGCTAATCTTACTCACACAGTCAGCTACCTCATTGCGCCTCTTTTTTTCTTTGCGTCATGTGCTGTTTGGGGAGGGTTTTTTGGAAGGGACATCCTGCGTGACACTGCAGTGCCACTCCTAGATGGGCCCGGTGTTTGTGTCGGCCACTAGGGTCGCTAATCTTACTCACACAGCTACCTCATTGCGCCTCTTTTTTTCTTTGCGTCATGTGCTGTTTGGGGAGGGTTTTTTGGAAGGGACATCCTGCGTGACACTGCAGTGCCACTCCTAGATGGGCCCGGTGTTTGTGTCGGCCACTAGGGTCGCTTATCTTTCTCACACAGCTACCTCATTGCGCCTCTTTTTTTCTTTGCGTCATGTGCTGTTTGGGGAGGGTTTTTTGGAAGGGACATCCTGCGTGACACTGCAGTGCCACTCCTAGATGGGCCCGGTGTTTGTGTCGGCCACTAGGGTCGCTTATCTTTCTCACACAGTCAGCTACCTCATTGCGCCTCTTTTTTTCTTTGCGTCATGTGCTGTTTGGGGAGGGTTTTTTGGAAGGGACATCCTGCGTGACACTGCAGTGCCACTCCTAGATGGGCCCGGTGTTTGTGTCGGCCACTAGGGTCGCTTATCTTTCTCACACAGTCAGCTACCTCATTGCGCCTCTTTTTTTCTTTGCGTCATGTGCTGTTTGGGGAGGGTTTTTTGGAAGGGACATCCTGCGTGACACTGCAGTGCCACTCCTAGATGGGCCCGGTGTTTGTGTCGGCCACTAGGGTCGCTTATCTTTCTCACACAGTCAGCTACCTCATTGCGCCTCTTTTTTTCTTTGCGTCATGTGCTGTTTGGGGAGGGTTTTTTGGAAGGGACATCCTGCGTGACACTGCAGTGCCACTCCTAGATGGGCCCGGTGTTTGTGTCGGCCACTAGGGTCGCTAATCTTACTCACACAGCTACCTCATTGCGCCTCTTTTTTTCTTTGCGTCATGTGCTGTTTGGGGAGGGTTTTTTGGAAGGGACATCCTGCGTGACACTGCAGTGCCACTCCTAGATGGGCCCGGTGTTTGTGTCGGCCACTAGGGTCGCTTATCTTACTCACACAGCGACCTCGGTGCAAATTTTAGGACTAAAAATAATATTGTGAGGTGTGATGTGTTCAGAATAGGCTGAAAATGAGTGTAAATTATGTTTTTTGAGGTTAATAATACTTTGGGATCAAAATTACCCCCAAATTCTATGATTTAAGCTGTTTTTTAGGGTTTTTTGAAAAAAACACCCGAATCCAAAACACACCCGAATCCGACAAAAAAAATTCGGTGAGGTTTTGCCAAAACGCGGTCGAACCCAAAACACGGCCGCGGAACCGAACCCAAAACCAAAACACAAAACCCGAAAAATTTCCGGCGCTCATCTCTAGTAACCACCAGGTGGGCCCCACTACCTGAGCGTTGCAGGTACAGATGCAGAACTAGCGGCGGAGCTAGGGGGCACCAGACAAAATTTTGCCTAGGGCATCAAATTGGCTAGGGCCGGCTCTGTCCTCACCACCTCTACAGCCACCATATATAACATTCAGAAGGTCATAGGGCTTGGCACCCATATTTACCGGAGCGAGGTTAGGACATTAGAATAAACCTGTAACATAATATAAAAATAAGAGATAATAATATGAAGATACTGTGCGGCGGGATCCCGACAGCCGGCATACTTTCCTTTTTTATGGTTTTGAGACTATTGAATATATAGGTATACAGTATGTGTTTAAATGGAATGGCACAGTTCTCCGTATGTGTTTTTACAAATGCACACTAGCTCTATTTATATTTAAAATAGCTAGAAGCCTTTTTCCTTATTACCAAAACCGCCCCTTAAGAGGTTGGTTGGAAATGATTCATTGTTTTTATAACTTTCACTTTTTTTTTCTTTTAAATATTTATTTATTGAAGCAATGCATATATCAGCAAACAAAATACAATTGTTTTTAAGGAAGTTGTACATGTCATCAACATATCACAATAAACTTTAATCATTCACAATTTCCCATTGAGTGCGAGTCCAAAGATAAGAAAATACAAATACTGCAGATGTTGTACATAGTCCCCGTGGCACGGTGGAGTGTCAATATAACAGTACAGTAGAACAGTTGTCTCCCTCAGGTGACTATAATTCCCAACACATACAACAATCCCCCCCCCCAAAAAAAAAAAATCAATAAAAATAGCGTCCGCACGGGTACCCCCACTTCCCAGGACAGAAAAAGGAGGCGATGGGAGGGTCTCCCCCCACTACTTTAGTCATATACCACAGATTGTTCGTTAAGGAGTCATGGAGTTGCGATTTCATAGGGGCAGACAATGTGGCCACGTAACTTTCCCAAACATCAAAGAACTTTTCTACTTTTTTGTCCTTTTCTAATGACATCCCCACCCACTCCATCCTAAAAAGGATAACTTTCACTTTTGACACTTCCTATGAGAGACATTTATGACAATTATCCTTACTATGTAATTACACTTTTATTTTGATAATATTACTCTTGTATTTGTAATTCTTAAGACTCGTTATACTTACCAGTAAATGTATGTTTGTATTATTATAAAAATAAGTTAAGATTGCATCTGCAACAGGAAGAGCAAAAAAATATAGGGCCTCATTTAGAAAAGATCGCAATTTTTCTGTATTATTATTATTATTATTATCTTTATTTTTAAGGCACCAGAAAGTACGCAACACAGTACAAGGTAAACAGAGAAAACAGTATCAGGCTATCAGAGCACAAATACACTATGCAACAGCAGATCATAGTACAGGACCATAGAAAGAGGTGTGACAGTAATGCCACTCAGTGGCACAGAGAGGGAAGTGGTGCGATACTAATTACCCGGGGGTGGTCTTCAGTATGCCGGCTGTCGGGATCCCGACGCACAGTATACCGGCACCTTGAATCCCGACAGCCGGCATACCGACACTTATTCTCCCTCGTGGGGGTCCACGACCCTTCTGGAGGGAGAATAAAATAGCGCGGCGAGCGCAGCGTGGCGAGCGTAGCGAGCCCGCAAGGGGCTCATTTGCGCTCGCCACTCTGTCAGTATGCTGGCGGTCGGGCTCCTGGCGCCGGTATGCTGGTCGCCGGGAGCCCGACCGCCGGCATACCATACTACACCCTTACCCGGACCTCATGAAGGGGCCAGAAGGGATTCTGGGTATGAAACCACCAACCACAGCCCCCCCTCCCCTCCTCTTACCTGGCAGCAGCAATTTCCATACAGTGAATGGCTGTCAGCACTCTCCAGCCATCCACCAATCAGCATACTGACAGCCATTTACTGTCTGGCTGCAGGCCGGGAGGACGGTAGAGAATGCTGCCTGGCTGCTGTGATTGTGTAATTTACAATCACTGTGGTCGGGCAGCATTCTCTACCTGCCTCCCAAGAAGCTCCAGAGGTACCAGACCAGAGGGTAGGTGCCCCCTAGCCCAGCCTGCCCCTGCTCGAATGTCCCTAGAATCGTGGGGCCCTGGGCAGCTGATCAGAGTGCTGCTAGAAGTTGAGAGCTGATTGGTTTGTACTTTATCTCTCCACTTTATCTCTCTCCAAGCTTTCAAAAATCTCCCCCCTAAGACTCAATGAGCCCAGTGTCGGGCTGGGGCATGAAGGGCCCACCAGGGGGGGGGGGAGAGAGATGCTGTTGTAGGGGACTATGCTTAGGGGTGTGGCCAGGCTCCACTGGGGCGTGGCCAGCCACCAAAGAGGTTTGGCTAACCATTACAGAGTACATGTTCTGTTCCCCTTGGTAAATATATAATAAACCATATTCTTGCGCAGTATAATGTAACATAAGTATAATGCATAATTGAAGTGCACTAGGATAGAGTCTGGAACCTGATCCAGAGAGGAGTAGGAGGGCCCACAGGCAGTGGGGCCCACCGGTGGTTTCCCCTGCTCCCCTGTGGACCAGTCCGACACTGAATGAGACCCTAGCACAATATTGGGTCGGGACCAGCATGCCTGTAACATTTTCTAGCAAATTACCCAATAGACTCTCTCAGTCATACGAAAATATCTTCATGTCAAAGTGGAAAATCTGCTGTTTAGGGTAACTCTGCATAAAGTAGGCTGAAGGCTGCCTAAGCATGAAGCCACATACGCGCCCTGGATTTTTGTGACTAATGGGTTAAAGATAGGGCAGTGCTAGCTTAGTGATGTCATATTGGGTCAGGTGCTCTTGTCTGCCTATTAGGGAGAATGTAGGCGGAGTGTATGATACAGTACTTATAGGCAGGTCCTGGGAGCCATCTTTCTCTTTGCCATTTTGGAAGCCTCTCCCACCCACCCTGCAATTTTTTTCACTTTGATTTTTGGTTCGCTATTTTGGCTTCTATTTCATTATCGTAGCTCACTTTGACAGCCAGATGGACGAAAAGTCGCTACCAACCAGCGGTCAAAAGCTTGTATAAGTGGTCATTGTGGGGCACCCACTTTTGGTAAGACGATGAGTGTCTTCCCCCTGTAGGTGGGCTATGGACGTTCCCGTGCGGTTTCGTCCATTGCTCTGCTAGAGTAAAGGGTGGTGAGTCCTACACAATGCGGGTTATGCTTTAGGAGGCGGTGGTAAGTCCCCTCCTAGGTTATTTGGTATTATTCTAGTTGACTTTGGTAGCGGATTTTTCTTTGCCATTCTCCAATACATAATTAAACTTAGGTCATCAAATAATAAATGCCTGTTGACCTTTTAAATCTAGCAGTTGGTGTCCGTGTCGTTATTTCTTATTGCTAATCTAGTTTAAGTATATATATATTTAATTGTGTCACAATTAAGGCATGGGTGACTAATAGATTTTTATTATATCTTACCTTATTTTATAATTTATCTTCTTTTTATACTGTCATTTATCTTATATTACAATATATTGTTCTTACTGAATGCTGAAGTACCATGTAGTTTTTCTTTCCTGCTGTAGAAGTATCTACATGAAGACAGTACATTGGTAACCAAGACACTAAAGCTCTTCACTCCCACACCTGTCTCTTGGGATGTAAACAATATTATCATCCTGTGGCTGTCGATGTCATTGGTTCAGATAAACATATTTAAGGACACTTAAATCTAAATCAAGCTGTTTCTATTTTACAAGTGTAATGTGCATCACTTTTTATTACCCTTCTTACACCATCACTAACCTCGTTTGCTGACAGACATGCGTGCGCTGTATATAAATGTAAATACTTATTAGACTGACACAGACTGATTTTTCTGATTGACATAAATTTGCTATACCTGTTCATTAAAATCTATACCAGCTGTATAGCTATGTATGAAATACTGTTTATTACTTCCTATTTTTTTATTATCTTAATTATTACACATATCACATTCTTACTACATTGGAAAGGAATTGTAATCAATGTAGGCAAGTGTTTGACATGTCTGAACTGAAGATACACAGAAACGGAGTCAGAGACAAATGCAGGGGGTGTTTACAGTTGCCCAGAATTCCACTTCCCCAGTGCCTGGCCAGCGTACAGCAAGTGCTCAAAACAGATGCTCAGTGTTTTTCTGTACCTACGGTACTTTCTTCAGTTGCTCTTGAAAAAAAGTACTGTAGATACTCTCGGTAGGAGCCAGTGGCGGTCCCCCCTTCTGGCCAGGCCAGAGACTGCAGTCCCAGCAGTTCCACCCTGATGGCATCCTTGAAGGGCGGAATGGAGCTGCTCAACATGACTAAAGACAGCTGATTTTTCTACCAAGTCTGCTGTGTGTGTGTGTGTCTGTGTCTGTGGATCTGAGTGCTCAAACATCGCACCAGAGAGAAAGAATCTGAGAAGTGGCTTAAGGTGCTTACACACTGGCCGCAAGGGCATAGCTACCATAGGTGCAGGCAGTGCAGCTGCTATGAGGCACAGAGCTGAGAGGGGCCACCTTCCCTGTCACAGTTACATGTGTTCTATACATTTTCGCCATTCGGTGGTATGTAGGGGTCCTTTCACACTTTTTCCTTGGGGCCTACAATATATCTAGGTATGCCCCTGGACCTGCTCATTGTAGTGTGGTATAAAATGAACTGGAGGGCATTTTAATGTTATATAATATGAACCGGGGCACTGTAATGAGGCACAATATGAACGGGGAGCACTATATATCATAATGTGAATTGGGGATACTGTGCGGCATAATGTGTACTGGCAGCTCTGAAATGTGACACAGGGTGAACTTAAGCACTACTGCGATTCATAAAAGAAACTAGGGCACTACTATGGGGCATAACATTAAATAAGGGTCTACTATGTTTCAGAAAATGAACTAGGGCACTATTATAGGGCATAACATTAACAACTGCTGCAGAGAAGTATCTCTCTAGAAGCATTGGGACGGGGGCCCTTCAAAATATTGCTATGGGACCCACAAAGTTCTGGCTGGCCGTTATGTCACAGGTCCGTTGGCCAGTGTGTATGAGTGATATGTCTGTGAATGCTGTCGTTCACAGACATATCGCGTTGGCCTGCAGCACAGCCGACGGCCAGATTATCTAACGATAATTTGGCGCATCGTGCTATGTGTACGGGCAGTCAGCCGACCGCCAGTACACTTGCTGCAGATGCCGGCAGTGATTGACAGCACAACTGGGTGCGCGCATGTAAATTCCCACCCGGTTCGTGATGTCAGTCCCGACGGATTGGGCAGTGTGTATGCATAACACACTGCCCAGTCCATCTGTAGATATATCTACAAGTGTGTACTCAGCATTACTGGGATCATTGGGCCTGCAAATGTCATTACTTAGACTGCACTTTGTTAGGGGGGATGCGGTTACATTGCCGGCAGTCAGAATCCCGGCGGTCAGGATACCGACCATTGACAATGCCAACAGCCAGAATCCCAGCTAAAAGGGGCTATTCACACTTCTGGGTGTCCACAACACCCATAGAGGGGGAATAGAACTGTGGCGAGCACAGCCACTGATCCTGCAGCATGGCGAGCGTTGCGCTCGCCCCCCTGCTGGAATTCTGGCAGCCAGGAGCGTTGCACTCGCCCCCCTGCTGGAATTCTGGCAGCCAGGATCCTGGTGTTGGTATGCTGACTGCTGGGATCCTGGATGGTGGCATACTATACCCAACGCGTTAGGGGCACACACGCTATTGCTTGTTACATGCTAATTATGGGCTGGCGACAATCACTCTAAAGTCAAACATTTGGAAACCTACCTCCGGAAATCCTGCTTTTGCCCCTGTTTGTGATGCAGTTGTTATCAGCAGAGCAGGATTACTGGGGGTGAAGGCACTGAATGATGCTAGAGTGGTATAAGATGGATAAAATGCATTCTACAATTTATACTCATTTGCAACTACTTGATTCCATATGGTTATATTATTTTACAGTTAGTCAGCACTTCTTACATCTGTTTGGATTGTAAGAAAACAAAAAGCATTTTGTTTCCCCCAGCACCCTGAATGATAACACTAACCAGATTTAAATCCTACGCAATATTAGAATTCATAGCTATTGGTTACATATATTTGCACAAATGTATGAATAAGCCCCCAAGTCCCATCAAGACCTCTCTGTATATTGGGGGTCCCTAGCGAATATCTAGGTGCAGGGTGTGGCGCCACAAAAATCAGCATAAGCTAGAAAGCCCAGGGCAGCATACCAGTGAAAAAAACTATAGTGTTAATAAATTAGTGTTAGGAAGCCGAAGCTATGAGGGTCATACCGAGTTAATCGTAGCTATCCCGCCCCTCATGTCACTGCCCCCCCCCCCCCTCCCGCAGAAGTGCAAAAGCATCGCCCAGCGGCAATGATTTTGCACTTTAGGAGTAGCTCCCGGCCAGCACGCAGCTTTAGCGTGCTGGCCGGGAGCTACTCATCGCTCCATCACTGTGATGTCATGCAGCTGCTGCAGACTGCCCCCCGCACAGTCCGGCCACGCCTGCGTTTGCCAGACCACGCTCACGAAACGGCGGCCAAACGCCGCCGTTCCGCCCCCCCGCCCAGCGACCGCCTCTGCCTGTCAATCAGGCAGAGGCGATCGTAGCGGTCTGACGGACGTCTGCCATCTGGCATGCGCCATCGCACTAAGGCGCCGGCACATGCGCAGTTCCAACCTGATCGGCTGCTGTTCGAAAATGCACAACACAGATCAGGTCGGAATGACCTCCTATATACAGAAAGTGCCACAAAAATAATGAGATGTAATTAAAATAAAGAAATAGTGTTAGTGAAGAAATTAGTAAGTGATAGGTGTTAATAGAATATAAAGGTATGCCACACTGGAGCCATCCACCGCAGCCAATCCAGGGGCAATGCACCCCACACCTCCATTACCTCAATCTGGGTCTATGATTAACCAGCGAGAAGCCACAAGATAATGGCTCCTTACTTAATTTATCTAAGCTAAGAGCTACCTACCTTGGAGCAACCCCATAGTGCTCCATATGGCATATCAACACCTACACCTCCTCCTAATGCAGGATCCTATCTGCCTCTCACAACAGACATATATAGTGGTAGATGCTCAATTAGCTTAATGATATACAGAGAGGGGTATTTCTAATGAGTATATATATATATATATATATATATATATAGTGCCTTGCTAAAGTATTCACCCTCCTTTGCATTTTTCATGTTTTGTTGCCACACATCCTGGAATTAAAATGGATTGTTTGAAGGTTTGTATCATTTCATTCACAGAGCATGCCTACAACTTTGAAGATGTTTTGGGTTTTTTTTAATTGTGAAGAAAACAACAAATAGGACAAAATAACAGAAAACTTCAGCATGCATAACTATTCACCCCCCTAAAGTCAGTACTATGTAGAGTCAACTTTTGCGGCAATTACAGCTGCAAGTCGCTTTGGATAAGTCTCTATGAGCTTGCCACATCTTGCCATTGGGATTTTTGCCCATTCCTCAAGGCAAAACTGCTCCAGCTCCTTCATGTTGGATGTTTTCCGCTTGTGAACAGCAATCTTCAAGTCTGACCACAGATTCTCAATTGGATTGAGATCTGGGACAGTCCAACACATTTAAATGTTTCCCCTTAAACCACTTGAGGATTGCTTTAGCAGTATGCTTCGGGTCATTGTCCTGCTGGAGGGTGAACCTCCGTCCCAGTCTCAAATCACAGGCAGACTGAAACAGGTTTTGCTCAAGAATATCCCTGTATTTAGCACCATCCATATTTTCCTTGATTCGAAACAGTTCACCAGTCCCTGCTGCTGAAAAACATCCCCACAGCATGATGCTGCCACCACCATTTTTCACTGTGGGGATGGTGTTCTAGGGGTGATCGGATGTGTTGGGTTCGCGCCAGACATAGCATTTTCCTTGGTGGCCGAAAATAAACATTTTAGTCTCATCTGACCAGAGCGCCTTCCTCCATAGATTTGGGGAGTCATCCACATGCCTTTTGGCAAACTCAAAATGTGCCTTCTTATTTTTAACACTATGTAATGGTTTTTTTCTGGCTACTCTTCCATAAAGCCCAACTCTATGGAGTGTACGGCTTATTGTGGTCACATGCGCAGATACACCAGTCTCTGCTGTGGAACTCTGCAGCTCCTTCAGGGTTACCTTTGGTCTCTATGCTGCCTCTCTGATGAATGCCCTCCTTGCCCGGTCTGTGAGTTTTGGTGGCTGGCCCTCTCTTGGCAGGTTTGTTGTGGTACCATGTTCTTTCCATTTGAAGATGATGGATTTGATAGTGCCCCAGGGGATCATCAAAGATTTTGATATTTTTTTTCTAACCCAACCCTGACTTTTACTTCTCAACAACTTTGTCCCTGACTTGTTTGGAGAGCTCCTTGGTCTTCATGGTGTGATGCTCTTGCATAGTGGTGTTGCAGCCTCTGGGGCCTTTCAGAAAAGGTGTGTTTACACTGACAGATCATGTGACACTTAGATTGCACACAGGTGGACTTCATTTCACTAATTATGTGACTTCTGAAGGTAACTGGTTGCACCAGAACTTTTAAGGGGCTTCATAGCAAAGGGGGTAAATACATATGCACATGCCAATTTTCAAATTTTTATTATAAAAACTCTTTATTAAATACATTTTTCTCATTTCACTTCACCAATTTAGACTATTTTGTGCAGATCCATCACGTAAAAATTCAAATAAAAAAATAAATAAATTTACAGGTTGTAATGTAACAAAATAGGTAAAAAGCCAAGGAGGGGGAATACTTTAGCAAGGCACTATATATATATATATATATATATATATATATATATATATATAATCAGTTTGGATTGCATTAGTTTCTCTGTGTCGGTAGCAACCCCTTATTACCTTAGAAGCAGCAGCTATAATAATTATTATTTATTAGTAATTATTTGTGCGCCTTATTATTTTAATGAACGAAATGTCTGTTTCTCATCCAAAATTAATTAGCAAATACAAAAGCTTATTAATAAACTTGAATCACTGCTGAAGTCAGAACCCCAAAACATTTGTACTAGTGGTTAGAGGTTTTCAAAACTTCATTATGTCAGCTTGATCCAAAGTTTTTAAAAGATTAGAATTCTGTTTAAGAATCATGTTAATTTTATTCCATTAATGATGTTCCTGATAGAGTTAAGGGAACAGAAAATCCAAGTTACTGTATCAAAAAAGTTGGAAAATTTTAAATTAGCTTAAATCTTTTGTCATATGATATATGATTTCTGGAAATACTGTAGATGCAATATAAATTAAGTTAGTTAATGAATTGGACAAGTAGTCTACTGAGAACAAGGATCGGAAACAATTATTGTTCCATCATTGCCTATGCTAGCAGTCACATTCATTTTTTGTTTCTAGAAGAGTTTCCAAATCACATAGCAGAAAATTAGGAAGAGGTTTTAAATTTGAACATTCCCACTCCAGGAATGGCTAATAAAATCGTGACCAGTAAGAATACTTGATCACAAAATATGAATGTTGGGTCTAAATATGTATCCAGATAGGAGGAGATGGGCACAACTAGACATATTGGTTCCCTGGGCCAGAAAAAACATTGGTTCCCCCCTCCCATATTTTTCAAATAGGGACAAAAGGTGAGCCTTGGCACCCAGTGAAAGCACTTGCTATGATGCCCCTATCCATATGAGTTGTGCCTAAGCGCAGAAGACTAGCCAAGATAACCATGGACCCATCTGTACACACACACATTTAGAGAACACCTGTACAGTACTTTACAGAACACTCCCAAGAAAATGGACACCTGCCCTCTTATACTGTAACATAATTTATCCACTTAGTTTGACAGATCTGTCATTTAGCTACAATGGGGCAGATGTATTAAGCCCGGAAAAGTGATAAAGCAGTGATAAAGAAGTGATAAGTGGAAGGTTATATGCCAATCATTACGGGATTGAAAAATGACATTTAGGATCTGACTGGCTGGTGCGTTATCGCCTTCCACTCAGGGCCGTAACTACGTGTGTGCCAAGGGGGCTTGGCACACAGCGCAGTTGCCCTGAGGGCGCACGGCCAGCGGCATGTAATGAGTCAAATTGACTCATTACATGCCGCCGACGTCTGCGCCGTGCGCCGCGCTGGAGGGAGAGGAGAAACCAGCGCCGGGCAGCAGAGAGAAGGAGGAGGAGGGAGGGGGAGCAGGGAGCCGCAGCAGCGCTATTTGATTGGTAGTAAGCGCCGCTGCAGCATCCCCCTCTCCTCCTGTATTGGCTGCCCGGCGCTGCTGTGGATGCTGGGTAACCGCATCCCAGCATCCATAGCAGCGCCGGGCAGCCAATACAGGAGGAGAGGGGGATGCTGCAGCGGCGCTTACTACCAATCAAATAGCGCTGCTGCGGCTCTCTGTTCCCCCTCCCTCCTCCTCCTTCTCACCTCACAGCCTGCACCAGGAGACTCGAGGAGCCTGTCAGCGGGGAGAAGGTAAGTATATCCCCTCTCTCTCTTTCTTTCTCTCTCTCTCTCTCTCTCTCTCTCTCTCTCTCACACACACCGTCTGCCGCAATGTGTAAAATGGGGTCCCGGCTGCCGCAATGTGTAAAATGGGGTCCCGGCTGCCGTAATGTGTAAAATGGGGTCCCGGCTGCCGCAATGTGTAAAATGGGGTCCCGGCTGCCGCAATGTGTAAAATGGGGTCCCGGCTGCCGCAATATGTAAAATGGGGTCCCGGCTGCCGCAATGTGTAAAATGGGGTCCCGGCTGCCGCAATGTGTAAAAAGGGGTCCCGGCTGCCGCAATGTGTAAAATGGGGTCCCGGCTGCCGCAATGTATAAAAAGGGGTCCTGGCTGCCGCAATGTGTAAAATGGGGTCCCGGCTGCCGCAATGTGTAAAATGGGGTCCCGGCTGCCGCAATGTGTAAAAAGGGGTCCCGGCTGCCGCAATGTGTAAAATGGGGTCCCGGCTGCCGCAATGTGTAAAATGGGGTCCCGGCTGCCGCAATGTGTAAAAAGGGGGACTGTCTGCCGCAATGTGTAAAAAGGGGGACTGTCTGCTGTAATGTGTAAAAAGGGGGACTGTCTGCTGTAATGTGTAAAAAGGGGGACGCTGTCTGCTGTAATGTATAAAAGGGGCTCTACCTGGTGTAGTGGCGCTACTGTGCAGCGTAATTTGAATAATGTAGACTACTGTGCACCGTAGTATGAATTGCTATTATTTTGTGGCCACGCCCCTTCCCCGTGAAGCCACGCCCCTATACATTTTTTGCGCGCCTGCGGCGCGCACTGCCCCTATCTTACATGGGGGGCGCCACTATCGTTTCTTGCACACAGCGCTAAAATGCCTAGTTACGGCACTGCTTCCACTTATCACTTCTTTATCACTTCTCGAAGCTTGTTACATCTGTTCCAATGTTGTTTATGTTAAATTACACATTCTGGCAGTCATACTGAAGACCTTCAGTCACATCCTCTTTTATTTAAAACACACAATACTGTCATACCCAGGATTCAAACCGTAGAGCTATTTGCTTCTGTATGGAAAGTGTGATACTATTTGAAAATGTGTGCTTTAAGTAAAGGAGTGTGTTACTGAAGGTGCTTAGGGACGTGAGGGGAAGATAGGGGCAGCCAGGTGATGCCAGGGATTAAAGATAAGGAAGTTTCAAGTGAGATTGTTTAAAAACAAAAAATTGACAGGTGCTGCAGAACAGCGCCCCCTGCAGAGCCGGCCCTAACCAAAATGATGCCCTAGGCAAGATTTTGGCTGGTGCCCCCTAGCACCACATCTGGTTCTGCCTCTGACCCTGCACCCCTTTCCCAGCACCAACACCCCCATAGCAGTCCTTTTTTTCCCCTGCCCCCTGTAATTTAAATAAGAACAGTGTGCACATTCGGCGCACAGCCCAAAAAGGTATGTGTTTTTGCTGGCAAGGGGCATGGCCACACAATAGTACCCCCAATTCAACTTATGCCTCACAGTAGGTCAACTTTATTCACAATTTATAATGCGATATTGTCCCTTATTCACATTACATCACACAGCAGTACCACTTTACCTTATATACGCTACTCCTCACAGTAGTGCCCCTTATTCACATTACACCACACCATATTGCTCTTCATTCACATTAGATCACACAGTGGTGCCCTTTCTATATGTTACGCTGCACAGTAGAGCACCTTATAACATAATGCCACACATTTTTTAATGCATTTATACACATAATACCACACAGTAATGCCTTTTACACATATGACACACATTATTAATGTCCTTATAAACATAATGCGCTTTACACATTATGCCAACCCTTATTAATGCCCTTATACACATAATTTCCCTTACACATATGCCACACATTGTTAATGCCCTTATACACATAATGACACACATAATGTCCCTTACACATATGCCGCACATTATTAGTGCCCTTATACACATAATGACACACATAGTGCCGCTTACACATATGTAACACATTATTAATGCCCTTATACACATAATGACACATATAGTTCCTGGCGTGAGTCAACTGGCAGCTCTGCTAACGTTGGGTGCCTATTTTTTATGAAAATGCATCTTATTTGCATTGCTATGTGGCTAGGATGCTCACAAGCAGCTTCTGCTGATTAAAATGATATGCGGCATGCCTATATACTGTGTGCAACTGTGGCTGTATCTGCATACAAAATGCCACACAGAATATAGGCATGCTGCATATCATTTTAATCAGCAGAAGCTGTTTGTGCCCCTAGGCATTCAAGATGCCTGCCTAGTTTGCCTATGCCTATGGCCGGCTCTGGCCCCCTGCCATGCGGTGGAAAATGTCGCACCACCCTAGTTACGGCCCTGTATGGGCCATTTTTTTAAGCTCCAAAAACTTAAAAATCCTGCTATTGTTAAAAAAAACCTAATGATAGAGAGAATGGAGGGTCAGATCAGTTGTGCCTGTATCCAAAAATATAGGCATTAGACCTAAATTTCAAGAAACCCAATGAATCTGTCATTGAAGATTTTTTATACTTTTTTTTAAAAAATATTTTTTAAGTCCTTTCCAAATTTAAGATAAAGGAATCATTTCAAAACACTACACAATGAGAACCTATAGAACATAGGGCTCTATTTACTAAGCCTTGGATGAAGATAAAGCCGCAGGAGAAAAAGTACAAGCCAATCGTCTCCTAACTGCCATGCCACAGCCTGTGTTTGAAAAATGACAGTTAGGAGCTGATTGGCTGGCACTTTATCTCCAGTGACTTTATCTCCATCCAAGGCTTAGTAAATAGACCCCATCATTTCAAAACATGAAAGTCTAAGAGGAACAATGAAGGAGTGTTCAATCTGTCTTCTAAGAAACTCTCTCCACGTGAACCTCCTGCTTTGAATAAACTTAAATTTGCTCTCTCCTTCAAACCCATCCTCTTTGACCTACTGTTTAAGTGTCCTGAAACAGGTATGTCCAAAAATTGAACTCCAAGAGATATCTTACATGTAAAGATTTAAAACATGAAAATATGAAGACTTTTGCTGCTTGATGGTAATGATGAGTGTATGTCACCCTTTAATTTCTCCTTCATGAAAATGTGGAATCTGGTGAGATAATGTAAATGAATATATTTAATATGTCAAAATCTACTAAACCTACCGTATTCATTTTAGAAAGATCCAGTACAATATAAAAGTGTTTACACCAAGAGTATTTATCAACCCGCCTTAGTGGAATTTAAAAAGTTATGTAGTAAGACTGATAAAAATGAATTTAAAGAAAAATGTCTCAAAATTAAATACTAAATGGCATCTCTGAAGTCATATATCATATCCTGTGGCACCCCTAGTCAATTTTCCATTAAATAGCTTCCCAAGAATACTAATAATGATAACAGCAAAAACATACATGCGCATAAAAGAACATGCAAAATATAAAATAGCAACAACAAAAACAAATGAAACAAAAAAGTACCTTTTTAGGGAGATATTTGCACTTGGTATGTGTTACAGCATACCAGAGACCCATGCTGGTTCTTCGGAGGTCTGTGGTGGGCATCGTGGTGGCTGTCAGTCCCTCTTCTCAACTGATGCTGGTACAGGTGCTCAAAAAATTTGACTTTATGTTGGTGCCATATTTGAACCATTCCCTGTTTAAGGAACTCTCAGGGCACTATCCATTGCCAGAGTATTAGGCTCCATACCTGTATTCCAGTGTCTGTTCTCCGTGAGCGCCCAGTGATCAACTCTGTCTGACAAACTCACACTTTGGCTTTCTCCTCTGACCTGAATCTGACCGGCATCTGCTCTTCCCCTGTTACCGCATTGTCCGCCTAGTTCTGACCGTTTTATAACCTCCCGCCCATGCATTGGTAACCAGCAAGAATGGCGCAACCTGCATATCAGGTGCAGTGAAGCCCAAACAGGTGTCCATGATGAAGGCCACTGATATGTTAGATTCTACACCAACCCTGGTGGACGGTCAGTATCCACACCATTCCTCCAAGAGTTATGACAGTGATATTGGCCGATTTGTTGATGTTTGATGTTAAGTGGAATACTGGACAATAATTGTAGACATTCCCTCATGTTGGCTTTTAGGTTTCTGAGCACAGAAAATCCAACTCTTGCAAGTAAAATGTGGAAAATTGCATGAGAATTACCAGAGGGTTTTTTTTTGTTATTTTTTACAACTTGAGGATATTAATTATGTTACCCTATCCAGTATTCATCCAGAGGTGTTTCCTTTTACTGTAATTTCAGTCTGCCATCATTACTTATTTCAATTAATTCCTCTTCTTCTGTAAGACTGAGCTTTGATGGGCTTGATAATTATGAAATGTATTGGCTTCTAAATCAGTAGTAGGCTGGGATGTAATAAAGTCCGAGTTTTTAGTTCTTTTATAAAGGAGCAATCATGTACTAGGCATGGCTTAGCCTTGTACTTGGTCGGCCCTTTAAAATAATGTAGAGTTCGGCCAGCATCCCGCATAACCACCAAACTCGGACTTCATTACATCCCGGCCATAGTCTTCAGTACATAAGTTTGGGAAATAATACTGATTTTCTTTCTGCAAGTCCTCTTAATGTTCACAAATCAATGGCATTATCTCTTTATTCTTTGTTGCTGCAACATGTGGGCACATATTCCCTCACTTACAGATCCCTCATTTTATATTTATTTCTCAGAACATTCATTTTATCATCGACAATAAGACATTTTCAGTGTTGACTTGCATGTTGGAATTCATTTTGTTTACATATTCAAAGATGTCCGCTCAGGGCCGGTGCAAGGTTTCTAGGCGCCCTAGGCAAAATTTTTGCCTATCAACCCATCCCGTCAACTGTGTCCTGGCTCCTCTGTGCCGCCTCTCCTTCATTCCATCACCTGTATCCCAGCTCCTCTCTGCCTCTTTGCTTCCCCCTGCATCCCGACACCTATATCCCAGCTCCTCTGTACTGCTTTGCCACAACCCGTCACCTGTATCTCAGCTCCTCGAAGCTGCTTTCCACTGCATCCCGACACCTGTATCCCATTTACTCTGAACTGCTTTGCTCCATCCCGTCACCTGTATACCAGCTCCTCTGTGCTGTTTTCCCCATCCCGTCACCTATATCCCAGCTCCTCTGTACTGCTTTGCCACAACCCGTCACCTGTATCTCAGCTCCTCGAAGCTGCTTTCCACTGCATCCCGACACCTGTATCCCATTTACTCTGAACTGCTTTGCTCCATCCCGTCACCTGTATACCAGCTCCTCGGTGCTGTTTTCCCCATCCCGTCACCTGTATCCCAGCTCCTCAGTGCTGCTTTCCCCATCCCGTCACCTGTATCCCAGCTCCTCGGTGCTGTTTTCCCCATCCCGTCACCTGTATCCGAGCTCCTCGGTGCTGCTTTCCCCATCCTGTCACCTGTATCCCAGCTCCTCTGTGCTGCTTTCCCCATCCCGTCACCTGTATCCCAGCTCCTCAGTGCTGCTTTCCCCATCCCGTCACCTGTATCCCAGCTCCTCAGTGCTGTTTTCCCCATCCCGTCACCTGTATCCCAGCTCCTCTGTGCTGCTTTCCCCATCCTGTCACCTGTATCCCAGCTCCTCTGTGCTGCTTTCCCCATCCCGTCACCTGTATCCCAGCTCCTCGGTGCTGTTTTCCCCATCCCGTCACCTGTATCCCAGCTCCTCTGTGCTGCTTTCCCCATCCTGTCACCTGTATCCCAGCTCCTCTGTGCTGCTTTCCCCATCCCGTCACCTGTATCCCAGCTCCTCTGTACTGCTTACCCCCATCCCGTCACCTGTATCCCAGCTCCTCAGTGCTGCTTTCCCCATCCCGTCAACTGTATCCCAGCTCCTCAGTGCTGCTTTCCCCATCCCGTCACCTGTATCCCAGCTCCTCTGTACTGCTTACCCCCATCCCGTCACCTGTATCCCAGCTCCTCAGTGCTGCTTTCCCCATCCCGTCACCTGTATCCCAGCTCCTCAGTGCTGCTTTCCCCATCCCGTCACCTGTATCCCAGCTCCTCGGTGCTGTTTTCCCCATCCCGTCACCTGTATCCCAGCTCCTCTGTACTGCTTTCCCCATCCTGTCACCTGTATCCCAGCTCCTCGGTGCTGCTTTCCCCATCCCGTCACATGTATCCCAGCTCCTCTGTACTGCTTTCCCCATCCTGTCACCTGTATCCCAGCTCCTCAGTGCTGCTTTCCCCATCCCGTCACCTGTATCCCAGCTCCTCTGTACTGCTTTCCCCATCCCGTCACCTGTATCCCAGCTCCTCGGTGCTGCTTTCCCCATCCCGTCACCTGTATCCCAGCTCCTCAGTGCTGCTTTCCCCATCCCGTCACCTGTATCCCAGCTCCTCAGTGCTGCTTTCCCCATCCCGTCACCTGTATCCCAGCTCCTCTGTACTGCTTTCCCCATCCCGTCACCTGTATCCCAGCTCCTCTGTGCTGCTTTCCCCATCCCGTCACCTGTATCCCAGCTCCTCAGTGTTGCTTTCCCCATCCTGTCACCTGTATCCCAGCTCCTCAGTGCTGCTTTCCCCATCCCGTCACCTGTATCCCAGCTCCTCAGTGCTGCTTTCCCCATCCCGTCACCTGTATCCCAGCTCCTCGTGCTGCTTTCCCCATCCCGTCACCTGTATCCCAGCTCCTCGGTGCTGTTTTCCCCATCCTGTCACCTGTATCCCAGCTCCTCAGTGCTGCTTTCCCCATCCTGTCACCTGTATCCCAGCTCCTCAGTGCTGCTTTCCCCATCCTGTCACCTGTATCCCAGCTCCTCAGTGCTGCTTTCCCCATCCCGTCACCTGTATCCCAGCTCCTCGGTGCTGCTTTCCCCATCCCGTCACCTGTATCCCAGCTCCTCGGTGCTGCTTTACCCATCCCGTCACCTTTATCCCAGCTCCTCAGTGCTGCTTTGCCCCATCCCGTCACCTGTATCCCAGCTCCTCAGTGCTGCTTTGCCCCATCCCGTCACCTGTATCCCAGCTCCTCGGTGCTGTTTTCCCCATCCCGTCACCTGTATCCCAGCTCCTCAGTGCTGCTTTCCCCATCCCGTCACCTGTATCCCAGCTCCTCGGTGCTGCTTTCCCCATCCCGTCACCTGTATCCCAGCTCCTCAGTGCTGCTTTCCCCATCCCGTCACCTGTATCCCAGCTCCTCAGTGCTGCTTTCCCCATCCCGTCACCTGTATCCCAGCTCCTCAGTGCTGTTTTCCCCATCCCGTCACCTGTATCCCAGCTCCTCTGTGCTGCTTTCCCCATCCTGTCACCTGTATCCCAGCTCCTCTGTGCTGCTTTCCCCATCCCGTCACCTGTATCCCAGCTCCTCGGTGCTGTTTTCCCCATCCCGTCACCTGTATCCCAGCTCCTCTGTGCTGCTTTCCCCATCCTGTCACCTGTATCCCAGCTCCTCTGTGCTGCTTTCCCCATCCCGTCACCTGTATCCCAGCTCCTCTGTACTGCTTACCCCCATCCCGTCACCTGTATCCCAGCTCCTCAGTGCTGCTTTCCCCATCCCGTCAACTGTATCCCAGCTCCTCAGTGCTGCTTTCCCCATCCCGTCACCTGTATCCCAGCTCCTCTGTACTGCTTACCCCCATCCCGTCACCTGTATCCCAGCTCCTCAGTGCTGCTTTCCCCATCCCGTCACCTGTATCCCAGCTCCTCAGTGCTGCTTTCCCCATCCCGTCACCTGTATCCCAGCTCCTCGGTGCTGTTTTCCCCATCCCGTCACCTGTATCCCAGCTCCTCTGTACTGCTTTCCCCATCCTGTCACCTGTATCCCAGCTCCTCGGTGCTGCTTTCCCCATCCCGTCACATGTATCCCAGCTCCTCTGTACTGCTTTCCCCATCCTGTCACCTGTATCCCAGCTCCTCAGTGCTGCTTTCCCCATCCCGTCACCTGTATCCCAGCTCCTCTGTACTGCTTTCCCCATCCCGTCACCTGTATCCCAGCTCCTCGGTGCTGCTTTCCCCATCCCGTCACCTGTATCCCAGCTCCTCAGTGCTGCTTTCCCCATCCCGTCACCTGTATCCCAGCTCCTCAGTGCTGCTTTCCCCATCCCGTCACCTGTATCCCAGCTCCTCTGTACTGCTTTCCCCATCCCGTCACCTGTATCCCAGCTCCTCTGTGCTGCTTTCCCCATCCCGTCACCTGTATCCCAGCTCCTCAGTGTTGCTTTCCCCATCCTGTCACCTGTATCCCAGCTCCTCAGTGCTGCTTTCCCCATCCCGTCACCTGTATCCCAGCTCCTCAGTGCTGCTTTCCCCATCCCGTCACCTGTATCCCAGCTCCTCGTGCTGCTTTCCCCATCCCGTCACCTGTATCCCAGCTCCTCGGTGCTGTTTTCCCCATCCTGTCACCTGTATCCCAGCTCCTCAGTGCTGCTTTCCCCATCCTGTCACCTGTATCCCAGCTCCTCAGTGCTGCTTTCCCCATCCTGTCACCTGTATCCCAGCTCCTCAGTGCTGCTTTCCCCATCCCGTCACCTGTATCCCAGCTCCTCGGTGCTGCTTTCCCCATCCCGTCACCTGTATCCCAGCTCCTCGGTGCTGCTTTACCCATCCCGTCACCTTTATCCCAGCTCCTCAGTGCTGCTTTGCCCCATCCCGTCACCTGTATCCCAGCTCCTCAGTGCTGCTTTGCCCCATCCCGTCACCTGTATCCCAGCTCCTCGGTGCTGTTTTCCCCATCCCGTCACCTGTATCCCAGCTCCTCAGTGCTGCTTTCCCCATCCCGTCACCTGTATCCCAGCTCCTCGGTGCTGCTTTCCCCATCCCGTCACCTGTATCCCAGCTCCTCAGTGCTGCTTTCCCCATCCCGTCACCTGTATCCCAGCTCCTCAGTGCTGCTTTCCCCATCCCGTCACCTGTATCCCAGCTCCTCAGTGCTGCTTTCCCCATCCTGTCACCTGTACACCAGCTCCTCTGTACTGCTTACCCCCATCCCGTCACCTGTATCCCAGCTCCTCGGTGCTGCTTTCCCCATCCCGTCACCTGTATCCCAGCTCCTCGGTGCTGCTTTCCCCATCCCGTCACCTGTATCCCAGCTCCTCAGTGCTGCTTTCCCCATCCCGTCACCTGTATCCCAGCTCCTCAGTGCTGCTTTCCCCATCCCGTCACCTGTATCCCAGCTCCTCAGTGCTGCTTTCCCCATCCCGTCACCTGTACCCCAGCTCCTCTGTACTGCTTACCCCCATCCCGTCACCTGTATCCCAGCTCCTCGGTGCTGCTTTCCCCATCCCGTCACCTGTATCCCAGCTCCTCAGTGCTGCTTTGCCCCATCCCGTCACCTGTATCCCAGCTCCTCGGTGCTGCTTTCCCCATCCCGTCACCTGTATCCCAGCTCCTCAGTGCTGCTTTCCCCATCCTGTCACCTGTATCCCAGCTCCTCAGTGCTGCTTTCCCCATCCCGTCACCTGTATCCCAGCTCCTCGGTGCTGCTTTCCCCATCCCGTCACCTGTATCCCAGCTCCTCGGTGCTGTTTTCCCCATCCTGTCACCTGTATCCCAGCTCCTCAGTGCTGCTTTCCCCATCCTGTCACCTGTATCCCAGCTTCTCAGTGCTGCTTTCCACATCCCGTCACCTGTATCCCAGCTCCTCGGTGCTGCTTTCCCCACCCCGTCACCTGTATTCCAGCTCCTCGGTGCTGCTTTACCCATCCCGTCACCTTTATCCCAGCTCCTCAGTGCTGCTTTGCCCCATCCCGTCACCTGTATCCCAGCTCCTCAGTGCTGCTTTGCCCCATCCCGTCACCTGTATCCCAGCTCCTCGGTGCTGTTTTCCCCATCCCGTCACCTGTATCCCAGCTCCTCAGTGCTGCTTTCCCCATTCCGTCACCTGTATCCCAGCTCCTCAGTGCTGCTTTCCCCATCCCGTCACCTGTATCCCAGCTCCTCAGTGCTGCTTTCCCCATCCCGTCACCTGTATCCCAGCTCCTCAGTGCTGCTTTCCCCATCCCGTCACCTGTATCCCAGCTCCTCAGTGCTGCTTTCTCCCATCCTGTCACCTGTATCCCAGCTCCTCAGTGCTGCTTTCCCCATCCTGTCACCTGTATCCCAGCTCCTCAGTGCTGCTTTCCCCATCCCATCACCTGTATCCCAGCTCCTCAGTGCCGCTTCCCCCCATCCCGTTACCTGTATCCCAGCTCCTCAGTGCCGCTTCCCCCACATCCCATCACCTGTATCCCAACTCCTCTCCCCCTCTTTGCTTCACCCGGCATCCTGTCACCTGTATCCCAGCTCCTC